>NC_136502.1:111601584-111604084 GCF_053919585.1 Euprymna scolopes
AATTTTCATATCTTGGAGATTTCATGGCTTCTTTTGTGCGCGAATTATTGATTTTAGAAGAAAGCAAGAAAGAACTTATTGGAATCCAGATGAAAAGAAAAAAAAAGGTTTTCTATCACATCAACATGGGATACAGCAAATATTTCTGGGATAGATTTTACAATAATCAGCTTTCCCTTCATCCCTCCCCCCCCAAAAAAAAACTCCACAAGAGTCCGAACCTTGAACCTTCTTTTATGTTTTATCACATTTTCACCCCAAACAAAGCACATTGCCACTTTGATGGAGGGAGTTAGGCAGCAAGATATCTGTTCACATTACATTTGAACTTCTGCATGTCAGTACAGTTGGGGAAGCAGACGCCCGGAAGGGTGTTCCAAAGTCTAGCAGTTCTGGGGAAGAAACCAGTAGAGTAGAAATCTCTCTTACATCTAAGGATCTCTACTGTGTAAGGGTGGGATTTAGCTGCTTGTCAGGTTTGTCGGGGGGTATTTACGTCGAGGGGGCACAAGTGCTGGCAGTTCGTCAGAGCATTAACCATTTAAATACTTGTAGAACAGACAGAGGGATGCAACATTTCGTCGATGAGACAGAAGCTGAAGCTTAGATGACAGTGCAGGACCTATGAAGTTGGCGACTCTCTTTTGAAGCCTGTCTAGGAGCGAGAGACTAGTAGCAGATGCACCAGCTCAAATGTGACAACAATACTCCATACCTGGGTGAATGGTGGCCTTATAGAGGTACAAGATGCTTTCAGGCGTTAGTAGATTTCTAGCATGGTAGAGGGAGCCTACCTTCTCCGCAGCGGTCTTGGTGATGTTCTCAATGTAGCTGTTCCAACTCATGTTCCCTGTGAACGTTAGGCCTAGGAGTTTAAAAAAAGTTTCCAAGATTGAATGAGTTGTCCAAGATTGAATGAGAAACCGATGTTCTTTTTGTAACCAGTCAGTAACACTGAAGGATTCGGTTTTTTATTCTTAGTCTTTTACATTTTATAATACTGAATTTTGGGATGGGATCAAGTGATGCACTTATGTGTTGTTTAAATGGAAGGCGACTGTAATTAAATTGACTTTTATCTAAATAAATGCTTTGATCTTGGGATTGTCTGATTCGAACGGTCAGAAGAATTCTACAGTGATATGCAGTTCCCTCCACACAAATGAATGATTGCTCAGAAACTGCGCAAGCGCGACTGGGAAGATCGCATGTCAAAATGTGGTAGATATTTCTGCCGCACCCTGTATATAAGTTATGAAAGTATATGCGACAATTAACCCACGAAGAACTTTCCATGTTTCATCTCCATAAGAACTAGTCAAACTAAAAAAAAAAAAAAAAAAAAGAAGTTATTTTAGCCTGAAGAATTCTCGCGAGGATCAAAACACGGAAAATTCTACGTAGCTTAGTTGCGATATATATTTTCATAATTTACTACCTAGCTCTATCCACGTATTGAGCACTTGAAATTAAAACATGAAATATTGCATTCTCTTGAAACATTTTATGTGTATACATACATCGCGGTTCCCCATTTGCGGCCTCACATATTCGAAGGTTAAGTTCTTAACCCTATCGCATCGTATACCGGTATACCGGGCTAGCGTCATAACGTCATAAAAATGAATGCTTGATAAACAGTGTTGCCAATTTAAGTTTTCCCGCCAGATCTGGAGATTTCGTTTGGAATATAGAGGGTAAAGTTTTAATCTAGCGGCTATGCGGTGTTAGTGTCTTCCTGTATTTACGTTTTTTTTTTAATTAAAATATTGTTGCAGTACAAAATTAAAATGTGTTTAAATCATCATGACTACATTAATGAAATAGTGCATGCAATATTAATACGTTATTATTGTATTAATAAGTAAGATTGTCTTTAGAAAATTTTGGGGAAGCATTTTGTACTGTATATAATCTCATACATGGACGTTTAAAAATTGAATCCAATATTCGCAGATTTTCTCGCAAAAACTTTGGACAGAAGCGACAGAACCTGACCAAACCGGTGCTGTTTTAAACCTCAAAACTCCGGATACAAATATCGAAAAAATGACACAAAACTAATTCCTTCACCCTAAACTCGGTCGTTTTGTACAAGGAGGGGTCGATTTTGGATCATCATTTTAGCAAGTCCTTTTTCAATTGACTACGATTAATTCTGACGTTCCTGACTTCCGGTCGAGACATCAACCAAGTTCTTTTTTCCTCCTTTGCGTTACGGGTTCGAGCCTGCCTGTCTACTACCACTTTTTTTACACTTCTTCTGTTGCTTTGATTACCCCCGCCCTGCTACTACCACTTTTTAACCCGACCCCCACCTACACACAGCCGGGTACCCCCGCTATTTTTATTACCCCCCCCCCGGCTCCT
Source organism: Euprymna scolopes (assembly GCF_053919585.1). Lineage (NCBI taxonomy): Eukaryota > Metazoa > Mollusca > Cephalopoda > Sepiida > Sepiolidae > Euprymna > Euprymna scolopes. Next base: position 111,603,955 of record NC_136502.1, read on the forward strand.
TACTACACCACCTAAATACCCGGGCAACGCCGGGCACCTCCGCTAGTCTAATATATAAATGGCAAAATGGGCACGCGCGTTTGTGTAAGTCCACGAAAACTTTTTGCATCGGGGGTTCTCGTGTCGGTTA
>NC_136502.1:111609084-111656584 GCF_053919585.1 Euprymna scolopes
AGAATAGCGTATTAATAGTTAGTGGTGGAAACGGAGTAGAAATGGATTATCTAGGGGGAGAAGGTGGCTCAACAAAAACCTTACATTTAACTTGAAGACAACCATATTGTAGTCAGTTGGAAAGCAAACTGTTAAGGAATAGAGAGAGGGAGAGAGAGAGCGAGAGAGAGAGAGAGAGGGGGGTGGAATTATAGTGTAGACACGTTGACCGGAAGTAAAAGATCAGCTGATTTGATTGCGTGTGAGTCATGTGATCAGGTTAGCTGAATCGTTGAGATTTGATTTGGACTCAGAAGACAACGGACGGCTTCCCGTTGTCTCCTCCTCTTCACTGGGGGGGGGATGCGAACGCTGACGTGTGTAGAAGAAGAACCCACACAGGCCGATTTCACTTTCCACCTTCTGCAAGACATCTGGGAAAAGTGAAATAAACTATAGAACTAATTCCTTGTCTTGGAGTGATTGAATCTTCATCTAAAAACAGGTATCAAATCTCCCTCCAGGACAAGAAATTTCCAGATGGGCCAACATCGAAGAAGCAGAGGTAGGTTCTGAAAATACATGTCACTCGCACACGATTCCCTTTATGATACAACATAAATATATAACACGTCATCTCTTCTAATCCATTATTAGAGATGACGCAACAAATACTCAACTCTTTATTATAGAGCAACAACGTAACAAAACCAGTTGAACAGAGTTCCACAGGCGGACAGTTCTAAAAGAAGAAGCCTTGTTCATGGAATTTGCATTTAAATTTAGTCGAAGATAGAGAGTGGGGGAAACTGTTGATGGTCGTTCTAGCCAGATGTTTGTGTTTTTGTGAAAATTTAGCAAAGATTGGGATAAATTAAAGACCACAGATTGGGTAATTTCATGCTGCAATCATACATGGTTTTTTTTTTTTTGTATACGAGTCATTTAAATTTTAAAGATGTTTTTTGCTACATACAGCACCTGGTCTTCCCAATTGGTAACTCATTAATGACAGGCCTCAATGTTGCTTAACAAAATCTGACGTCAACTGTCAACAGAAGATGCATAACCTGTAGCTGGCTGATCTGAATAACCTAGTACTTTATCCATTACGCCACAGGTTATTGTGGATACTGTTAAAAGTAACACTTTTGGAGGTTGAAGGTTTAATCCTCAGTCCGGACGATACTAAGAATACAATTGAAAATTATTTAAGACTTCTACCCGGTCAAGGCTGACAGAATGAGGGTATGCTACCTCAACAGATTAAATAAACAGTCTCATTCGAAATTCAGTGCAGATTTCCGAGTTCAACGGAAGGAATCCAGAGTTCGACAATCAACACCTAAGGCAAGTTTGAGATTATATCGGCTGAAACGATGCGAAAATAACACTAAAGAATCAAAATAATGCATGCATAGATATATTGCTGTTAGATATTGAGCGGACAAAGCAGAATAACATGGTCGATTATTATTATTATTATTATTATTATTATTACTATTATTATTATTATTAATTACCCCACATTAATTATGAAAGATCATGGCAATTGCGCACCTTGCAGCAAGGTGTAGTGGACTGGCCCAGAGAGAGTACCGCAAAAGACACGATCGCATGGAACTCCGGATATATTGGGAGGTGTGTAAGAGGGTTGAGGTGAAGTGTGCTGGAAAATGGTTTGAGGAGGTGCCTGATGAAGTGAGAACAAGTGAGGATGGCAAGGTAGAGGTATGGTGGGACAAAAGTGTCACAACGACGAAGCAAGTGGAATATAATCGTCCGGATTTGGTCGTCATTGACAAAGTCTCAAAAAACTGGCAGATTGTAGATTTCTCAGTACCCTGGGACAGTAATGTGAGAGAGAAGGAGAATGAGAAGTGGAGCAATTATGCTCCATTGGCCTTGGAGATAAGGCGTATACACGAGGTTAAAACACAAATAATCCCGGTCGTAGTTGGTACACTAGGAGTAGTATCAAGCCGTCTGGAAGGACAATTGAAACAACTACAAATCTCCGATGTTTTAGGTGGCCTTCAAACCTCTGCAAATATAGGTACCACGAACATCCTTAGGAAAACCCTTGATCTTTGAAGCTCCTGGTTTGAATCCTGGATTAAGGGAAATCCTCTGGAAATGAATCCCATCTCATTCCAGACAGACGTTCATAAACGAAATCACTATTATTATTATTATTATTATTATTATTATTACTACTACTAATATTATTATTATTATTACTACTACTAATATTATAATGATTATGATTATTATTATTATTATTATGATTATTATTATTATGATTACTATTATTACTACTAATATTATTATTATTATTATTATTATGATTATTATTATGATTACTATTATTACTACTACTACTACTATTATTATTACTACTAATATTATTATTATTATTATTAATATTATTATTATTAATATTATTATGATTATTATTATTACTATTATTACTACTACTACTACTACTATTATTATTATTATTTCAATAACCCAAAAAGGGATGATATGCCGTAAAACAAAAACAACCAACCAATCAACCAACCAACCTTATGGGAACTGGTATAATTAAGGAGTAAATATCATAGATGCACAGTACGGCCTGGCGGTTCGATTATTAAAAATAAATATGTATAAAAGGTGTTTTTTTTTCAATGGCGGCAAACTTTAAATTAAAATAAATCACAGAAGAATATTTTAATTATATAAATACGCAGCTTATTCCAAAGATTAATTCTTAGCATTCATAATGTAAATACAATTTTGAGCATATAGCCCCTGCAGTTCGCATATATATTCCGTAATCTGGAGATCCAATTTTCACAAACTCTACGCATTAAACTTGAGTTGTATTTTGGCAATAACGCGTTGGATGTTGTCTCCCAAGTGGTCTATTATGTTCCGTTTATCAGCGTAGACATATGACTTTGCGTATCTATAAAGAAAATAATCAAATGGGGTTAAATTGTACGAACGAGGTAACAAGTTGACATGTCCATTTCGTGAAATTATTCATTCATCAAATGTTTCTCTCAATAAATTGATCGTATCATTTGCAATTTGCAAATGCTGCTCGGGCGTCAGTCTCTTTATGATGAATTGCCAAATCAAGCTGAACAAAAAATAACCGATAGTTGCCAAATCTGCAATAAAAAAAAATATACGTCAATTTAAAGTTCACCGCTTCTAAAAAATAGCACTATATATATATATATATATATATATATATATATATATATATATATATAAATAAAATTTATGTATTTCAATTTTTTGATTTGAAAAAGTTAATCTTAAAATATAGAATTTTTTTTTGCTTTCCAAATCAGAAAATTTAAACACAAATTTTGATTCATTTGCTCTATCTTGTATATTGAGCAATTTTATTTAGCTGGGATTGTCTTATATAAAGTATTACATCCAATACTATTTTGTAAGACCTAAAATCACTGGATTTACATATCAGTAGATGTATTTCATTTCATTATTGTAATATATATATATATATATATATATATATAATATTATTCCCAACTTGCATTTTTACCTAAATGCAAGTTGGGAATAATTTTCCCTTTAATATATATATATATATATATATATATATATATATATATATATATATATATTATATTTATGCTACATATTTATTATCACACACACAGACATATCTATATATATCTGTGGAAATATAAATTTTTTTTAACAGTTATATTTCACTTTTTAATATCAATCCTTAATTCATGAAGCGCAATGTAAATACAGAGCATATAATAAACAAATGACGAAAGTCTATATTCCAAATGTTATGATGTTGACCATCTTACAATTTACTACTTTAATTACGTTGACATGAACGAAATAGCCAGTTGATAGATCCATTTGGTGAAATTATTCGTTTATCAAATGTTTCTCTCATTTAATTGATCGTAGCGTTTGCAATTTTCAATTGCTACTCATGTGCTTATCTCTCCAATAATCAATTGCCAAACAAAGCTGAACTCAAAATAATCTATAGTTACATAATTTGTAATTAAAAAAAAAATACAGTTGACAATTTAAAGTTCGGCGCCTCTAAAAATACTCTAAAATTGAATAAAGCTTAGTTTGGGGTCATTCAAGTGAAAAAAAAAAATCCAAAAACCTATGACGATTTTAAAAACAGAGACGATATCAATATGCACGTTCTCCAATTTTATCTACCCTTTGTTTAAAATTTAATTAGCAACACACATATATTGACGGTATTCTCTATTATTAGTATAAATATTCAAACTGGTGACCGAAAGAATTCCGATTAAGAAATTTTAGTTTAGGAAAACTGTATACAGAAACTACGGGTTCAGTAAATTTGATCTTGGAAAATTCAGACTCAGAAAATTTGTTTGGAAAAAAACTAGCAACAGAAAAAGTTGGTTTTGTAAAATTTTGGTGAAAAAATATTTGCTTTTGAAACATTTTGGCACAAAATGTTTGATCAAGAGAAACTGGGTACTGGAAAATTTGGTCTTGGAAAATTTGCGCTCAGAAAATTTTATAAAGGAAAGTGATTTTTCTAGATTTAAACATTTGAGTTTAATAAAATTTGATATTTTTCTTTCAACTTTGAACACAGGGAAACTATGAACCGAAAAATGTAGGTTTATAAAATGTGGTCTTGGAATCTTTGGGTTAAAAATAAAATTGAATCGGTGTGTGTGGGGGGGGGAGGGGTCAGAAATTTTGTTCTGGAAAATCCGCCGTTCATTCATCGTATGAATCTGGAAATTCTATTGTTGGCATTGATTTCCCCGATATGTTGCTAGTCAGAATTCTTTCTAGCAAGACATTGGGTATTTACGGGATGGGCCACATGAAGGTTGTCAACATCTTAAGTGAAAGTGTTTTTTTGTGGAACGAACTGGATTCGAACTTGGGGCACTCAGATCGTCAGTCTATATCGTTAACCACTTGACCACGGTCACCTCCTGAAGCTAAGATCTGTCATTTCTGCCCATAAAAGAAATTAGATAGTTGGTTAGAGGCTCAGGGTTAACATAAGATGGTCTTAGAATGTCTTCCTTTTCAACTGACTAATTTTCTTTCTCATAGTTTAATTTTTTTTTTTCTCAAATACAGTAAGAATCCAATTTTCAGAGATGAAATTTTCTCCACTTTTTTGATAAGAAATTTATTTCGAGTATTTGTATATTTAGAATAAATAGAATAGATTAATTTAATCTTAAACATTTTAGGTTTCTTTTGAAAGCAAACTTAGAGGATTTTTACATTATATTTTTTTTTTAAATCTGTTTTTACATTAAAATTCAGTGTAGATTTTGACTAGAAATCATCTGATGCCAAGTTTGCACGCCTAATATTACTAGCATCGTTTTTAATTGGATAGAAATTCAAATCGATCGTCTTTTTCTTTACTCTGCGTTATCTACTGGATCTGTTAGACGTGAATATCTTTGGTAATCTCATTTTTATGACTGCTTTTCTGGAAACAAATGTTGTGCAAATTTTATTATTCTCTGAAGAGGGTAACGATATTAAAACATGAGAAGCGTTCCAAATGTAATGCCTCCTGTTTTTTATTCCGCTCGAGTGGACCAGAAGGGATTGCACATTGAATTGACTGAACTTATGCATTCAAGATCTAAAAGTTTTATCTCTCCGTTGCAGGTATTGATAGTCTGAGACTCTAACAAAGTAACCCCTGAGGCCTCACCATCGGATATAGTTTAAGGTCATATCCAGGACCTATAATTTTTGGAATTTTGAATGTGTGTGATAAGGCCGTCCCAAAAGTGATACGAACTATTTTTTTTATTCAACTCGATTGGATCAAAGAGGACTGCAAATTGCATTGTTATGATGACCGAACTTATGCATTCAAGACGTAAAAGTTCCATCTCTCCATTCCAGATATTGACAGTGTGGGACTCTAAGAAAGCAACCTCTATCATAGACGTGCGTCAGAAGCAAAGATACGTAATCGAATTCATCTATGCAGAAAAAAATCAACATTCACCGGCGCCTGTTGAACGTTTACAACGCTGATACAATTGCTATCCGCACAATTAAGAAGGGAGTTCGTCAATTTCAGATTGACAACAGAGATGTGGGTGACAAAGCGTACTCAGAATTCTTACGACCGAGGCATCAAAAGAGGCATGGCAAAAGTGAATTAAGAATAGTGGTGACTATGTAGAAAAATAAATTCTGGAACACAAAATGGTCGCTCATTTTAATGGTAGCACTCTTGTCTTCGTCACTTATCAACGTTTTAGTTTTTGAGTTAAAAATGGGAGGTCTTACTTTTGGAACGAATATCGTATGTTAATAATTGTATGTGTGCCCCAGGGGAGTTATGACAGAGTTTCAGTTAGGAGGCTCCCAAAATATATATTTATTGTTTCTCTGTAAAATTAGACATATGGTTAGATGTCGTTCTGGAAAGCTAGCAGACTAAGATAAGTACACTCTGACCAATATATATATATATATATATATATATATATATATATATATATATATATATATATATATATATATAAATAAAAATATCTTAGTAACCCAGTTGGCATTCCCTAATAAGAACACCTCAGGCGATTGGCAATAAACTAACACTTTTTCAGAAAACAGGTAAAGCCTCCTAGAACTGAATAAAATTATACCTCAATCCGACAGCATCTTGGAGTATTGTTGTTGGCGCATCTACCACTAGGTTTCCCCTCTTAGATAGATGACAAAACGGAGTCTCCAATCTATTAGGTCTTGCACTATCAAGCAAACCCCAACCGCTGTCCCATCGCCGCAATATTGCATCGCTGTGCCTGTTTTATATGTATTTTGATGAACTTATTGCATGTGTACGCCTGCAATGTACATACTTCCTGTGCCGTTGTATGCGTTAACACACGGGACCCAACATGTTGTATGCAATCTACGTCACAAATAATAACTCGAACTCAATATTTTTGTAACAATGACATTTATTCATTCTCTTACCATGCGTGACTTCTTGTTACGGCTGTGACGTCTCTCACATAATCGTCTTCTCTAATGTACTCTCTCTACTTTTTATAGTCTTTTTTTTCTAACAGTGACGTCATTTCGCATGCATTTGCATACGTGCGTCTGCAGTCTGTTACGTCACATCAAATTTCATTCCTTCACTGTAAAAGGACTTCGAGGTCGGAAAGTTTGAATGTAATGTGAACAAACACCTTGCACATTTCCTCGCATAGTTTCTTATAGACACGGTCCCAAACAGTAGCTCCTTTACGTCAAAGTGACGTCATGCCTTGTTTACATTGAATTTCATTTTTTAAAAATACTTAATCGTGATATGAAGGAGAAAACGATGTTTCAAACTTAGGTATAACAAGCCAACAAAAAGCAGCCAAAAACGAAACCATGATAGACTTATTGACAAACAGACAGAGCCTTATATTTGGATAACTGGTCGCGTTTAAAATTAAAAATAAAAAATAAAGGTATTTATTAATCTCTTTTACACATTACATTTTCCTTCTCAAGTTTGATTTGAGACAAAGTGTTCAGCCAACCACAGATTTGCAACGCTGACCTCAAAATTCTAGCGTTTCCGTTTCCGGTTTCCATATCTAACTTTAATCACTCGGCTAAATCTACATTTTTTTTCTTTTTCTGATATCAAATTTTAATTCAATTCCATTCGAGTAGGATTCTGCCTGGAACCATTCAACAAAAATGGATATGCTATTTAAAAAGTGACCCTGACCCTAAACCAATCATTTTCACTCTTTCTATTTTAATATTAATCTATATGCGGGTATGAATAATATCTCAGGGAGATGAACGCCCTTGCCTCGCACAGTTCTAGGCCACCCTTGGGCAAGGTGTAACACTTGTTATCCTCCTCATATTCTGGAGAGATACCATACAGAAAGTAGATGAAGCTCCTCATGTTGTATTGCAGGGTTTAAACGGGGACTAGACGTTTATAATATAACGGGGGGGGGGGCACAGCGACGACGACGACCGAATTACTTGGGGGATTCACATTTAGAATAGAAGAGATATAGATATGAAGAGAGAGAAAAGTGTTAATGAACAGTTCTTGAAACACGGAGAGGGAATATATTATTGATGAGGGGGATACAGTCATCACTTTGGAAGGAGTTTCATATAAAGTTCATTATACAAGATGATGAAGACAATATAATTTAACTATATATATTGATCTATATTTCTTTGTGACGTCAGAACATGACTAACATGTGCATATTTTTCATGTGGATATTGCATATGCTTCCAACACGTGTTCTGGCGACACAAAGGACATTCCATTATATGATTGTCCATTATTCCTGCCTTGACCTAACTTTGTTTTATAATTATTTCTAACTACAATAGATAATTCCACTGCATTCCTGGAATCGTATCTAAACGACAATATATATTCATTTGAACATTTGATAACTGAGTTCGATTCAAGCATTCTCCTTTAAAAATAATTATATTCGACCTTAATTACTTCATTTCTAGATAAAAACCGGGAGCTGTCCCGTTCAATATACAAGACTCAACCATGGGGAAGGCAATCCATCTAGAAGAAGGAAACTGACAAAAAAAAAAAAAAAAAAAAAAAAAAAACGGAAAGACAGAGTCCATTGTAACAAGATGTGATTCTAATGAACGTTAAAAAGCAAATGACTAATTACTTATCCCCTTTCGTACTCAGGGTTTTTTTTTTTTTTTTTTTTTTTTTTTTGCTATCTTTCTCACTTCCCAAAGCAAGTTTTCAAATGAAAGTGTTAACTCGAAATATTTTCAAGAAATGAAAATCGTTTCAAACCCCAAAAAGTAATGCATACACGTGAAAGTAATAAGCCAGTGCGAACTTAAAAACTTTTATAGGGCCTGGAATCAACAAAATAAAATTTTCCCAAAATTCTCAAGCCGGCCTCAATGGAAAAAGGGACTCCAAGAATGTATTCTCTACAATCCCTTCCCCATTAGTTTAGCCGGGGGGAAGGGCAAGACGGAAAGGACTCAATAACTCACATACAAGCCTTCTTATTTTCGCGCACTCATTCTTACCTGCTAGCGACATTCAGGCAAACAGTAACGAATTGCTACTCATAGGAACGCATGCATTAATGAGAACAAAACCATCCTACATACGTGCATGCATACACAATGCCACGCTGCTAAATACTCACATACGCATATTAGTTACACACGTATATTCACACGATGAAACTGTTGGCTATTTACTCAGCTTTCTTTACTAAATACAAATTTTCATAAACGAACATTTACTCATTGAAAATAACTTTTTACTCTTTTATAAAATTGTAATAGAAAAATGTTTTGTTATAAAATTTCGTTTTTCTTTTTTTTTATTTACAAAACTGGGTTAATATTTTTGGTCAGCACTTACTAACTGGTGACCCTTTTATTCTCAAAAAAAATTCGTTTATTTCCATTTTTTTTTTTTTTTTTGTTATGCATACACGTCTGGGTGTGTCCTTCATTTTCCCCTTTCGCTGAAAACTAATATTTCTAAATTATTTATATTAAATGTTGATGTGGTTCTTGACGCTTAAAATGTTGTCTATCAAAACTAGGAATCATGCAACACACTTTCGCGCTTTATGAGGGAGAAAGAGAGAGAGAGAGAGAGAGAGAGAGAGAGAGAGAGAGAGAACGAACGAAAACATGAAAGAGGGAACGAAGAGAGAGAGAGAGAGAGAGAGAGAGAGAGAGAACTAGTATAACTACTGGGGTCGATTTAAAATCAGTTCCTTCTTAATTCGTAACCAGTAAATAAAGGAAAATTATATAAAAAAAAAAATAATAAATAAGTAGTCCCGGGCAACACCGGGTAAGTACAACCAGTCATGGTTAAGGTGTGTCCATTCAATCTGCATGTTTAGCGATCCATAAAACCAAAAAATTTTATCTGTTTCTGATATTCCATCTTTTCTGTTTTTTGACATTTAAAAAGAGATCATACTCAGACTGAGGCAATTATAGATTTTGTCTCAGTCCACCCAAATCCAGAGTTCTCCTTAAGAGTGGAGAACTAAATTTTCCCTCACATCAAATTTAAAAACCGACGATGTGTCTAACTACCTCATGGGGAGCAAATGAATAGGGAAAGACAAAAGATTCTATTTTGAAACTGAATCTTCGTAGACAGAACCTTCAATAGAAATGAAATGACGTAAAACAAGTTTAAAATCTATCCACGCACACACATACACACGTATGTATATAAACGCACAGCGCATGTACTCACACACATACGCACACATAAAATATACACACGTAAAAACAGATAAAAACACATACACACACGTATCCGCAAATACGCAAATCACACGAAAACACGCACACACATACGCAAATCACACGAAAACACGCACACACATACACACATACACAAAACACAACAACACGCACACACATACGCACCTTCACCTATTCTACGAAGGTTCCTTACCGAGTTCAATAGTTTCAATTAGAGAGAAAGTAACGGGTTACTTTTTTATGGGCCATGTCATGCGTATTTTTAACCAATTTCAATGAAAATGTCCTTATTTAGAAGAGATTTTATTTTACATTTTATTTATTTTATTTTTTTCTTCTTCCACGGTTCCTTTATTATTAATCAGCCGATTTAAATAATTCATTTCATTTTCCAGAGTTTTTCAAAAACGTTTCCTGTCGAGGGCGGTCCAAGGCTTTGCTGGCTTAGTCAGTCTCTGCGTCGTCCGTCCGTAAAAACATTCAGGATTTGGACAGAAAGAGAGAGAGAAAGAGAGGGATGAGGTAGAGGCAAGGAGGAAGGAGAAAGAAAAGGACAGGGGAAATTAAGGGTGTAAAATAGGAGGGGTAGCGGCGAGAAAGATACACACGCGTCCATAAATGGAAACAGTATATGAACAGAGAGAGAGAGAGAGAGAGAGAGAGAGAGAGAGAGAGAGAGAGAGAGAGAGAGAGAGAGAGATGTACACATCCAATAAGAGAAACAAACCCAATGTGAACAGAGAGGGAAAAGAGAAAGAAAGAGTGTATGAGAAAGAATGAGGAAAAGAGAGAGAGACAGAGAGGGGGCTGGGGGAGAGGTAAAGGCGCACACATGTTCATGAAGATAAAAAAATATTAATTTAAATATACTTCAATTTTTTTTAACTTGTTGTTATCTTTCTAATGTCTGTTTTTCTAAATAAAACTGAAACTCATTTAAATAAAGAAATAAGCAAATTAGTAATATGTTTACGGAAATGAAAAGCAATAAAATTGAAAAAAAAAATAAATGGATACAAAAACAATTTCAAATGCAAAGAAACCTGCATTTTTTTTTTTAACATTTGGACATAAACAAAACTGTAAATAATATACTCATATATATATACTTATATTATAGCTGTTTTACTTTGTAGGGGACTAGGATATATAAATACCCCAATCCCGTTACAAGAGAATAATGAAACGAATGAGGAATTGAAGGAAACAAAGGCTCAGTTAATGGATAAGATAAAGGTCGTTTATTTTCTGTTGAAAGGAATGAACATTTTAGTCATAACATGTCCGCGCGTGGGAAGAGAAATAAATGTTGTAGGAAAATTGAGAGTGGTAGTCCAGCTTGTGTATGCATTGATCAGGAGTGACTTTTGTAGGGTATTATAATTAAACAAAGCGTACTTATCTTTTCAGACGACGGGGGGTGGTAAGTGGCGGCCAGTCGTGCTACTTCGGTGATATGTGTCAGGCTTTTAACTGGAGAGCGACGACTACATTTATCAACCTAGCGGCGCGGCGTTTTTGCCTCCTGTGTTTTTCTTCTTTTTCTTTTTTGGTTTGTGTAAGATAGGCATTGTTAGAATTGAAGGCGTCTTGGCTCATAACGTGAGAGCGGAACTTCTTCTTCTTCTTCATCTCTTAAGGTCGGGTGGAAGAATGTCTGTGCGTTCACTGACGCAGCTGGGCGAATCTCCTTTTCTTTTCTTTTTCTTCTTCATTTCTTTAGGTCGGGTGGAAGACTGTCCGTGCGTTCACTGACGCAGCTAGGCGAATCTCTCCTCTCTTTTCTTTCTGGTCCCCTCCTTTTATAGTCGTAAACCGGCTCCCAGCGGCTGTGATAATTTAGGCCTTTATTTTCGGCGGGGAGCTCTGCCATTGGTTCATAATTCTTTTTATGGTTTCTTATTTTTCTTTTTCCAAACGGAAGCGATGCGTGGAGCCATGTGCAAACGACGATTTTTTATTTTGTCTCTTATACTGGAGACGTTAGCATCCGGTTGGCATGTTCCCACACACATCGCCACCCGAAATAGCGGAGCTATTCCGAGAGTACCCGTGAGGATTTTGGTGGATTGGTTGGTTGGTTAGTTTGTTGGTTCGTTGGTTGGTTGGGTTGGTTTGTTGGTTGGTTGGTTGGTTCGTTGGTTTGTTCGTTGGTTGGTTCGTTGGTTGGTTGGGTTGGTTTGTTCGTTGGTTGGTGGGTTGGTTGGTTGGTTGGTTTGTTCGTTGGTTCGTTGGTTGGTTGGATTGGTTCGTTGGTTTTTTCGTTGGTTGGTGGGTTGGTTCGTTGGTTGGTGGGTTGGTTCGTTGGTGGGTTGGTTCGTTGGTTGGTTCGTTCGTTGGTTGGTTCACCATTTATGACTCGGAGGGTTTTTTTTTTTTTTTTTTTTTTTTTGGAGGTTGAGGAGGGTTTTTTTTTTTTTTTTTGGATAGTTTCATTTAGAAGAGGTAAAGTGTTCCTAGAATGTTTGTAGGTGTGTATGCATGCTTCGTTCAACCTCATCCATCTCATTTAAATAAAGGGGCGGGGTCACCATATTTGTAGGGGACTAGCTATATATAAATAGCCCAATCCCGTTACAAGAGGATAATGAAACGAATGAGGAATTGAAGGAGACCAAGACTCAATTACTGGAGAAGGTAAGCGTGGTTTATTTGCTATTGAAAGAAATGAACGTTTTTGTTACAATATGTCCGCGCGTATGTGGCCAATGTTCGTTGCAGGACTGGTGTTGTTGCAAGAAAGGAAATGTATTTTCATCTCAAGTTCGGGTCACTATTGTTTGTTCGCGCGTGGGAAGAGAAATAATTGTTGTAGGAAAATTGAGAGTGGTAGTCCAGCTTGTGTATGCATTGATCAGGAGTGACTTTTGTAGGGTATTATAATTAAACAAAGCGTACTTATCTTTTCAGACGACGGGGGGTGGTAAGTGGCGGCCAGTCGTGCTACTTCGGTGATATGTGTCAGGCTTTTAACTGGAGAGCGACGACTACATTTATCAACCTAGCGGCGCGGCGTTTTTGCCTCCTGTGTTTTTCTTCTTTTTCTTTTTTGGTTTGTGTAAGATAGGCATTGTTAGAATTGAAGGCGTCTTGGCTCATAACGTGAGAGCGGAACTTCTTCTTCTTCTTCATCTCTTAAGGTCGGGTGGAAGAATGTCTGTGCGTTCACTGACGCAGCTGGGCGAATCTCCTTTTCTTTTCTTTTTCTTCTTCATTTCTTTAGGTCGGGTGGAAGACTGTCCGTGCGTTCACTGACGCAGCTAGGCGAATCTCTCCTCTCTTTTCTTTCTGGTCCCCTCCTTTTATAGTCGTAAACCGGCTCCCAGCGGCTGTGATAATTTAGGCCTTTATTTTCGGCGGGGAGCTCTGCCATTGGTTCATAATTCTTTTTATGGTTTCTTATTTTTCTTTTTCCAAACGGAAGCGATGCGTGGAGCCATGTGCAAACGACGATTTTTTATTTTGTCTCTTATACTGGAGACGTTAGCATCCGGTTGGCATGTTCCCACAACTTTTATCAAAATAAAACATGATGTATATTTATTTATATAGAAAATGCATATTTAACTATACAAGGTTTAAAGAAGTCGGCAATGGCTGAATTTAAGTCACACACACACACACACATATATATATATATATATATATATATATATATAATCTGAGGTTACATATTTTTTTCTAGTGGTTAAGTAAGTATACTCTTTGTCTTTTACATAAGCATTAATATGTTGCTAAACAATCATGGCTGACCGAACCATGCTCATGGCTGTGTAGCAATGTATTACTGCTTGTGTAAAAAACAAATAAAGAGAGAGAGAGAGAGTGTGTGTGTGTGTGTGTGTGTGTGTGTGTGTGTGTGTGTGTGTGTGTGTGTGTTAGAATGTGTTCAGTTTAAATTCTGTGCAATTATGCAGAATGTATAAACTATGCTAAATAGAATTTAGCGTAATAATAGAATTAAACAAATTATCTAATAAAAAAAACATAAAAAATGAATAAGTAATTAACGGTTGTTTTTCAAAGGAATATGCAAATTAGTTAACCCTTCATGTTAGAGCAGAGGTATTGCGTAGACGTTCTGGAGTCCTGTTCAAAATGCAGCCACCCGGAGAAAATATCACTTGGTCACCGTCCGTATAGGAGTTTCTAATTCACGCTGGATTATCACGGCTGAATATGTGTACGTGTGTAATATTCTGTGAACAGGTCAGTGTCTATATATTTATATATACGAGGTGCGTTTCATAAGTAAGGCCTGATATTTGTTTTATTCTTCTTAAATGGATTAGAGGCGATTACAAATTGCATTGTTATGCTGACTGAACTCATACATTCATGACCTGAAAGTTTAATCTCTCTGTTGCAGACCTTGACGGTGTGAGACTCAAGAAATCAAGGCCTATCATGGACGTGCATCAGAAGCAGAGATGCGTCATTGAATTCCTGATAAAGGAAAAGCATTGAGAATGGTGATGACTATGTAGAAAAAAAAATTCTGAAGCGCAAAAGGTCGCTCGTTTTAATGATACCACTCCTGTCTTTGTAGTTCTTCAACTTATTGAGTTAAAAATATATGAGGCTTTACTTTTGGAACGACCTTCATATATATATATATAGTAAGTTATAAAAATATATATGGCAATTTAGCTAGATCGAATATTCCGCGTTTCATTCTTGTGAGAAATTGTCAGGATCATGCAAAAATGTGTGGTTACCTCGCATTTTTATATATGCACAGTCTATTGAATTTTATAGACTGTGCGTATATAAAAACTTTTGAATAAGCCTGACAATTTCTTACGAGAATGAAACGCGGAATATTCTGTGTAGCTTAATTGGCATATATATATTTATAACTTACTACCTAGCTCTACCTATGTAGTGAACACTGTTGAAGTAAATACTAAAAATTTACGCATAAAATTATATTTTCGTATATTAATTTATATGAGTAAATGAAGTGGTTTATATATATATATATATATATATATATATATATATATATATATATATATATATATATATATATATATAAACAATTCTTTTTCTTTTGTTAAAACGTGTTAATTCATTATTGCTTCTACTAAGAATAAATATTTATTGATTTTAAGTTTCCAGCAAAACTAAAATCTACAGATCACTCCAAAGCGTATTTTTATGTTTGCAAAAATATTTGCACATTTAACATGTGTATTTACGGTAATCAGAAAATTAAATAAAAATAAAAAAATATACAACTCTATACAGAGAAATTTTAAAAGAATCAGAATTGGTAATCGTATTAGAATCGGGAATTTAAAAGTGAATTGGTAATTCAGGAATATATATTTTATCATGTGTTGGAATCTGTAAATATATCATGTGTTGGAATCTGTAAATATATCATGTCTTGGAATCTGTAAATATATCATGTCTTGGAATCTGTAAATATATCATGTCTTGGAATCTGTAAATATATCATGTCTTGGAATCTGTAAATATATCATGTCTTGGAATCTGTAAATATATCATGTCTTGGAATCTGTAAATATATCATGTCTTGGAATCTGTAAATATATCATGTGTTCGAATCTGTAAATATATCATGTCTTGGAATCTGTAAATATATTTGAATCATCACTATGATATTATTTCATTATACGAAATAAAAACTCTTTTTTTATGGTCTTATATTTTTGTTGTCATTTTTCTGAGATTCTTCATTTTATTTATCTTTCTAGGAGAATGGGCACAATGTCTTTCTGCTTATAATTAATAGGGACCAAAATATCCGAAACAGCTCACAGTGAATGAAACGTCAATGATAAACATAAACAGGACGTTACTCCTGAAAGAGTTTTCATTTTCTTTAATACTCCTCCATATCTTTTTTTTTTACAAAGAAGTCACCACTTATCAAGGCCTAGAGACCACTCGTGGATAAGGGTTAATGAGCGTACAGTGGTCAAAGGGAACATGAAGTCATCGTTAGTAGTGGAAATTTGGTAAATTGGATTACTTAAAGGGATGGCTCATCAAGAATTTGTTTACGTTGGACTTGAAGACAACCATATTGTAGTCAGTTGGAAAGCAAGAAAACTGAACAGAGTTCCATGGGCGTGCAGTTCTTAGAAAGAAGATTTGTTCATGGAATGTACATTTAGGTTTTGCCAGATAAAAAGTGGGGGAAATTTTGGATAGCACTTTCAGATAGACGAGTGTTTTTCTATAAAAGTCAGGACAAGGGGGACCATAGGTTGGAGCTCAGATGGGCACTTGCTATGAAAAATAGTGATAAAGTGGAGACAGGCTGGCAACGTCTCTTCTGTGGCAAATAGGTTGCAAGAAAGAGAAAAATGTATCCCCCACTAGACTACAAAGTCTATTTTGAACTCTGTCATGGCAGGATAAGCTGCTTCTAGCAGCTTATCCTGCCTTGCGTCAGCAGTGAAATATCTACTAAAGCGGTAGAACGATCCCACCATTTTTCCAGCAATCTTGGCAACAGATTTGATGTATATGTTCTATATCGGATCAGGAGTAAAGGTCAGACTTAGAAGTTTGTTAAAACATGGAGTCTCCCCAAGACGAGATCCATTCATTTCGATTGATGCCAGGCGGGGATCAGAGCGTTGATGGTGGAAAGATAGAAGCTTGGTTTTAGATGCATTAAAATTAACCAGCCACTCTTTTCCCGTTGCACCACGTGATCAAGAGCAGAGTAAAAAGAATCAGAGAGAACTTAGTCGTTTACGGCGTTTGAAGTTTGCCATATCTAGAAAAAAAAATGCTCATTAAAATAAAGTGCCATATACCTTAAAGATATGCAAGCAACAAGTTGGAATAAGAGGGCAACAATCTAGTGCTGTAAGGGTGGGAGCCACACCTTGCCTGCTTAAAAAATCTTGACGAGGGATTTTTATCCTGGACCTCCCAAATCGACAGGGATTACACCATTCCTGTAATGATCCGATCCCTGTTGATTTTGCAGTGAGAGCTTAGTTCTGTGCAGTTCTAGGAGGTCGACCCTCCCAGGCCTTGCCTTGCTCCACTTACTCTTGATCATCACTTTTATAATGTTGAGTGAGGGCCAAAATATTTCTGCATGTTATCCAAAGCAACTCACTGTGAATGAAACGATGACAAACATAAATAGGACGTTACTCCTGAAAAGGAGTTTTCACTTTCTTTTATACTCCTCCATATCTTCATTGAAATGAATTTATTTCAGGGGAGAGTAAGCGAGGATTGATGAGTTGTGTAGGTATTAATTTTAGCTATTCAAAAACAGAAATTTCCAAAAATATCTAAAAAAAAAAAAAAAAAAAAAAAATTACACATGGCTGATAGCATCTAAATCCCGTTTTTTTTTTTTTTTTTTTTTTTTTACAACCGGGCAATGCAGGGCGCCTTTCGCCCTAGCCTATTTTAAAACAGAAATTTCAAAAAATATCTAGAAACAAATTACACATTATGATAAATTAATTAAATAGATCATAGTCGAGGGCAACATGAAGGCTCCCTTTTCAATGAATATTACACTGAAATGTAGAGAGACAATGTCACTTCTTTCCCAAGATCATTTTACTTACTCTTAATTCTCACCTTATAATGCTCAGTGTTTAATATGACTTGACTGAGAATTGAACCCTGGTCGGTTTGCTTATTAGCAAACACTCTAACCATTGTGCCAAATCTTAGGTCTTTTTCTATAAATACTATTATGACTTATGTTCCTCAGAATTGTCTAATCAATTCCCTGCTTCCTTTGTTCCAGCTCGTTTGACTTGTTGGTCAAGTGGTCTTCATTAATTTGCTGTTTTCATATCTCATTGTAACATAGCTTTCTATTCCAGCAACTTCATTCCAAAAACCACAAGCTTGTAGAACTTCCTTCCTGCTGACTGTTTTCCTCCGAACTATAACCTTGATGTTTTCAAGACTAAGGTCACTAGGCATCCCTTGTCTTTTCGCTAATCATTTTTTGTTTTTGTTAGCTACTTATATCAAGTGGCTTCACACCTTTTCTGAAGTAATTTCTATAAAAAGAGGCTGGTTTAAAAACAAAAAAAAAATCTAGGCTAGGAATTTTTTTCCTGGGCTTCCAAAATCAACAGAGATTAGACCATTCCTGCAATGATCCGGTCTCTGTTGATTTAGCAGTGGGAGTTTTAGTTCTTTGCAGTTCTAGGAGGTCCAACCTCCCAGGGTTTGCCTTTTCTCTTTGAGATGAAGGTTCATTTATTGCTAATCGTCTAAGGCGTCCACAACGAGAAATGCCGACAGGCTGACAAGGCACTTTCTGCAGGTCGGGGGGGGGGCTGACTTTTCAATCCCATATTCCGACCCTGGTATCTAATATTTTGCAATGGAAGAGAATTAAACAAGCATGTGAAATTGTTCTTATTCGCACCCCATTTTTTTTTTTTTTTTTTAAAGATTTGTATATTTTAAATCGCTTAGAGCTACTGCTCATGAATGCCTGGCTCTTTGCTGGGCATTTTGAACTATCCAAAAAAATTTCCAGATAAAACTGAGCCTCCCTAGAGGTCCCCCCCCCCACATACACACACCTCTTGTGGCGTTAAAGACTGCCGTCAATACAAAAAGAATTCTCCATACCAAAATGAAACTGATTAGTACAAACCATAACAATTTTTATCATTTTTTATAACTCAATGCGAAATAAACAGCAAGTATGCGTACGCTCTGACGTAAGTATTTTATGAAAAAATATTGGCGCTTCCAAAACATTGTTTCGTAAATACTTATTTATTTATTATCTGTATTTATATGATTATAATTTTTTCTATTTATTTATTATCTGTATTTATATAATTATAAATATTTCTATTTATTTTTTATCTGTATTTATATAATTATAAATATTTCTATTTATTTATTATCTGTATTTATATAATTATAAATATTTCTATTATTCTATTATCTGTATTTATTTAATTATAAATATTTCTATTTATTTATTATCTGTATTTATATAATTATAAATATTTCTATTTATTTATTATCTGTATTTATATAATTATAAATATTTCTATTATTCTATTATCTGTATTTATTTAATTATAAATATTTCTATTTATTTATTATCTGTATTTATATAATTATAAATATTTCTATTATTCTATTATCTGTATTTATTTAATTATAAATATTTCTATTTATTTATTATCTGTATTTATATAATTATAAATATTTCTATTTATTTATTATCTGTATTTATATAATTATAAATATTTCTATTATTCTATTATCTGTATTTATTAAATTATAAATATTTCTATTTATTTATTATCTGTATTTATATAATTATAAATATTTCTATTTATTTATTATCTGTATTTATATAATTATAAATATTTCTATTATTCTATTATCTGTATTTATTTAATTATAAATATTTCTATTTATTTATTATCTGTATTTATTTAATTATAAATATTTCTATTTATTTATTATCTGTATTTATATAATTATAAATATTTCTATTTATCTATTATCTGTATTTATATAATTATAAATATTTATAATTTATCTATTATCTGTATTTATATAATTATAAATATTTTTATTTATCTATTATCTGTATTTATATAATTATAAACATTTTTATTTATCTATTATCTGTATTTATATAATTATAAACATTTTTATTTATCTATTATCTGTATTTATATAATTATAAATATTTTTATTTATCTATTATCTGTATTTATATAATTATAAATATTTTTATTTATTTATTATCTGTATTTATATAATTATAAAACTCGTCCGACCATTCTTGCTTGCATCTTGTTTATCAAAAACATTTTAACAATTTTTGGTCTACAGATTAGATATATAAGATATTCAGCGCTGTGAAACAAACTCGATTTGGTTTGTAGATGGAAAAAATAGTTGCTAAGGGAGTCAAAATTGAAAAAATAAAACTTTAAAGTTTTCCGGGTACGAGTTTTCCGAGTACCATTATTGTTCTTATTTCCACCTCAGTTTTTTTTTTATTTATTATTATTTTTTTTAAGGTTTCTATATTTTAAATCGCTTAGAGCTACTGCTAATGAATGCAACTATTCAAAATATTTATTTATTATCTGTATCTATATAATTATAAAACTGTGGATCGTCCAATCATTCTTGCTTGCATCTTGTCTATCAAAAACATTGTTGTCATGGAAACCAACTTGTATTTAATAAAATTAACATTCCTTTCCACAGTCCAACCATATTTAGTAAAAATAAACTTCAGTCTTTGCTTAACCTGTAGATATATGGTTTCAATCATGAAACTGTTTTGTTATGTTTTGGTTTCGGTTTCGATTCTAGCTGATGGCACTCAAATCATGTTGTTTTTTTTGTTTGTTTTTTTTTACTTCTGAAATCGTGACTATATATTAAGTACAATATCTTCTTGTCTTGTATATAATAAAAGAGGTGCAATTTTTCCCATCTAGACCAAAATACCGTAGGTTTACACCAACAGATGACACATAAAAATTTATTGTGTTTATGCTATTGGCCATTACCTTATATAACTATAGAACTCCATTACATTATTCTGTAATATTAAAACATTACATTTATTCCTAGGAGCTCAATCTTCATGATCGTCATAACCTACAGAGGAAGCAGCTCAAACTTTTACCCCCTATTCGATAAGACCTCTTACGACCCCATTCTACACCGCGTGCATTTATACTTTTTTCTACTTTCCTGGATCTACTCCGTCATTAACTGACTAGTGAATTCATACACATCGCCTACTGTTAACGCTTTACCCCTACACAAATGATTTCTCCCTCTTTCCATACCTCAAAATCTCATTAGTTGTGATATACATATTCAGACATTCCGGAATGAAAGAAACATCATTGAAAAACGAACATTCCAGAAATTACAACAAACATGGCTTCCCTGTGTAGAATTATTACATATTGAATACCCCGATTACAAACTTCGGAATCATGAAAAAAAAAAAAAAAAAAAAAAAAAAAAAAAAATTTTTTTAATTATTACCAATACTATTTTCGTTAATATCTTACTAACATCACTAGGAAGCAAATTAATTGGTTTATTGATTATTTTTCGTGTTATTTTACCAAATAGAAATTGGAAATTCATATTTTCATTGCTGCTTACATTTATTTCATTTACAGTAACACATAATTATTATTTATATTTTATTTCAGCAATAAAGTTACAGTGACACAGCATTATTATTTATATTTGCTTTTAGTAATAAAGATAACGCGACAGCAATTCGTTGTTACTAAACGGTAATTACAAACGATTTAAAAAAACATTTCGTCTCATTTTTTTATGAGTTTCCAATGAGATTTTTTAGTGTAAAAGTTTGTTTATATTATAAATGCTTCACGAACTTTAAATGGCTAAAATTAATTCACGCTATTATTTCACATGTTCAGATGTGGTTAATTACTTTTAATTAACCTTTTTACTTTAGTAATAAGGATACCGCAGTAGTATTTCGTTTTTTATTTAGAATATTACTAGGGACGCACACGTTATTTTTAAAAAAAGGGGGGGTAAATATTAAGATTCTTTCCACCTTCAACCAATCCTTTTAAATTAAACCTTTTATAGGTTTTGCTGGGTGCTGAAAACAAAAATTACGTTTAAAATTCCGGCAAACAAGTAGTTTAAAATATCTGAAGAAATATTAATTTCAAAAACGGCTAGGGGGAGGGGGATCTGAAAACTAAAATAACGTTTAAAATTCTGGCAAACAAGTAGTTTAAAAAATATTTTTAAAAAAATGTTAGTTTCAAAAAAGTAGGGATCACTTGTATATAATAATTTAACGAACAATGGGCACCAATTTTATGGCCACCTTTTGTTGGGGTGGGGGTGGGGGTCAGCGTACAATTAACACAATTTTACGTAAACTGCGCACCCGCCTTTTTTTTCGGAGAGGGTGGTGGAGGACTACCAGGCATTAATAATCGATTTGATGTGCACCAACCCCAAACAAAAAATGGGTGGTCATTTTACGTTAAATTGTGTTCAGTGTACGTTACCCCCCCCCCAATAAACGTGGCCATAAAGTGGCTGCTCATTTCGCGTTATATTATTATCGAAAAGTGATTCCCCACTTTTTAAAAACTAACATTTATTCAGATCTTAGAATCTAGTAGTATGGCAGATTTTTTTGTTGCTGTTGTTGTTTACATTATTTTCGTTTTCAGCACCCCCTAAAACCTTTAAAAGTGGTAATTTTAAAAGATTTTTCGAAGGTGGAAAGACTCTTCATATTTACCAAGAAAAGAAATAATGCAAGATGCAGTTTTACAATGAGCAAATGTGTATCATTTTATAATTTATAATTAAAATCTTTAAACAATACAAAGTACAATTATGGGTAATTATTTTTACATTGGGGAAAAAGTCTTTTGTAAATATTCTTCCACCTTACGATTGAATAAAAAAAAAATAGCGTGAAAATTGAATTTAACCTGATAACACTAATTACAAATAATGCGGTAACAAAAATGCATAAGTACAAAATTTTAAAGTAGATATTGATCTCGGATGCATATGATGGCAAAGAGCAATTTTTAAATAGTTTTTTCAAGTTAAATTCATGTTTTACGATATATTTTTTTTATTACATTGTAAAACTGAGGTACAGATTAGTTACTACCCCCCCATGTAAAGAATGGTTTTCAGAATAATAACATTATTATTTCAGCTTTTCGCATGATTACATTTTCAATAATAATGTGATTAAATTTAACCCATTTTAAGTTTAAAGAGCAGGTTCACCATTGTTTGTTATTTAAATAAACCGTTCTGTTTATAATGTTTAGTTTTTACAGCTTAATTAAAATGGTCAATTTCTTAAATAGCGTTTAAATTTTTATTTGGTAACGTACAGGTGACTACTGGAATTTAGTTCCCTTTAAGGGACACAGGGTTCGATAGTTTTTTTTTTGTCACCATAACTTCAGTCTTGCCAACTAAAATACCTTGCCCTGAACTTTACCCTGACTCATACCCTGAAAAATAACCTGAACCTTCCAGCAAATTTTGTGACAACCCCATCCCCAGGCACAAAATGCGGTGTCTATTCCGAAAGCCATTTTTAACATTAGGAGGTGGGGGTTGGCAAACGACAAAAACAACAATAGCCGTATTTTAAATTTTTACGTAGGGGGAGGGAGGGATGCATGCTACCATCGGGCAATGCCAGTTAACGGGTCCTGCTAGTATGCAATAATTGACTCTAAAATATCATATTTAAGCATATTTTACAACCTGGCAACATCCGGCGCCTTTGCTAGTATATTATAAAAGTGAACTGGTGTGTGCGAAAAGGTCTCTATCAAACTAAAGCTTCTCTCTCTCCATCATAATCGCTCTGACCCTCATCTGATCCCAATTGAAATGAACGTCTCTTGTCTTGGAGAAGCACCATTTGACAACCTTCTGGGACTGACCTTCACTTCTGATCTGAAACGGGACATATACATCAAATCTATTGCAAAAATTTTTGATAAAATGGTTGGATCATTCTACCACTCAAGTGCGTATCTGACTGCCGATGCAATTCTCTAATAAGAGCTAAATACTGCTTCCTGGCCGATTACAATATTATTACCTTCAAATTCAATTTAAACAAGTTCTTGTTGAGCTGTCCCCTTAAATAATCAAATTTTGTTCAATTTAAACTATTAACGATTACTAAACTACCACCTTACATTCATTAACCTTTATCCTCAAGAAGCCTTCGGGCCTTGATAAGTGGTAATTTCCTTTTTTTAAAAAAAAAAAAAAACCCAAAAAACGAGAAGGTAAATAAAAGCGTGGAGAAAAAAAGGAACCACATGGGCAGTGAGAATGACTTGGAAGCACATGTGAGTGTGAGAGAAACGTTAAAACAATCCGAACTTTGAACAAAAAAATGGTCGAATGACCATGTGACGTGGGGCGAGCTGTAGACATAGCAGCAGAAAGAAAAGCATAGATTTAAAAAAAAAAAAACGGGACAGCAACTGGACTTGAGCAAACGTGTCGACGCTGGAGAAAAAGTATGCGTTTGGAAAGTGCCATAAATAAATGCCTTTTATTCCCCCCCCCCCAAAAAAAAAAAATTAGTCAAATATTTTTCCTTTGTTTCTTTGTGACTGTCTCTGCATGCAAGGTATGAGTTCAAGTGAAAATGTAGTGATCATGTTAATTTAAGTGCTCTAGTCGCACCCTATTGAGCTACAACATAAACCTTTCTGTGTCATCCATCATCACTCTAGGATGATCGGATGGTCATCGTCATTCTGATGGACGAACATCCAGTCCATTAATGACCACAGTAGACTTGATTAGATTTGAACGATACAAATTTCATACTCTGAAACGATATGAGAGCAATTGTGATCCCCTCAGTTTTTACATTAAAATATCAGCTACCATTCATGATACATAGTGCTCAGTACCATAGATAGAGCATATATATTTATAAGAAAAGCAAAACAACAAGGATTGTTAATGCACGTACATAGTATGACTAATAACGATTTCTAATTAATGTACAGAAATATTTTTTCTATAAAGAATAGACAAAAAACATGAGGAAGCTTCATCAGTGCATAAAATTTTACAGTTAAACTGAAAAATTAAAATTCATCGAACATTCATTTAATTTATAATAATTTGCTTTTCACAAAAAAATTCAGTGAATTTTATACACTGATGAAGCCTTCTCATAAAAATCATGTTGAAATTGATAGCAACAATTGTTTGTAAATAAAAGTGCTTTTGGATAACATGTGAACTATTTCTTTAATAACTAAGGTTTACGTGATGTTAAATTAAGAGCTCTAGTTAATCACTATTGAGCTACTACATAAACACTTTGTGTTAACTAAAAGAAATTTACATGCATATTATATTAAAGTTGAGTTAATCAACATTTGTTTCCCTAAGGTGTTTTTCTTATATATATATTTAATCACGCAAAATACATGTTGATATATTCTTTCGTTTTTGGATTGAGTTAGGCTTGAAAATATAAAATTAAGTTTAATTGTTCTATAATTTTCAACTTTATCACCAACTCAGCCATTTCTTATTAGGTTTATATATTATACAGGGTCTCCCAAAAAGTCACTGACCTTGACCCTGATTTTGGTAAAACAATTTCACAACTTGCGTTCGTTTTTAAATGGTATACTTATCAATAATTAATTTCCAAAATTTTATCTGTAAAATATTGGAAATACAAAAAAATCACTATTGAGCTACTACATAAACACTTTGTGTTAACTAAAAGAAATTTACATGCATATTATATTAAAGTTGAGTTAATCAACATTTGTTTCCCTAAGGTGTTTTTCTTATATATATATTTAATCACGCAAAATACATGTTGATATATTCTTTCGTTTTTGGATTGAGTTAGGCTTGAAAATATAAAATTAAGTTTAATTGTTCTATAATTTTCAACTTTATCACCAACTCAGCCATTTCTTATTAGGTTTATATATTATACAGGGTCTCCCAAAAAGTCACTGACCTTGACCCTGCTTTTGGTAAAACAATTTCACAACTTGCGTTCGTTTTTAAATGGTATACCTATCAATAATTAATTTCCAAAATTTTATCTGTAAAATATTGGAAATACAAAAAAAAAATAATCATTAATGGAAAAATGATAAAGGTTTTCAATCCTTCAGTGACTTTTTGGACACCCGGTATATGTGTGAGTGTGAGTGTGTGTTTCTGTGTTTTAGCCGATATTAAAAGCATCCCTAATAATGTGAAACATTTTGAAAACATTCCGCAATATAATGTATGTATAAAAATAAATTAGTTGATAAAAATCTTTTTAAAAATGAATAAAATACAAATATTTTATATAAGTTGAAATGATGTCGATCCATCTGACAAATATTCAAATGTTTCCACCCCTGTAATTTATTATTTATAAATACAATTTGAACGTGCCCATTAATGATTGCATGTGAGTCTACATCTTCACTTTTTTTCTATTAATTTTACTTGAATAATTTTTTAAGAGATCAAGGGAACTAACTCCTCCCAGATCTAACATTTGATTTCATTATTATTTAGATTTATATCCGAGGGCTCTTTTTAGAATAGTCTAGCCTGAGTGCCGGCGTTGCCCGGGTGTTTGGAGGTGTGTGTCCAGCAAAAAAAAAAAAAAGAAAAAAGTTGTAATAGGCAGGCAGGCTCGAATCCATGACGCGAAGGCAGAAGAGAAAGTGGAGGTGTGTGTAAGGGTGCTGGTTGAGCAAAAAAAAAAAAATAGGAGTAGTAAGCAGGCTTGAACTCGTATCACACTAGAGGATAAAGAGGTGAAAAAAAACTGTCTTACCGATGTGCCCACCGTGATTGTGGCGTCACAGGCAGTCGAAATAACGCCTTTTATGCGATGTCGTGGACGCGAGGTTGAATGATTTGCAAAAAAATGTCAGCGAAAAAAACGACCCTCCCTGTACAAAAGTGCCCAGTTGAGGGTGAAGGAATTAATGTTTTTGGCCAGTTTTTCGATATTTGTCGTCCGAAGGGACGCGCTTCAAAATAATACAAATATCGTGAAAATCCGTCGCCTCTGTCTAAAGTTTTAGGCCAATATACAAACATACATGCATACATACATGATGATTGCAACGTCTTGTCAGACGAGTGCCACTCCCTCAGACATTTAAAATCCATGAGCCCAAATGCCTGAGGGAGTATCTATACAAATATGATGTTACAGAGTCTTAGCTTTGTACGACAGCTAAGTCTCTCTCTCTCGGTTCAAAATGTTGAGATCCAGCAACAAGCAAGAGCAAGATAGCCAGCAACAAATTAAACTGCAGACCAGCTTAATGCGGGTAATGGTCTTCTGCTTTATGGTTTTTTAAATCAGAGATTTGCTTCTCCTAGAAAGGTTGCCTTCACCGTGGCTTACGGGAGCCCTCTCCACCCCAATACACATACACACACACAGAAATATACATGGTGCTAGTTGGCCGTTGACCAAGAAAAAGAGTTCATTCACCCTTTGGAAGCTCTTGTTTTTAATCCTTCAGGGACACTAGCCGCCCTCCTCACGAAACAAGTCTGGTGGGGGAACCAGTTTAATCGCCGGTGACCCGACCATGAGGCAGGTAGTACTGGGTTACATGGTACCAGTAGCATATGACATGACCTGACATATACATACATACATTTAAACAGATTTTTGCACTTTATATTATAGATGTTGTTTCCTTTATGGCTGCAATCTGTCCTTCATTACAGCTTGGCCTTCCTGTGATTGTTTCCAGGTACTTCTTAAGGTTCTTTTTCACTAGGCCAGTTGCTCCTGTCACAGCCGGTATAATGTCTATCTATGCGTATCTGCATCTGTGCACATCTTCACCTGCATCTGTACATATATTTTCCATGAATGATTTTTTTTTTTTTTTTTACTCTTTTTCACCACCAACCAATGCATATTGCCACTTAGAACATAAAGAGATACTATTTGGGACCATTTCTAACAGGGGTCTGCGGGGAGTTGAGCAGTGAGATGTATGTTCATATTACATTTAAACTTCTGCGTCTTTGTACAGTCAGAGAAGCAGGTAACAGAGAGGGAATTCCAAAGTCTAGCAGTCGGTGCACACATGTATCCTGCATAGTCATATGAGACAAGAGAAAGAAGCAACCTTAGTAGAAGTTAGTGTCCCCCAATGATGCTGGCTTAAATAGAGCTGAAAGTAAAAGATAACAAAATACAAAGTTCTTATGTATGGCATGAAAAGAAACTGGAATCTTAGGAAGATCTCCATCATTCCAGTAAGAAGAGAAATTGGACTCGTGAAAAAAAATCTCCAAATCTACCCGACAAATATACCCGAGAGCCAATTGCAAGAGAGATACAAACAATTGCACTTAAAGGGACGGTTAAGATCTTTCGGTTTGAATATTTGAGATAGCGAGTAATGTCTGGCATCCATAGGTGATGGAGGTCAAGTGGTTAATGACACGGATTGATGACCTAGGTGTTTCAAGTTCGAATCCAGTTTGTTCCACAAGAATCACTGTCACTTAGGATGTTGGCAATCTCCATGTGGTCCCTCCTGTAGCTACTCAATGTCTTTCTAGAAAGTATTGTAATTAAAAAAATATCGAGGAAACCAATGCCAACTATAAAATCTTTGAATTCATCCGGTAGGATGTCCCCAGCTAAAACAAAATAAGTAAATTGAAAAAAAAAAAAATGTCTGCATATGCACTTTTCTTTTAATCATAGTGTTTGTGTCCGCCTATATATGAGTGTGCGCATGCATCTTTTATGCATATAAAGGTGTGTGTGTGTGTGTATTCATCTCTTCATTCGGCACTTATCGAGGTTAAAGCCACTCAAGAATAAAAGTTAATGAGATGAAAAAATTTCAGATAAATGCAGACGAATATTGAGAGAAGATTGAAAATGATGAAATTAACAGAATTTTATTTTGGTAAAAAGGTTATGATAGGTATTTGAAGATGACCATGTTGTAGTCCACAGGAAAGTAGTATCAGGGTAATGTAATATTATGTATTACTTGTTTTAATTGGGCTATTATTCTTATCTTGAATATTATTTGTGCAACGTTTATCAACCAATTTTTTTTTTACACATACGAAACCATGGTGAAAAAAAAAATAAAAACAATTCCAAGAATACAAAACCATCTACGGGGTCAGTAACTTCTCTTCTTTCTTTTCCAAGATGGCAACCAACATGCCTGACGAAGGTCAGAGGCTACACCGACTGAAACGTTGCACAAATAACACTCAAGATGAGAACAATAGTCCGGTCAAAACAAGTAATATGAACAATCAGCCCTCATCTAAAAAAAATTCAGAACTGTAAGAAAATATAAATTCAATAAAATCTGACTAAAAAAATTACTTTTTTTAAAACCTTCGAAACAATTCCATTTTTATTTTATTTTTTTTTTTAATTAATAAGTCACCAATTCTCAAGGGTAAAAGCCCCCCCTCCCCGAGAATATAAGGGTTGATAAGATGGATAGATTATCATTTGACTGATGAAGAATATTACGAAACGATTGAAAATGTAAAATGGAAGGAATAAAGTATGAAGACTTATGAGGATGGTGTATGATAATTTCTTGTTTTTAATATTAGATCTCAAGTCTTGTATGTTGTATCCCTTAAAGAAACAATCCAGTGGTAATGTGTTCCAATGTTTTTTCAGTAAATTAAATTTTTAAGAAATTATTTTTTAAAATGTCACCACTCCTTTTCTCACATTTCATTCTCCATAAATTTTCTCACATGCATTTTTTTTTTTTTACAAATTAGTCGCCAATTATCAAGGCTAAAAGCCACTCAAGGATAAGGATTAATGAGATAGCTTGCTACTTGACTCATGTGTAATATCATAAGACGATTGAAAATGATACATGCAATGAACAAAAAATTTGATTCGTTATAAGAAACGACTCATGACGTGTGCGTACTGACATTAGATTTGAGGATGACTATGTTGTAACCTGTATGGAAACACTTCCTTGGACACGTAGAGAGTCATGACCGCTTCCATTGTCTTCCTCCGAAAATTTTACATGTGAATATACTCTTATTTTTCATGTAAAGTCCCTAACCTTTCTTTCTATAAGGAAGGCACACATATTGACACACATATATATATATATATATATATATATATATATATATATATATATATATATAAAACATAAAGCTGAACGTCTGTGTGTGTCACGAATAGGCTCTTATATGGTTGACTATTATAGAAAACTGGTCACATATAATGATAGAAGATGTATCGAGACACAGGAATGGGTATGTTTGATCTGGCATAATGATGATTCATTAAAATTGTGGGGTCTGCATACGCACTTGGTCTACAAAGTATGGAAATAAAAAAATTAAAAATTAAAATAAAAGTTTACAAGTGTTTTTGATATAGATGTACATAAGAATACTTCGATAAGTGTTTTTTTTTACCTTAAATAGGGATGGTATAATAAAAGTGTGGGGTCTGCGTTCGCGCCTAGCCTCCATAGAATGGAAATAGGCACAAACTTTAATAAAGACTTTTCATATCTATCTGCGTAAGTATACTTTGATAATTATGTTTCAGTTTGAAGAAATATGGTATAATAAAATTATGGGGTGTTCGTTCGCGCCTGACCTCCATAGAATGGAAATATGTCACAAAGTTTAACAAGGTTTTTTTAATATAGGTACCACAGAATATTGTGATAAGTGTTTTAGTGTGAACAGGTATGGTATAATAAATTATGGGGTTTATCTATTTTATTTTTAATTTCATCATATTTTGCTTTGGTTTTGATACCCCCAAATTCGAAGCTATCTCTTTACAACCCTTCCTTTTCATAAGCTATCATACTTTCATAAATCAGAGTTCATTTTCTGTAGGCTGTTTTTGAACCCAGTCAACGACGGGTACTTTTGCTAGTATATATATATATATATATATATATATATATATATATATATATATATATATATATGTGTGTGTGTGTGGAATCAGAATCGGGAATCAGAAGAATTGGAACTTTTGGAGGTATCAGAATCGGAAAAATTTGTGCCTATTTTCTGATGCCAAAACAGTTTTTTTAATCATCTTTTTTATTTGATTTTGTTTTAAAAAAAAATCCACTGCTTGTAGTACTAATAGAATATTAATTATTTATTGATTTAAAACTACCAGTTACACTAAAATCTATAGATCACCTCCCGCACCCCCCACATGCGTATTTTTACGTTTGAGAAAATATGTGCACATTTAACACGTTTTTACGGTAAACGGGAAAAATAGCAAATTTACAGTTAAATATTCAGAGATTTATGAAGAATCGGAATCAGTAATTGTATCGGAATCGGGAATTTTTTTATTAGATTTTGTTTAAAATAATCTTCCACTGCTGATAGTGATAAGACAAATGTTTATTGATTTTAAAAAACCAGTGCAATTAAAATCTATAGATCACGCTCCCACAAGTGTATTTTTACTTTTGACAAAATTTATGCATATTTAACGTTTTGACGGTAATGGGGGGGGGGGATTTAAAGTTAAATATTTAGAGATTTATAAACAATCAGAATTGGAATCGGCAATTGCATTGGAATCGGGAAAAATTTTGAAAAAGTTGTTGAGTTGTAAGTCATTTTTCCAAAGAGAAGAGAATAGGAATGTTCCAAACAAAATGGCGGTATCAATCCAGAGAAGTTTTGAATTGTGAAATCTTGCAGATGAAGAATAGCATTTCCAGTAGGTAGCCAATCCGAAGATGTCCTGAGATGAAGAGAGCAAAGTTCCTTCCCATATGAAGACGAAAAGGTATGTGTCGGAATTCTATGGCAACACTTTCAACGCCATAAATAACCAAGTTGTCTCTGATTCTCTCTCCGCTGATCTTGAGCATGTGGTACAATGGGGAAAGAAGTGGCTGGTTAATTTTAATGCATCTAATACTAAGCTTCTATCTTTCCATCATCAACGCTCTGATCCCCGTCAGGTATCTATTGAAATGAATGGCTCTCGTCTTGGGGAGGCTCCATGTTTTGACAAGCTTCTGGGTCTGAACTTTACTCTTGATCTAAAATTGAACGCATACATCAAATCCGTTGCCAAGGTTGCTGGAAAAATGGTGGGATCTCACTGCTGATACAATTCTCTATCTGTATAAGGGCTAAGTACGTCTAAGGATGGAGTACTCTTGCCAACATTTGGTCAGGAGCTGCTAGAAAGACCTTATCCTGCCTTGACAGAGTTCAAAATAGACTTAGCAGCCTAGTGGTGGATCCTCTTTTCTCTTCCTTACAACCTCTTTCCCACAGAAGAGACATTGCGAACCTGTCTCTGTTTTACCATTATTTTCATGGCAAGTGCTCGTCTGAGCTCCAATCTATGGTCCCCCCCGTCATGATTTTCACAAGAAACACTTGTCTAGCTGAAACCACTATCATTAATTTCCTCCACTCTTTATCTGTGCCTAAACCTAAACGTAGATTCCATGAACAAAGCTTCTTTCTTAGAACTGCACATCAGTGGAAATTTTCCGTTTGCTGCTTTCCAGCTGACTACAATATGGTCGTCTTCAAGTTCAATGTAAACAAGTTCTTGATGAGCCGTTCCCCGTAAGTAATCTAATTTACCAAATTTACATTACTAACGATTACCATGGTATTGTCTCGTGGACTGCTGTACGCTCATTAATCCTTATCCTCGAGTGGCCCCCAGGCCTTGATAAGTGGTGATTTTTTTGTATTAAAAAAAAAGAATTTTAAACTGCTTTTCTGGGTTGGAATCTATCCATCTAACAATTATTGTTGGATAATTTTTGACATTGAAGTCATATTTTCTTACATCAATTGGCATTATGCCTTGTCTGGAGCAATTTCCATTAAAAAAGTTCTTGGGAAGTAAGAATGCATTCTCCTCTTTTTTTTTTTTTCAATTTTCTTAATTTGTTCTAGCTGGAGATGGGGCATCCTACTCGATGAAGACATTCACCTGCTTTCTCATACATTCAAACTGATGCATTTTTTTAAGATTCTTATTGTCCCTTTAAGTGCAATAGTTTGTATCTCTCAGGCACTTGGTACACAGAGTATATTTGCCAAGAATTTTTGAAATTCTTTTTCATGAGTCTGGTTGCTCTATTATAAGTATTACTGGAATGGCGGAGACCTTCCTAAGATTCTAGTTTTTTTTTTCATGTCGTAAATAAGACATTGGTATTTTGCTATCATTGCCTAATCAGTT
Organism: Euprymna scolopes; assembly: GCF_053919585.1. Lineage (NCBI taxonomy): Eukaryota > Metazoa > Mollusca > Cephalopoda > Sepiida > Sepiolidae > Euprymna > Euprymna scolopes. The sequence continues at coordinate 111,642,149 of NC_136502.1, forward strand.
GGGTTTAACTCAACAGACAGTAACTTCCGGTATATGAGTGTGTGTATGCATCTTCTTGCTTATGAAAGTGTGTGTGTGTGTGTGTGTGTGTGTGTGTGTGTGTCACATCTTTCTTTATTGTTTCATTTTACTTCAGTCAAAGTTCTCAGAAATCAAGAGGTCCCCTCCCAGGGGTTAACACTTGATCTATTGGTAAAACACATAGATATTCAAATATTCCATTAAAGTTCTCCTTTACGTCACAAACAACCGAGTTAGTAAAGAGGTTGAGAATATTATTTCTCTCTCCCGAATTGATAATTTAAGTATGTTATAATTAGGGATATGACAACAGCATATTATTTTCATTGTTTTACTCTCGAGTATATATCCGACACGGTTAGATACAGTTAATCAACCGAGAACCACATCACTATATAAAAGCATATAAGATATCAACGGATACACATAAGAGAGCAAAAACAATGAGAAGAATATGCTGTTGTCCTATCCCTAGTTATAGTATATATTTCTCTTGATTTACTGGATTCAAACGCAAGAATTTCCCTTGTCTGGTGGAATATCCAGCTTTGTGCTGTTATTACTTGAGGTAACGTCACTTGGAGAAGGTGTACCATTCCTCGTAAAAGCAAGTGTTGGTTAGCCATACTGAAGAGATCTTATTTGGGTCGCGAATACTATTTAATTCCCAATATTTAGGGGAAAATATCCTCGTGCCAGGTTATCCCGACAAACTCCGGTACAAACACTCAAGGATAGGATGTCTACTAAGCATTCAAATGTGAGCGCACACGCGTATGTGTGTGTATACATTTTTTTTTCTGCATATCAGAGTGTGCGTTTATATCAAACTTTTTAAATGTGTGGCGGCTGTGTGTGGTGTACATATTTTCCTACTGATATGATATATATATATATATATGAAAGAATTCTGCTTGTAAGTACGTGTGTGCTCACCTCTTCATAGGTTTGTGCGTCGTCGCTAAGGGGGAAATAAATCAAAAGAATTTAATTTTACAAATGAAAATATTCACACGTCTTCAAAAATGATTCATTTCTTTTGAAAGAAAAAACAAAAAACATAGATCTGAAATTTTAAAAGATTTTTACCATCTGTGATCAAAACATTTTTCAAGCTTGTTTCAATAAAATATGTATACGTAAATGAAAACACATCTATGTTTCCACGCGCGCGCGCACACACACACATATATATATATAAAGTGAAATTGTGTGGGTGTGTCTGTACATTTCCCTACCAAACTACTCTGTCAATTTTCAGTCTACAGACTCGAGATTTCACATAAGGAGTATTGAGATTTGGGAAAATCTTTTTAATCCGTTTTCGGCCAGAAATTTGGCGGTCAAGGGGTCAAAGTTCAATGATTTGACCTTTGAAAACTCTACCAAACTCCTCTGCCAATTTTGGGTCTAAACAATTGAAATTTTAAATGTAGGTTACGTGGACATGGATCAAACTTTTTAATTTGATTTGAGCCCAAAATAATAAATGTTAAGGGTTAAAAAGTGGGGTCAAAGTTTTAAAAAATTGACCTCTGCGGTCTCTACCAAATTACTCAGCCAATCATTGATCTAAACATTTGAAATTTTACATGAAGTTTATTCAGACATGTGGCAAGATTTTTACTCGTTTTTTGGCTGAATATTTGCGGTTTCTAGCAAACTATTCAGCCAATTTTGGGTGTAAACATTTGGAATTTTACATATTCAGACATGCAGCAAGCTTTTTAATCAGTTTTTGGGCGAAAATTTGGCAGCCATGAGGTCGAAATTGAAAGAGTTGACCTTTACAGACTTTACCAAACTCCTCCACCAATTTTGGGTTTAAGCATTTGAAATTTTAGATGTGGGTTACCTGGACATGAGTCAAACTTTTTAATATACATACACATAAAGTTATGAACAGTACATAGGGCCCGAGCAAAGCCGGGCTGAACTGCTAGTATATATATATACATATATATATATATATATATATATATATATATATATATATATATATATATATATAACTAGAAAGCTGCCCGGCATGGCTCGGTCGTAAAATCGCATAAATATTATATTTTAATTAATACAGAAACTGAGACATGTGCATGAGAATATTATGTTTTTTTTTAAACAGTTCACTTCTTGTTAGTAAAAAAATACTCGAGCTGAGATCGAAGCCAAAACTTAAAGAGAGTGAATCAAATACTATAACTATTAGACTAGCTTCACACGATCTTTACAAAGTGTTTTCTAACCTACTTATTTTTAACATAAAGAAGCTGTCACGTTCCACAACCACGTATGCACATTCGCAAAACAATTGACAAACAGATAAAAATCTGATGATTCCCCTCCCTCGCACACGTAACAATTTTTTACCCCGTTAGCAGCTCTTTTTTCCGGATGAAAACCGATTAAAATTTTCTACATGTCTGAATATCCTATATATCAAATTTCAAGTCTGTAGATCAAACATTCGTTGAATATATAGGTTGAGAATTGTCATCACACACATTCTCACTTTTATAGATGTATAGATAATCACGGAAACATAAATATATATTAAATTTGTGTACCTGCATGTATATTATGATATAGACAATTCTTCCCATCTTCCCCAAAACTCTTTCCTGCCCAAATAGCTTTTAAAGGAAACTTTATCACCGTCCTTATACGTCCTGTACTTTGCCTTATCTTTAATAATGTTTTTCTCTTTTTTTCTTGGAATTCATCAGTCGAACACAGAACCGTTTCTACGAGCAATTCCGTTATACTTGGAATCAAGTGTTGGTGGTTAAAAGATAGCAGCTTGGTTTTGAATGCGTTAAAATTAATCAGCCACCTTTTCCCACTGCATCACGTACTCAAAGTTGGAGGAGAGGGACTCGGAGAGGTCTTAATCATTTCTGACGTTTTAGGTGTTAGAAGTTGTTTATTAAAGCGTAGTCATCAGTGACCTCTGTTAAACTGCTGAAAAAGTTTGAACACGAGTAGATGTTAGTCATGAAAATGTTGCCCGTCCTTGAAATATACAGAAGTACGACGACAAGGACGATAATACTAAAAGCAACAACACCATAGCTTACTCCTAATTACTTTGCCTCCCCACGAGGGCATAGTTAGACACCAGGGTCGTTTTTAACGTGGAGAAAAGAAAAAAAATTAAAAATTATCTCAGTCGTGAAGAATTTCTCCTTTACTAACTGAGAACAAAAAACTGAAGTGTAGCATCAGAACAGATACTACACTTGACCTGTTACTGACTGCGCACAGCCTGTTTTGTGTGTTTGTTTTTCTTTTTTTATTTTGATTTGGAAATCTAAATTCCTCTCCACGAGGGCAGAGTTAGACACAAGGTCGGTTTTTAATGTGGGAAAGATTTAGCTCCCCAAAAGAGGCACTCTTGATAGGAACAAAAATAAAATATTGTCTCAGTCATAAAGGATTTCTCCTCCACCGACCGAGGACAGAAAAGGTGAAGTGTAGCATCAGAACAGATACTTCACTGTGATCTTGGGTCCGAGGGCCAAGAAACTCATCTGATTCATTTAATAAAGTTAAAAAAAAAAAAAAACAGTTTACGAATATTCTTATTTATTATATTTAAAGACAATATTGAAATGAAACAAGCAAAAAAAAAAAAATCGTTGAACGTAATTGGGCGGGATCACTAAATTGACTAACACCGTCTACTTCTTATCACGTGTCATGACGTCTACAACAAGCAATAGTAATAAAACAATAATAAGTCTGATCTCTGCTTAACTCTAACACCGAATCTGAAAAATACGTTGTATGAAATGTATAAATACTTTTTGCACATGAAAATATTTTCCGGATATTTATCTTTTTTTAAACCCCAAACGAGGCGTATTGCCATGACGGATCATGACGTAGACAGCCAGCAATGGCTCAAGTAGGTTAATATGCGTGATCGCCACTTTAATATACACACTCGTTTTATCCAACACACTTTTGTGTGCGTATGTGTAAAAGTACGCGTTGTGTGCGTATGAGCAGTTGTTATTTTGAACCTTCTGCGTCTAAGTACGCCTATGACCGCGAAAAAAAGGCAATAGAGAAAAAAAGAGGAGGAGAAGGCGGAGGAAAGGACAATGTGTTGGGAGCGTGCAAATCGTTGTTCCAATTATTGTATTATTCAACCTTTGTACAACCAACAAACATGTCTGATTGATCCTGATTTGAATATTCAGCCAGCGAGACATTTGCACGTTAATACGCTTTCAATTGGAAAAGTATTGGATCGAGGTCAATGTGAATACAATTAAAAAAAAACATTTTTTTTTTAAATAAAATGTTTGATTACTTTTTATCTGAAATTAAAAAAAAAAAATTATGATAAACCTTTTTCTTTACTAAATTTTTTTACTGTATTAAAAAGCAAAAAAAAAAAATAAATAAAATAATTAAAAAAAATAATTAATAAATAAATAAATAAAAATATAAATAAAAAAAATTGATTGTCAATTTTCATGTGTCATTCTCCTACTTTATCACGTGACTGATTTCATGAAATTTTATTTTTATTAATTGCTTTTGTATTTTTCAGTCCAAATCAACATTTTTTTTAGATCAATTTTATTATCCGTTAGCTGTATCTACCCGACGTTGCCCAGGCTGCAGTGAAATCATTTTAGTTTTTTTTTTTTTTTTTTTTTTTTTTTTTAATTTGTTTGCACATTTGTTTTAAACTTATACAGGGAAAGGATACTTACGCAAAAGAGTTATCATCGGCATATTCCGGGAAGCTTACGTAAACTACTGGAGGTGCCGAACGGAACTTTCGGGGGTGGACGAAAACGCTAGCCAGATTTTTCAATGAAACATATTATTTTTGTTATTATGAAGAAAATAAAATAAAAATATTGGTGCTTATGCAGAGAAGTTACCATGCTGAAATAATAACATTATTTAGAAACTCATTCTTAACATGAGGAGAGGTAGGTGTATCAGAAAGCGGCCATTAAAAATAAGAATTTTAATAATTCAACTTACTATTTTTTCGAAGCTTCTAACTACTTGAAAAATATAATTCAAACCCAATTTTTTTTCAATTAAAGGAGCAAAGACCAAAATTAAAAAAAAAAAATAACAGGTTTAATAGCAAATTATGCAATATTTGTTTTTAAAGCGGTTTTCTTTAAAAAAAGATATAAAGAAAATCAACATATTTTGACTTGCTTCGATAAATATATGTATATATAAATGCCAAAAATCATTTACCTATAAAAGATACTATTAAATGGGTAGTTCCATTCTTCATCGTTAAGAATTTATCCATATTTATATTTTAAATTCCATGTATTTTTTAAATAAAAGGATTTTTTAAAGCGAGGGTCGTAGAAAATCGCACTTTCGTAACGTGTTTTGCGGCACAAGCTTAAAGGCTGCTCCTGCTACTATGAAATTTATCGAATATGGATTCGTCAAAGGGACATAATTAATGTCTCTTTTTATTGCGTGTGTTAACCAAAATTAGTATTTTTGGTCCTCCGTAGTTAAAAAAAAAAAACACACACACACACACGCACATTCACTTATAATAAGTTTTTCCCCTAAAACAAAAAAATCCAGTTAACCGATTTTTTAAAAATTCTCTTAATGAAATACACGAATTTTTTATTGATATATTTTAATACTTCCTTATCGACTGATTTTTTCTAAATATCTAAAAAAAAAAAAAAAAAAGAAGAAAACATTGAATGAAATAGAAAAAAGCGGCCGGTATTTACTTGACGATATAAGCATAACATAAGCTTTCATTAAAAAATAAAAATCAACGGGGTTTAAAAAAAAAAAGGTTTTACACTTTGGACTTTACAGGTAAATTTCCAAAAAAACTATTCTTTTCTTTTTTTTTTGTTTTAAATTAGAATATTTTCTTTATTGATCTTTTATCTTCAATTTGTGATATATAAAACTTTGGTGAATGAATTAATTATTCAAATTTTAATAGACATTTCAAAATGGGGCGGGTGAATTTAAATAAAAAAGCGTTTGTCTAAAATATTATATTTGGTTTATTGGAAAGAGCATATAATTTCACATTGACACTGAAAATAGCGTAAAAATTGAACAAATAGAAGAATTTTGATACATTTTTAAAGTTTAAAAATTGAGAAATATTTAACTCGTAAAATTCAATTGATTTCATTACGTAAAAAAAAAATGGCTGCATGAAGGCGCGTTGGCATTTTGTAAACACTGTTTTTTTTTTTAAATAAAAAAATAATATTTCTATTATTTTTTAAACAATTCTAATAGTTTATTTTGGAAGTATATTCCATACAGAAAATAAATAACCCACTTTAAAAAGAGAAATTACGAGTTTTTTTTATATTTTATTCGCAGTTTTCTGTTAGGGTATCAAAAATTCCTCCAAATTTCTGATATACCTAGAAGAGAAGGTGTTTTGTAACTATTCTGTACTTTCACCTAATAACTTTAAAAAAAAATATTGTAAAACTTGATGAAAATACTAAAAATAAACGAACAACACTGTAACTTCATAACATAAGCCCTAAAAAATTAATGGAAAATTTAATTTTAAGAAAATTAAAAGAGGAAAAACATCATACGATAAGTTTTAGGAATATTTATTTATCTATTTTTTTATAGTAAACAACTATTCGCAAACAATTTTTTTTTTATTGTTTTTTAAAAATTATTTTTTATTTTATTTATTTTTTTGCTAAATTTTCTGATTAGGTCCACCTCCACAATTTTCTTTTAAATGACGACTTCCTATGTTTTCAACTATGCAGGATACGAAAATCGCATCGAAATTTTTCAGAACTAAGTAGTTATCGGGATATAAAAGGTTGTATTATGCATTGTATTCTTTGGCGGCCATCTTTTCTTACGCGCGGGTACCATAAGCAAATCTGTTCATCTATGACTGACACTGCACGCGCGTAAAAAAGATGGCCGCCAGAGAATACAATTCATAATATAACTTTTTATATCTCGGTAACTTATTTTTTCTGCAAATTTTCAATGCGATTTTCGTATTCAGCATAGTCGAAAACCTATTCACGGTGTCATTTAAAAGAAATTGTGGAGGTGGATCTAATCTAAAAATATACCCCTTTTTTTTTTGTCTACTCCTTTCGAACCACACGTATGTTCGGGTTAGAGTTTGGACGTGTTTCCTTAGGATTAGGGTATTCCATTTATAAATAAGTTTCAATTTTTGGCAAAATTGAAATATTTGCTACCGTGTCCCAATTTTATTAGATTCATGGTGACAACACATTTATTGCATTTTCTGCGATATTTTTTTATTGCGTTTGCCAATTGTCAGCTGCTGCGATTTTTATTGAATTGTTTCTGTACCTTCCGGCAATTTACATGAAACTAGCCTGGAATATGCTGAGAACAGTGCTGCTCATATTTAAGTACCATAAAAATAGAAATAAAGTTTTAATTGTAAGGTGGACAACTCTTCTTTAATATTTCAATAAAAAAAATCCGAGTCATTTTCTTTGATGACTTGGATTTTTCGGTCATAATTAAAAGGATATTTTTTTCATTTTACCACCTTTTCTAATTGGAACTACATATTTCTTTTTTAAATAATAAAACAAAATACATTATTACAGTGCCAACAAATTTGATATGCCAGCTAATATACTATTTCCACACTGGTTTTAGTTAGTTTAGATCACCGAAGTTAAGCAACGTTGAGCCTGGTCAGTACCAGATGGGTGACCATTTAGGAATACCAGGCACTGTATGTAGGAGTATGTCTGTAGCGTTATAAACGTTTTTCCCATGTTGTAGACTCCGTCGCAAGGAACGTAAGAAAGGAAGAGAAAAGAAATTCAACTCATATTTTTTCCGTTAGTAAAACAACTGACATTATTTACGGACTTTTATTTACAGGTCTTTTCCTGTCGCCCTCAGCTCCCGTGTGTAACACGTCTATCTTTATCCTTCTCTAGCGTGATTCTCGAATCCCTTTCGAATACCGCATCCTTCTCTGACGCGATTTCGCTCACAGGCCACGTATCTCTAACACGTCTCGAATACCGCTCTCTTTTCTCTGAACCCGTGTTCTTTTTATCTCCACTGATAATCACACAGCTGGACTAGTCATTTGCCGCTGCTAGCATACGCGCGCCCGCGCTCTGTTACGTGTCGACATCTCCCTGCAAAAATTGCAAAATCCAACGTCGTCATCTTTCCTGAAGGAAATATACCAGCGACTGGGAGTTTCTGAATTTGATATTCCCATTCCCGCACAAGAGACGCTATGAGCCTGTCTCTGCTCTATCGTTATTTTCATGGCAAGTGTTCGACTGAGCTCCAATCCATGCTCCCCGCCTCGCCAACTTTTCACAAAAAACACTTATCTAGCCAAAATCACTAACAATAGTTGCTCCACCATCTATCCGTGCTTAAATCTAAACATGGAATCCATGAACAAAGCTTCTTTCCTAGAACTGCCTGATTATGGAACTGTTCCGCAGGTCTGCTTCCCAGCTGACTACAATATTTTCGTTTGTAAGTCTAACGTAAACAAGTTCTTATTGAACTGTCCTCATAAATAATCTGATTATACAAAATTTCCACCACAAACGATTACTACACTACTGTCCCAATGACTACAATACACACGTTGATTTTTATCCTCGAATGGTCTCAAGGCCTTGATATATAGTGATTCCTTGTAAAATAAAAAAATAAAATAAACTTCCTGCTTTGGAGGAAGCTCCTCTTTCCACAAAAAGGAGATGATAATACCTGGGAGCATGCTATCACGATCACAGAAAAAATACTATACTACATCCTCCTCCTCCTCCTCCTCCTCCTCCTAAGAAGGAGGGGTTAATTCCTTAGAAGAGGGTATTATGACCAACGAACATATATTATACTGTCACCCTTACTCCCCCCGCACCCCCCAAAAAAAAGAGATAATGCCTGGGATAATGATGTCTTAACAAATTAAGTACTACACTATCCCCCTGAATCGAACATTAAATTATAGTTCATTAATCTGAAATAGTATAGTGAATTGAATCCTATAAATTTGGAGGGGGTGTATTTCTATTCATATTAAAAACCGTTTTTCTAATTATTTAGGTATTATTTGCTTCCTCACGAAAGCAAATTAGAAACAAGGTCGTTTTTAATGGGGAGGGGGCTGGTCTCCCCCCCCCCAAAAAAAAATAGCTATTCGTTCATGTTTTAACTTTTTGCCTTGCAGCAAACATGTTTTCCTAGCTCAAGCATTAACGCCAAAGGAGAAAGTAAATCGTAAACTAAATGCTTTGGTTTCGATTCTCGGTAGTGGCGCACGAGTCATTTTTTTTTTTTTTTAACTTTTTAATCATTACTGTGTATTGGGTCCAATATAATATAATTACGAAATCTGCATTAATCAAAATATCATATTTAAGCGTATTTTACGACCAGGCAATGCCGGGCAGCCTGCTAGTTAAACATTAAAAAATAGTACAATTAATAGATGTGGTAGCCATAGCTTTGGTTTCAGACAGATACTAAATCTTGGTGACTTTATTTTATGAATACACAACAAATAAATGTTACCAAAGAATTACTAAGTAACTCGACTATCTATCTGGATAAGTTTTTAGCGTTTTGTCTTTATCGTAAGTGTTTATGTCGAGTTAGAACAAAAACCAAAATAGTGATCTCATTCGAGCTATAGTTAAACCTCGATAATCGCTCAAAAATCGAAAATTGAACAAAATACTAATAGAAGCACTGAATATACGTCAGCCTATGTCACGTGAACATATTGAGCGAGTTTCTAACAGTATTTTGTATAGTTTTTTTTATTTTTAACTCCTTTTCCCAAACTTATCGTGTTGAACAGAAAGTCGGGCGCCATTTTGAATTTTCCGATACATCTGTAAACACTGTATGTTTTTCGTGCTGACTAAACATGTCACATTAAATAAAAACACTAAAAATTATCCAGTTAGGTAGAAAAGTAACTTCTCTTGCTTTTGATAACATTTATTTGTTATATATTTGTTTTTTGACAACTTTTTCGAATCTATGTGTACAGTAATACAAGCCTCATTCAGTGTGACCATACCATCAAAGTCTATGCTTCTGCACGTGTAATCTTCCTCTAAGGTCATCAGAACTAAGACTCATTACACGTCCGTCATATCATTCTAATATATAAATGTTTATATGTTTGTCTGTCTGTCCGTCTCCTTTTTTTCAAACTATCTCCTCCCAAACTAAAAGTAGCAGAGCGTCGTGAGGGGCCCAAATAATTGGATTTTTTTATGGGCTGTTCTTTCATGGATCTTTAGCCGGTTAAAATTCTTTTTAGAGGGGGTCAAAAATGGGTTAAAAATTTTTTTTAAATCGTTATGCATCTTGTACTCTTATTTTATTTTTTAATTTTTAATCAATTCATATGTGTGTCACGTTGGTAGTATGGTAATGTCACCAGCTTTGAATGCTACAGTTTTGGTTTCGATTCTCTCTGATGGTAGCTAAATCCTTTTTTTTTTTTTTTTTTGGTTCCCCGACAAAAGGAGGATGGACAAATTAAAATATCATATTTAAGCATATTTTACGCCAGGGCAAAGCCCCTCCCCCCCGTCCCCGTTGCTAGTCTAATCTAAGCCTTTATTTAAGACATATATTATACATCCATCATATCATTCTCATACGATTCTCGCCATGCAACACATAACCTCAACCCTCACTGGCCAGGTTTTACTTTTACACATCATCACACTTTACCTGATGAACTTTTTCTTTAGTCGACAGTGGTAACTCACTGCTGGTTAGTAATGACAGAAGTTCCCTTAATTATTCCATCCACTCCTAACTCTTATAATAATATAGGGTGGAACAATAAAGTTGTCACCTTAAAGAAAACAACGCTGCAGATTTATTTTCAAAATTTTATTTTAAAAAATCAGTTCGGGTAACTTGATTATGTAGTAGAGCTGACATCTATTCAATGTAGCCGCCTTCAGCCTCAATCACCGCCTTGACACCGACTGAGAACATGCCTTTTCCATAAAGCGTTGGTGGGAACTCGGCAAACACTTAGCAGATGGCAGTAATCAGGCTGACTTTGGTGTTGTGGGAGGTCATGTTGGTGATGTTCTCAATGTATGGCCAAACGAAGTAGTCCAGCTGGTTCAGATCGGGGAAGGAGGGGGGGGGGCAATGAGAAAAGGATACAAAATCATAGCACTCCTTCCGAAGCCAAGCTCTTTAGAATTGTGGGTCGGCGCCAAGGTCTACTAGCGACCATCTGATTGCACTAAGGGATCACCACACTCTTCAGCACATTCAGGTACACTTTGGCGTTGACTTTCAAGCTGACTTCGAAGATGTGAGGTGGCATGATGTGGCCCTCGCTTGAAACCACACCAAAGAACTAAACTGTGGTCGAAAACTTTATTTTCATCACCCTGAGCACGTCCCTGTTATTTGTGGCAATCCAACAATGAATTTTGAGGGTGCTGGCAATGGTCCTGTTACCATAATTTGGATCGGTAGAGAGCATGAGTTGTACAGCAGTGCATCTCCGAGTTCGCTCATTAAACATTGTGTCACTTTCAGACATGATAGAAGGCGCCTATCGCTCTCGGGATTCGTACACAACTGGCCAACTAGTAGATGGTCTGCAAAAAAAAAAAAAAAAAAAAAAAAGAAAAAAAAAACGGTTTTCATCAAGCGTAAATGGAATCACGTCATCTTTTCTATGTCAATTTTATCGTTCCACCCTATACTACCACCTGCTCCACTCTGTGCTCCAATGGTATCACTAAGGTAACCAAACTTCATTAAAACCTTAACAGCTTCGCCATGTTTGATACTGTTTGACACAGTGATCGATTGGATCGCGTTGTTAGCTGATTTCATTTTTAAAAAAAGTTTCATAGTGATTTCCGTTTACATCAATAATACAAATAGATTTCACGTGAATTATTGTTCAAATGAATGAAATCAATAGAAAAATTTAATAATATATAAAAAAAAAATACTATTTCGTTATAAAAAGATGGAAGTAATAATCACGAGTGTGGTGTTGCATGATATGTGAACAAAAGTGGGTGGGGCTTAATTTCATTAAAACGATTGGCGTTTAAAAAGAAAAAAAAAGATGCGTAATAAGAAAAGGGCGTGTCTAGTGAGAATGAAAAAAGGGAGGAGTTAAATTTTTTAAATCGAACTGATGTATTTTTGCTGTGTTTAAAATAATGACGACACTGATATGTAAAAATATCTATATCTTTATTTTTGATGCACGTTTAAGGATAGTTGGTTGTTAGGATGAAGATGTACACACGGAAATTTGACAGATTGATTCTTCTCCGACCCAAATCATCAACCAACCAGCGACCAGCGATATCCATGACAAATAACACCTTACCTGATAATTCTTCCTTCAAATTCTTCGGTCTAACATTCGCGGGCACTATGAATTAGAATAAATACATTGAAGAAATTGCGAAAGCTGCTACAAAGAAGGTGGACTCCCTCTATCGAGCTAGAAAACTAATCATACCTAAGAGTATCCTGTACCGCTACAAGGCCACCAATCGCCCATGTATGCAGTGCAGTATTGTTGCTGGTGCATCTACCACTAGCCTCTCTCTCTTGGATAGGGTTCAAAAAAGAGTTTCCAATCTAATAGGTCCCACTTTGTCAACTAAGCTCCAACCCCTGTCCCATCGCCGCAATGTTGTATATCTGTGCCTGTTTTACAAATATTTTAATGGAATGTGCTCTGATGAACTCGTTGCACTTGTGCCCCCCCCTTGACGTACATATCCCCGACAAACTTGCTTAGCAACAAAATCTCACCCTTCACTGTTGAGGTCTCTAACTGCCAGAAAGCTTTCTATTGTAATAGTTTCTGCCCTCGAACAGGTAGACTTTGGAATTCCCTTCCTGCTATCCGCTTCCTTGGTTGTACTGATATGCAGAAGTTTAAATGTAATGTAAACCAACATCTTGTTAATCTTTCCTAGGCATGCTCCCAAATAGTAGCCTCTTACATCTAAATGGCGATATGCCTTGTTAGAGGTGAACGTGAGTAAAAAAAAAAAAAAAAAAAAAAAAAAAAAACAATATCCTTTTTTATTCTTATTATATAAGCATCTGTGACAACCTGAACTGCATCTTTTGGGATGGTATTGCCAATGTTACCAGTCCCCAGAGGTTATTTTAATGACACGTGTTCGTCTGAGCTTCAATCTATCCCCACCCCCTGCCAAACTTTCACAAAACACACCCATCTAGCTACAACCACTATCAATAATTTCACCCACTCTCTATCTGTGCCTAAATATAAACGCAAATTCCATAAACAAAGTTTCTTTCATAGAACTGCCCGCCTGTGGAACTGTTATTCTTTCCAGCTGACTACAATATGGTCGTTTTCAAGTTCAATATAAACAAACTTGTTGAGTCCCCCCACCACAAATAATCCAATTCTTTACCCTTTCCATCATTAACTATTAATACGCTGTTGTCTCAGTGACTATCATGCACTCATTAACCCTTATCTGAGTGGGCTTGGGCCTTCATAAGTGGTAACTTCCAATGTAAAAAAAAAAAGTTAGTTTCACATTATAAGCAAAAGTGAATATCATCATAAGTAGTAATCCTATTTAATCTGTAAACAGAAACAGATAAACTTCGGATTTGGTAAATATTTGCAAAGATTAGAAACTTGATTGGATTTGACATTAAATAACTTGAAGTGTTGATTTTTTTTTTTTTTTTACTTATATATTTTTTCTTTTTTTCACAGGAATCACCACTTATCAAGGCCCAGAGGCCACTCGAGGATAAGGGTTAATGTGTGTGCATTAGTCAATGTGATTATCGCGTAGTAGACATAAGTAGCTGGAGTTTTGTAAATTGGATTACTTAGGGGGACGGTTCATCGAGAACTTGTTTACATTGGACTTGAAGATAATCAGATTGTAGTCAGCTGGAAAGCAGGCAATCGGAAAAGAGTTCCACAGGCGTGAAATTCTAAGAAAGAAGCATTGTTCACCCGAAACACATCCTCACTGGCTAATGTGAAATTTGAGGTCAGATTTATAAGTCACTATGTAAGGAGTTTTGCAGTGAGATGTTTATTGACATTAAATTTAAACTTCTGCATTTGTAGGATATACGGAGCAGGGAAGGTGTTCCAAAGGCAAGCAGTTTGGAGTAAGAAGCTACTAAAGTAGAAAGGTTTCCAACATCTGTGGATCTATAGAGCGAAGGGGGGGGGAATTTTCTGATTGACGAGTTGGTCGGAGATATTTACATTGAGGAGACACAAGTGCAGCAAATTTATAGCAGCTCATACCGTTGAAATACTTGTAAAACAAACACAAGACTGCAGTACTGCAGTGATAGGACAGGGATTGGAGCTCGGTAGACCGTGTGGGTATGTAT
>NC_136502.1:111661584-111846584 GCF_053919585.1 Euprymna scolopes
TATGTAAGGAATATGTATGTAAGTAAAAAAAAAAAATAGTACTTCAAGGTCAAAAACTTGCCAAGTGTTAGATGGAATAGATTCTAGCCCAGAAAACAACAATTCTTCCCTCTTTGTCAGAAACATCGCTCCTGAAATGCCAGAACTAAAGGATAAAATAATGGAAAGCGAAGGCTACAATACTGCTGAAAATAAACCCAATACCCATTTTATACTCTCCTTTCACTTAAGACGACCCCTTAAAGTTTTCCCCCTAAAAACAGTAGCCCCTTATCTCGCAGTGGCAATATGCCTTCTTTGAGGTGAAAAAAAAACCCTAAAAAATATATAAATCTATACTCCTATAAAGTTTGCTTTTTTTGTGTTTATTGATATTCATATTAAATCCCCTTTTTTTCTATTTATTTAAAAAGAAAATACAACTTTCTTATATATTGGTTGTGGAATTGAATTAATCTACAAAAGATCTAGCTAATTTGCATATTCTTTTAAACATTCATTTTAATTAATTCCCTATTAGTTTTTTCGGTTTTCTTATGGGATAATCATCTTTAGTTAACTATTACGTGTAATTATATTCATGCAGATAGTTTACATGATTTATACTTGCATAATATTTGCGTAAAAAGTTTATAGTAAACGCAAAGCTCTTTCTTTATATATTTATGCATACGTATATATTTTTGTTTAAAACATTTTGTCTACCTAACTCCTCTGTCAGTTTTGAGTCTACAGACATGAAACTTCCATGCGAAACTTTATATTTGGGTTTTAGCCGTGGAAACTTGGTGCAAAGTATGAAAATTGAAGAAATAAAATTTGCTAGGTGAAGGTCAAACGACGGCATTACGACTATGCATGCGTAACGTAATCGCTATCGGTTCATGTTTTAATTTTTAGCCTTGCAGTAAACGTGTCTTCATAGTACAGTTTTTAATGGCAAAGGAAAAGTAAACTGTAAGCTAAACGTTTTGGTTTCAATTCTCGGTGGCAACACACGAGTCATTTATTTATTTTTTTTAAAAACTTTTTTAAATCATTACTATATATTGGGTCCAATATAATATAATAATAAATACGAAATCTGCATTAATCAAAATATCATATTTAAGCGTATTTTACGACCGGGCAATGCCGGGCAGCCTGCTAGTAAATAAATAAAGGACGCATAAAAGAAATTGAAAAGCAAACAAAAAAAAACAAGGATCGAATTTACATGGATTGACTACATCTTGGAGATGAAGGTTAATATTACAAATATTGAAAACAGATAATGAAGATTAAGTTTGAACAAGAGTATTCTATATGGAAATTGCTCCAGACAAGGTATGAAGCCACTGGATGCAAGGAGCTAAAACAAAAAAGTATATTACTCCAAGATCAAAAACTTGCTAACGATAAGAATTAGATGGAATAGAATAGAAAACAGCAATTCTTCCCTCTTTGTCACTCATGGAATGTGAGGACTAATGGACAAAATAAGCAAGAGTTACGGGGCTGCGGAAAGTAACCCCAACAGCCACTTTTTACTTTCCTTAAGAGGTTAGGGTCTGGTGAGTGCAAAGCCTAGTCATTGAATAAGAATAAAACAAAGACTGTTGCATATTTATGACGGAAATTTGGTGGACAAGGCAGACATAGAATGAAGTTTATTTGTACCAAATGCAAACTTGGTTGAATTGCAAAAAAAACATTGTGAATTTCATTGATGAGTCTATGCGTGGCATTTTTAGGTGGGTCATCCTGTATGTAAAACTATCGACTACTGGCAGACTGACTGACGTTACCCAGTCATAAAATATGCATAAATATTAAATTTTAATTCATACAGAAACTGAGACATGTGCATGCGAGTATTATGGGGTTTTTTTTTAAACAGTTCACTTCTTGTACCTATTTACTATGCCTCCCCACGGGACAGAGTTAGACACCAGGGTCGTTTTTTAACGTGGAGAAAAGGTACAAAAATAAAAATTGTCTCAGTCGTGAAGGATTTCTCCTCCACTGAAAGAGAACAAGAAATAGAAGTGCAGCATCTGAAAGAACAGATACTACACTTTGATCTTGCCCAAAAGGCCAAGTAGGTAAACTTCTTGTAAGTCAAAAAAGAACCAAGTAGTTCACTTCTTGTAAGTCAAAAAAAAAAAAAAAAATACTCGAGCTGAGATCGAAACCAAAACCTACAAATATTGAGTCAAGTACGATAACCATTAGACCAGCTTGACAGGACGTTTACAAAGAGGTTTCAAAAGATCTTAATCTTAACATAGAGAAGCTCTAATGTTTCACAACTGCATGTACATTCGTGAAACAGTTGATAAACAGATAAAAATCCGATGACCCCCCCCCCACCCCCAAGTATCAATTTTTCAATTTTTACCCCCTTAGCAGCTCTTTTTTCCGGATGAAAACCGATTAAAGTTTCCCGTGTGTCTGAATATGCTATATACCAAATTTCAAGTCTGTAAATCAAAAAATCGTTGAGTATATAGGTTGAGAAGTGTCCTCTCACACACACACACACACACATTCTCACTTTTATGGATATATAGATATGCATTAAGTATATTTTTATATCTGTAGCTAATTAACCGTTCATTATAAATTTTGTAATGCTACAGCTATTCGTAAGTGGTTCAAACATTTGTTATATTTAGTTATATCTAGTTTTATTTAGTTTGATGAAAATGAGGTGAAAGTTGTTTGTGAAAAATCAGATTCTTTTTTTTTTGTGACATTTTCAGAATAGGTTTTAGACAATGGTAAAGAAAAGAGAAACGCGAGCAAGAAATAGAGATAAGGAGTGAACTGAGATGGAGGAAGAAACAAACCAAACATGCAAGGTCCCCTTCCACGAGTGAAAAATTTACTTTCACCATGACTAATGTTTGTGCAAAATTTCAAAAAAAATCCAAGTCATGGTTATTGAGAAAAGTGCAACCAAATGAACGATTTGGGAGTATTTTTACCCCTACAATTGCCCCATAGGGAAGCAACCAGAGTTATCCCGGAAAATCCGTTCTGGCAAAAGTTTACTTTCACCATGACTAATGTTTGTACAAGATTTTAAAAACTGCTAAAGCGTGGTTATTGAGAAAAGTGCGAACAAATGAACAGAATTGAATGATTAGGTCCAATCCCCGCCTTTGTCGGGGTTGGTGGGGGGGGAGCAAAAAACAAGTAGAAAAAAATTAATGCGGGAGGGGAGGGTGCAGAGAGAGAGAGAGAGAGAGAGAGAGAGAGAGAATTTGTGAATGCAAAGAAATTAATTCAAAAAAGAATAAAGTGAGAGTGGGAGAAAGGTACGGGGGGAATAAAGATAAAAATCATTAAAAAAAAAGAAAAAATCTGGAGAAGAAAAAATTTTGGCTGTGATGACCTTCTTCTTGATTGGTTTGAGGATTGTTTTGATAAACATTGTCTTTGAGATGACAACACAGACAAAAATGTGGGTATTTAAGGTGCAACAAGTGTAAAGCCTATTCAGGATCACACCTCCTACTGAAGAGACAATCATCAAAGTGTCCCGCTCTTATTATTCAACAGATGATAAAACAGAAACTGTTGGACATTTATGACTAAAACCTGGTGGACAAGTTAGGCGATGATTAAAATTTATTTTTTATCAAGTATGGTTGGATTGCAGAAAGGATTGCGAATTTTATTAACGATTATGTATATAACCATTTTTTTTTTCGTGTGAGGGTGGGGAGGTTAGCTTATATCTAATAAACTTTTCTTTTTACAATTCGTTAATATCCTGCAATCCAAAAGCGAAAATCTGCCATCTTATTTTTTTATGCGATTCCATCCAAAATCTATATCCCATTAAAGCCAGGAATGCAACGATCAATTCCGGGCAAGCATTCAAAGTACGCATTTCGATTCTCATGCGATTATGGGAATCCATATTAAACCAATCGTTAATAACAAGATACGACAGATTTTTTTTTTTGTTCTTTTGAAAAAACTTCAATAGAAATTTTATTTTTCAAACGATAACATCAAATAATAATAATAATAATAATAATAATAATAATAATAATAACTAGCGGGACCTGTGGAAATTCCACAGAGGACTCTTTCATATGTAATATATTGATGTTGGCATTCTGTTGGTTGGTTGATTGTTTTTGTTTTACGGCATATCAACCCTTTTCGGGTTATTTAATGCCAAATCCAAAGATTTTGAAGAAAAATTTTTTTAACGTCGGTTTCTATTTAACCCATAGTTGGGACCCTAACAGGTACTACCACTCCAGGTCAGAGTGGACCTGGGAGCAATGGTAATTAAAGGGTGGCTCCACACTCCCCAAAGCCCACAAGCTGGAGCCTCACCACTGAATATAGTTTAAGGTCATATCCAGGACCCCCATTAAGGGACTTTTACCCTCTGCAGGGAGCCAGTCGGCGTATTCTAATGCCCCACCGACAGGGCCGTTGGCATTCTGTAAATGTTCAGCATAAATGGAGACGCCATGATATTAATGTAGCTCTATTGTTAAAACTGCAAAGCTTTCTGTCTAAGCTTTCAGGGAGTAGCCAGATCGTAAAATACGCTTAAATATGATATTTTAATTCATACAGATTTCGTATATATTATTATGGAGTCAATTTTCTATCTATTCTTATATATTATTAAAGTCGGGATTTCAAAAATAAAAATATATATCAATATTCATATGACTTGGGTGCATCAGCTTGAATTGAAACAGAAAAACTTATGAGGAAAAAATATATATAACTTGAGTTCCTTCAGCCATAATCAAAACCAAAACCAAAACTTATGAAGAATTCTTGATAAAATTATTTATAAGAAAAATAGATGACTTGAATGCCATCAGTTTTACTCGAAACCGAAATTTATGAAGAATTTTTGTTAAAATTAGTTATTACAAGAAATGGAAGGTCATAACAATTAAACGACAGTCACTCGAAAGAAAAAAAGTGCAAGCGCGACCCAGAAAATAACACACATGCTATCGTATTAATATATAAATAATGATAATAATAATAATAAATAATAATAATAATAAATTTTAATAATAATAATAAATAATAATAATAATAATAATAATACATATTAATAATAAAACTCGTTTTATTTACTTGTTTATATCTCCATGGTAGCAGTTTTGAGACACGATGGAGGAGATAATGCCAGAGAGAATATTCTTGAAAAAAACAAAAAACAAAACCATAATCCTAACTGATCCGCTTAAATAATCAAATTAGACCCGATTACTACACTGTCGTCCCAGTGATCACCATACACTCATTAACCTTTATCCATGAGTGGCTTTCAGGCCTTAATAAGTAGTGATTTCCTTGAGTAAAACAAAAGGTTTGAAAACCTAAAATCACATAGCAGCAGGGACACAATAAAAGTGTCGTCTTGCAGCTACATCGTCAATATGTTTTTGATGTCTGCTGCAAAGGTCACATCCGAGCTTAATACACTGAATCGATTGTATAATCGACTAGCGGAGGAGAAGGGGTACCCGGCTTTGCCCGGTCGTAAAATACGCTTAAATATGATATTTTAATTTGTCCAGATTTCGTATATATCATTATAAAGTTGTGATTTCAAAAGTAAAAAAAAAAAAAAGTATTTGGGTGCCATCAGCTAGAATTGAAAGCAAAACTGCAGCGTTCAAAGCTGGTGACGTTACCACTGTACCGACGTAGCACGCATGTGAACTGATTAAAAATTAAAAATAAATTAAGATGAATGGACAAAATGTTTAACGATTTTTTCAATTTTGACCCATTTTTGCCCCTATAAAATTATTTTAACCGGTTAAACACCCATAAAATAACGATCCGTAAAAAATCCAATCATTTGAGGCCACCAGCGCCGCTTTGCAACTTTTCGTTTCGGGGGGGGGGGGGAGACAGAGTTTGAAGATATGGAGACAGACGGACAGACATATAGCCGTTTATATATTAGATTAGTCTTAGTCTAGTCAAAATACAGAAAAAACAAAACAGTTCCAGTTTCATTGATTTACGACTTAACGAATCAGTTCAATCAGGTTGTAAAGGGTTAATTGCAGATTTGGCATCTATCGATTTTTAATTGTTAACTAGTAATGCTATTGCTCTGTTTTTTAGTGCATACACTTGCTTCTAACTGTAATCGTTTTTATCTCCCACTGTTATCGTGCTCCACCTTTTAAGCTAGCTTCTGTATACTTTTGTTTATTTGTAATAAACTTATATCACATAAGTCTGTGGAATGCATGCTGCCTTTGAGTAATGGCAGCTGCACAAGCAGAAGTAAACTATTAGGGGGAATGATGTTTGCTATAGAATTAGTAACGTTTAATGCTGCTAAGACTAAGCTTATTTCCTTTAATAATTACAAGAAACCTTCTCAACCACTGATTGCCATGGCTAATGATACACTACCTGAAAGTATTTCCCTCAAGCTGGTAGGGTTAACATTCACAGACAACATGAATTGGAACAAATACATTGAGGACATTGCCAAGGCTGCTGCAAAGAAGGTGGGCTCTCTCTATCATGCTAAAAGGCTACTCACACCTGAGAGTATCCTATATTTCTACAAGGCCACGGTTTGCCCATGCATGGAGTATTGCTGCCACATTTGGGCTGGTACCTCTAACACTAGTCTCTCACTCCTGGACAGTATTCAAAAAAGAGTTGCTAACCTAATAAAGCCTGAATTCTCAACTAAACTCCAAACTCTGTCCCATCACTGATATGTGGCATCCTTGTGCCTGTTTTACAAGTATTTCAATGGCAAGTGCTCTGACAAACTCTGACCACTAGTACCCCCTCAACGACAATATCCCCGACAAACCCAACAATGCTGATGACACAACCATCTACGGCAACACATCAAAGGCTGTAAATGACAAAGTTCTCTCTGATTCTCTCTCCTCTGATCTCGAGCGCGTGGTTCAGTGGGGGAAGATGTGGCTGGTTACCTTTAACGCATCCAAAACCAAACTCCTATCCTTACATCATCAACGCTCTGATCCCCATCTGGCATCAATTGCGATTGATGGCTCTCGTCTGGGTGAGGCCCAGTGTTTTGACAAGCTTCTGGGTTTGACCTTTACTCCTGATCTGAAATGGAACACGTACATCAAGTCTGTTGCCAAGGTTGCTGGAAAGATGGTGGGATCCTTCTACCGCTCCAGAAGATATCTCACTACTGATGCAATTCCCTATCTATATAAAAGCCAAGTACGTCCAAGGATGGAATACTGTTGCCATATCTGGGCAGGAGCGGCCAAAAACAGCCTATCATGCCTTGACAGAGTACAAAATATACTTCGTGGCTTAGTGGGGATGCCCTTTTCTCTACTCTGCAACCTCTCTCCCACAGAAGAGACGTTGCGAGCCTATCCTTGTTTTATCGTTATTTTCATGGCAGGTGCTCCTCTGAACTCCAATCTCTGGTCCCCCCTCACCAATCTTTCACGAAAAACACCCGTCTAGCTGAATCCACTGTGAAAAATTTCCCCCACTCTATATCTGTGCCTAAATCAAAACGCGGATTCCATGAACAAAGCTTCTTTCTTAGAACTGCACGCCTGTGGAACTCTGTTCCGTCTGCCTGCTTCCCTCCAGACTACAACTTGGATGTGTTCAAGTCCAATGTTAACAAATTCCTAATAAACCGCCCCCTTAATTAAACACTTCATCAAATCTCCACACTAACGTAATGTACTTGCAATAACCCTTATCCCTGAGTGGCTTCCGGGCCTTGATAAGTGGTGATCACTGTGTAAAAAAAAAAAAAAAAAAACAAGCAGCAAAATCTCACCCCTACACTGTAGAGATCCCTAGATGCCGTAAAATTTTCTACTTCAATAACTTTTTCCCTCGAATTGCTACACTTTGGAATTTCCTCCCGGTCCCCTGCTTCCCTGACATGCAGAAATTCAAATGTAATGTGAACAGACATCTCGCTACCCAACTCCATAAATAGTATCCCTGTAAATCTGGTCCCAAATAGTAGCCCCTCACAAATATGTGGCCCTGTACCTTGTTTGGGGTGAAACATCAATAAAAAAAAAAAAAACTTCCGCATGGGGACATGCACTTCAATTGCTGATTTGAATAGAATCATTAATGAAATTCACAATCTTTTCTGCAATTCAACCATGTTTGGATTCAGTACAAATAAACTTTAGCAACAAACTTGATATGCATCTTCCATTTTAGATCTGCAGTGAAAGTCAGTGTTAAGAGATTACCAAAACAAGGAGCTTCTTCATTTTGATCCTCACTGCAAGCAACACTAAAAAATTACAATTGCAAATTATTTGCGACTCATAGCAATGTTTCTGACAAAGTGGGAAAAATTTCTGTTTTCTTAGTCATAATTTATTCCGTCTAATGCTTACCGTTTGCAAATTTTTGACCATGAAGTACTATAATTTCAGCTCCTTACATCAAGTGGTTTCATGATTTGTCTTGAGCGATTTCCATTAAAAAAATATCCTTTTTTCACACTTTATTATTTTCATTGTCTGCTTGCTGCTGATGATAGTGCTTAAAAGAGTTTCCTGCTCATTTTGTTGGGAATGGGTTGGTTGATTGGTTGGTTGTTTTTTGTTTTACGGCATATCAACCCTTTTCGGGTTATTTAATGCCGAATCCAAAGATTTTGAAGAAAAATTTTTTAATAGAGTATATTTGTTGTTTTCACGTCAGTTTCTATTTAACCCATAGTTGGGACCCTAACAGGTACTACCACTCTGGGTCAGAGTGGACCTGGGAGCAATGGTAATTAAAGGGTGGCTCCACACTCCCCAAAGCCCACAAGCTGGGGCCTCACCACTGGATATAGTTTAAGGTCATATCCAGGACCCCCATTGAGGGAATGGGGTCAGGTATGATTCGATCCTTTGAGGTACTTTTAAGCATTCGATACAAAAGAAATACAGTGGGATTACCGATAGTCAGTTTGTGTCAAACAACGGGGATGGATGAGAACTCAGATGCGGAGAAAGTATATCTGGATGGCGAAACTATTCAGATTGTCAAGAAATGTTTTTACCTTTGTGATATTATTGAAGCCCAGGGAAGATCAAATGTTAGAATCGAGAAGTTGAAATGCATTTTCACAACTAAAGTTAGTGATGGATGGAGTAAGTTTAGGGAACTTCTGTCATCACTAACCAGAAGAGCATTACCAAGGACGACGTCCGTCAGGCATGTGTATGCAGTGTGATGATGGATGGAAGAGAAATATTTGTGATCGACCAAACAGCAGACAGAGCCTCTTATAGATATGCTTGGACGGATGTCAATGTGGATGCGTATTTAACCTGCTATAATTACAGTGTCACATTGGTTTCCACTTTTTGTATAACGTTTTGCTAAGTCCGGTTAGATCAACTTGCTAAACATGCTAAACGTGTTCCTTTAATCTGCCAGCATAATTGGAGTGCGGAATCTATATTTGATCCCAATAACTATTCCTTGATGAATCTTATTAAGTGTTTTTTTTTTTCTGTCGATAAGTACATCTGCTATCGATTTGTTTCTTTTTCGTGTTTTCTGTGATGTTTCAAAAGTGGCTAAAAAACAACCATCAGATGATAAGACAAAAAATGTCTGACTCAAACAACACAAAGATACAAACATCAATCTAAAAAAAAAAAAAAAATTACGTCAAATACATGTTTTATCCAAAAACAACATTCATACTAGCTGAGGTACCTTCATTTGTAGGGTAATGTTAAACATGATTCTTTTTACAATTATTATTTAACTAGACTGGATGCCCGACGTTGCCCGGGTGTTTGGAGGTGTGTGTTAAGCAAAAAAAAAAAAAAGGTAGTAGTAGGTAGGTAGGCTGGAACCCATACCGCGATGGAAGAAAAGAATGTGGAAAATAAAATGTAACGTCTTTGCCGCTGTGCCCATCGCCAAACCGGAAGTGACGCAGGTTTAAATTAAGGTTAGTCAATTGAAAAGAGAGGACTTTCGAAAATATTGGCGAAAAAAGCGACCCCCTCCTTGTAGAAAAGTGCCCAGTTGAGGGTGAAAGAATTAATGTTTTTAGCCAATTTTTTTATATTTGTCGTTCGAAGGGTCGACTTCAAAACGATACTGATCTCGTGAAAATCCATCACCTCTGTTAAAAATTTTAAGCAGACATACAAACATACAAACATACATACATTTAAATAGACAGGTATATTATAGACGTTTTGCTATCTTTGATTAACCCAGATTGCACACTGACATGATGCTGGCTCATGACAGTTTTCTGGGCCTTACTACTTCCATGCTTGCTCATGACAAATTGGAAGTATGTATTTTGTTTGTGACACTATCACTGGAATATTGCCGTACAGAACCAATGGGCTCCCTCTATTTAGTGTTTTTTGTTGTTTGTTTGTTTTCAACAGAGTCTTTTTTTCTAGGTGTATTGTTTTCATCATGGCTGAGGAACTTTATCCATCCCTGTTTGGTAACTCTTCAGAAAATCACAGGGAGAGTAACAACAGGTGCTACACCTTGCCCAAGGGTGACCAAGAACTATGTAAGGCAGGGAAGTCTAACGTATTATTCATCCCCATTTACCTGAATATATACAGCACTTTATATTCTCAAATGGTCACCCATCTTGTACTGATTAAGCTCATTGTTGCTTAATTTCAGTGATCTAACAAGAACCAGTTTGTTAACATGATTATACCAATTAGTTTCTCGATCAGCAAAGTTAAGTTACGATAATATTGGCCGATACTAGATGAGTGACTATTTGGGAATACCAGGTGCTGTCTGTAGGATGACGATAATTTTCATGAGGTCTTTCTTGCAAAATGTCATAATTTGCAGGTCCACCCATCTATAGGTAAAATAGTCACTTTTCTTCCGTTAATGATAGGTACTGTGTTTCAGCATCAAAAAAACGAAAAAAGGTTGATATGCCGTAAAACAAAATCAATCTGCTCATTTAAACGGAAGTGTAACAGACCAAACAAATTAGTGTTGCGACGATTAATCAGAATTGGAGCGTTTTAGGATGGAGGACGCCAAACTACAGCCCGCAAGCCAAATCCGGCCCACCAGAATATTTAACCCAGCTCACAGAGCTCTTATGGAAAACGTAAATGTATTTAAGATAAAAAAAATTTTTTATATGGAAATGTGTAAATATATTGTGATGAGGTTTTATTTTTGTTCAGAAAATGATTAAAAAAATGAGGTTTTGAAGAAATAGTTTTCACTAAAACGTCAAGTATAAAACACACCCAGGTCATTATTTATTTTTTTTTGCCGTGCAGCTTTAAAAAGTTAACAATATGCCCCCCCCCCCACTCCGGTTCAAAAACTGTGGAGACCCCTGGCTTAAACTATAGTTTTGGCATGACATCACAGATTTATAATTTTCATCATGTTTGAAAACATGAATTCAAACATCAACGTTAATAAAAATAAATAGGTTAATAATAATATTAATAATTAATAAGTAATAATACTAATAATATAAGGGGTATTTTCTCTGTATGTCTGTCCGTCCGTCAGTCACAATTTCTTAACTTCCTTTATAAATGAAAAATATTGCATCTTTTATAAATGGAAAATATTGCATCTTTTATAAATGGAAAACATTGTATCAAAAATAAATAATAAATGCACCCCAAAAATGGAGCCGATTCCATGATTGGAAACTGCGACCTTGAGGTCTTCAATCTGATGTTCTACGAACTGAGTTATTTGAATTTTTTTATAAATAGAGCTTAAAATATTACCTTAAAATAAATAGAGCTTAAAATAATACCTTAACATAACATATTTATATAGGGTCTTAGATTTATGATTAAGGTCATGTTTCAAAGCATAAATTCAAACATAAGCAATAATAAATAAATAAATGGGTAAAAATTATGAATAACATGATAAATTATTTTGAAAGTTCAAAAGAATCTGCTTTAATTACGTACTACATGTAGTTCTTTTAAAATTATATGATTCTCTCAACCTATAGTCCTCTGAACACTTTGGAGATCCAGGTTTAAGAGCATTGGAATCAGAAAAAGTTTAGCCAAGTTTCCGATTCCAAAAATGATTTTTAAAATTTTCTTTTGTCTAGAATTCAATTTTCTAATGCTCGTATTAATGATAAAATGATAAATATTTATTGATTTTAAATTATCAGTAAAACTAAAATTTATAAATCATAATGAATTTAGGTTAAAAATGGCACCAGAATACAAAAAAAAATGACTATAAATGGCACAGGTAAAAAGGGCATTAGTGTATATGCAGAAATAAAAAATGGAGCAAGTTAAAAATATATTTAAAAAATGGTGCAAGTTAAAAATATATTTTAAAAATGTGTGCAAGTTAAAAATATATTTTAAAAATGGTGCAAGTTAAAAATATATTTTAAAAATGTGTGCAAGTTAAAAATATATTTAAAAAATGGTGCAAATAAAAAATATAGAAAAAAATGTGTGCAAGTTAAAAATATAGAAAAAAAATGGTGCAAGTTAAAAATATATTTAAAAAATGGTGCACATTAAAAATATAGAAAAAAATGTGTGCAAGTTAAAAATATATTAAAAAAATGGAGCAAGTTAAAAATATATTTAAAAAATGGTGCAAATAAAAAATATAGAAAAAAATGGAGCAATTTAAAAATATATTTAAAAAATGTGTGCAAGTTAAAAATATATTTAAAAAATGGTGCAAGTTAAAAATATATTTAAAAAATGGTGCAAGTTAAAAATATAGGAAAAAAATGGAGCAAGTTAAAAATATATTTAAAAAATGGTGCAAGTTAAAAATATATTTTAAAAATGTGTGCAAGTTAAAAATATATTTAAAAAATGGTGCAAATTAAAAATATAGAAAAAAATGTGTGCAAATTAAAAATATAGAAAAAAAATGTGTGCAAATTAAAAATATATTTTAAAAATGGTGCACATTAAAAATATAGAAAAAAATGTGTGCAAGTTAAAAATATATTAAAAAAATGGTGCAAATTAAAAATATAGAAAAAAATGGTGCAAGTTAAAAATATATTTAAAAAATGGTGCAAATTAAAAATATAGAAAAAAAATGTGTGCAAGTTAAAAATATATAAAAAAATGGTGCAAATTAAAAATATAGAAAAAAATGTGTGCAAGTTAAAAATATATTAAAAAAATGGTGCAAATTAAAAATATAGAAAAAAATGTGTGCAAGTTAAAAATATAGAAAAAAATGTGTGCAAGTTAAAAATATAGAAAAAAATGTGTGCAAGTTAAAAATATATTTAAAAAATGGTGCAAATTAAAAATATAGAAAAAAAATAATGCAAGTTAAAAATATATTTAAAAAATGGTGCAAATTAAAAATATAGAAAAAAAATAATGCAAGTTAAAAATATATTTAAAAAATGGTGCAAATTAAAAATATAGAAAAAAAATAATGCAAGTTAAAAATATATTTAAAAAATGATGCAAATTAAAAATATAGAAAAAAATAATGCAAGTTAAAAATATATTTAAAAAATGGTGCAAATTAAAAATATAGAAAAAAAATAATGCAAGTTAAAAATATATTTAAAAAATGGTGCAAATTAAAAATATAGAAAAAAAATAATGCAAGTTAAAAATATAGAAAAAAAATGTGTGCAAGTTAAAAATATAGAAAAAAATGTGTGCAAGTTAAAAATATATTTAAAAAATGGTGCAAATTAAAAATATAGAAAAAAATGTGTGCAAGTTAAAAATATAGAAAAAAATGTGTGCAAGTTAAAAATATAGAAAAAAAATGTGTGCAAGTTAAAAATATATTTAAAAAATGGTGCAAATTAAAAATATAGAAAAAAAATGTGTGCAAGTTAAAAATATATTTAAAAAATGGTGCAAATTAAAAATATAGAAAAAAATGTGTGCAAGTTAAAAATATATTAAAAAAATGTGTGCAAGTTAAAAATATAGAAAAAAAATGTGTGCAAGTTAAAAATATATTTAAAAAATGTGTGCAAATTAAAAATATAGAAAAAAATGTGTGCAAGTTAAAAATATATTTATAAAATGGTGCAAATTAAAAATATAGAAAAAAATGTGTGCAAGTTAAAAATATAGAAAAAAATGTGTCCAAGTTAAAAATATATTTAAAAAATGGTGCAAATTAAAAATATAGAAAAAAAATGGTGCAAATTAAAAATATATTTAAAAAATGGTGCAAATTAAAAATATAGAAAAAAATGGTGCAAGTTAAAAATATATTAAAAAAATGTGTGCAAGTTAAAAATATAGAAAAAAATGGTGCAAATTAAAAATATATTTAAAAAATGTGTGCAAGTTAAAAATATATTTAAAAAATGGTGCAAATTAAAAATATATTTAAAAAATGTGTGCAAGTTAAAAATATATTTAAAAAATGGTGCAAATTAAAAATATAGAAAAAAATGGTGCAAATTAAAAATATATTTAAAAAATGGTGCAAATTAAAAATATAGAAAAAAAATCGTGCAAATTAAAAATATAGAAAAAAAATGGTGCAAATTAAAAATATAGAAAAAAATGGTGCAAATTAAAAATATAGAAAAAAATCGTGCAAATTAAAAATATATTTAAAAAATGGTGCAAGTTAAAAATATATTTAAAAAATGTGTGCAAGTTAAAAATATATTTAAAAAATCGTGCAAATTAAAAATATATTTAAAAAATGTGTGCAAGTTAAAAATATATTTAAAAAATGGTGCAAATTAAAAATATAGAAAAAAATGTGTGCAAGTTAAAAATATATTTCAAAATGGTGCAAATTAAAAATATAGAAAAAAATGTGTGCAAGTTAAAAATATATTTAAAAAATGGTGCAAATTAAAAATATAGAAAAAAAATGTGTGCAAGTTAAAAATATATTTAAAAAATGGTGCAAGTTAAAAATATATTTAAAAAATGGTGCAAATTAAAAATATAGAAAAAAAATGGTGCAAATTAAAAATATAGAAAAAAATGGTGCGAATTAAAAATATAGAAAAACATGTGTGCAAGTTAAAAATATATTTAAAAAATGGTGCAAATTAAAAATATAGAAAAAAAATGTGTGCAAGTTAAAAATATATTTAAAAAATGGTGCAAATTAAAAATATAGAAAAAAATGTGTGCAAGTTAAAAATATATTTAAAAAATGGTGCAAATTAAAAATATAGAAAAAAAATGTGTGCAAGTTAAAAATATATTTAAAAAATGGTGCAAGTTAAAAATATATTTAAAAAATGGTGCAAATTAAAAATATAGAAAAAAAATGTGTGCAAGTTAAAAATATATTTAAAAAATGGTGCAAATTAAAAATATAGAAAAAAAATGGTGCAAATTAAAAATATATTTAAAAAATGGTGCAAATTAAAAATATAGAAAAAAATGGTGCAAGTTAAAAATATATTAAAAAAATGTGTGCAAGTTAAAAATATAGAAAAAAATGGTGCAAATTAAAAATATATTTAAAAAATGTGTGCAAGTTAAAAATATATTTAAAAAATGGTGCAAATTAAAAATATATTTAAAAAAGGTGTGCAAGTTAAAAATATATTTAAAAAATGGTGCAAATTAAAAATATAGAAAAAAAATGGTGCAAATTAAAAATATATTTAAAAAATGGTGCAAATTAAAAATATAGAAAAAAAATCGTGCAAATTAAAAATATAGAAAAAAAATGGTGCAAATTAAAAATATAGAAAAAAATGGTGCAAATTAAAAATATAGAAAAAAATCGTGCAAATTAAAAATATATTTAAAAAATGGTGCAAGTTAAAAATATATTTAAAAAATGTGTGCAAGTTAAAAATATATTTAAAAAATCGTGCAAATTAAAAATATATTTAAAAAATGGTGCAAATTAAAAATATAGAAAAAAAATGGTGCAAATTAAAAATATAGAAAAAAATGGTGCAAATTAAAAATATAGAAAAAAATGTGTGCAAGTTAAAAATATATTTAAAAAATGGTGCAAATTAAAAATATAGAAAAAAAATGTGTGCAAGTTAAAAATATATTTCAAAATGGTGCAAATTAAAAATATAGAAAAAAATGTGTGCAAGTTAAAAATATATTTAAAAAATGGTGCAAATTAAAAATATAGAAAAAAAATGTGTGCAAGTTAAAAATATATTTAAAAAATGGTGCAAGTTAAAAATATATTTAAAAAATGGTGCAAATTAAAAATATAGAAAAAAAATGGTGCAAATTAAAAATATAGAAAAAAATGGTGCAAATTAAAAATATAGAAAAACATGTGTGCAAGTTAAAAATATATTTAAAAAATGGTGCAAATTAAAAATATAGAAAAAAAATGTGTGCAAGTTAAAAATATATTTAAAAAATGGTGCAAATTAAAAATATAGAAAAAAATGTGTGCAAGTTAAAAATATATTTAAAAAATGGTGCAAGTTAAAAATATAGAAAAAAAATGTGTGCAAGTTAAAAATATATTTAAAAAATGGTGCAAGTTAAAAATATATTTAAAAAATGGTGCAAATTAAAAATATAGAAAAAAAATGTGTGCAAGTTAAAAATATATTTAAAAAATGGTGCAAATTAAAAATATAGAAAAAAAATGTGTGCAAGTTAAAAATATATTTAAAAAATGGTGCAAGTTAAAAATATATTTAAAAAATGGTGCAAATTAAAAATATAGAAAAAAAATGTGTGCAAGTTAAAAATATATTTAAAAAATGGTGCAAGTTTAAAATATATTTAAAAAATGGTGCAAATTAAAAATATAGAAAAAAAATGGTGCAAATTAAAAATATAGAAAAAAATGGTGCAAATTAAAAATATAGAAAAAAATGTGTGCAAGTTAAAAATATATTTAAAAAATAGTGCAAATTAAAAATATAGAAAAAAAATGTGTGCAAGTTAAAAATATATTTAAAAAATGGTGCAAATTAAAAATATAGAAAAAAATGTGTGCAAGTTAAAAATATATTTAAAAAATGGTGCAAATTAAAAATATATTTAAAAAATGGTGCAAATTAAAAATATAGAAAAAAATGTGTGCAAGTTAAAAATATAGAAAAAAAATGGTGCAAATTAAAAATATAGAAAAAAATGTGTGCAAGTTAAAAATATATTTAAAAAATGGTGCAAATTTAAAATATAGAAAAAAAATGTGTGCAAGTTAAAAATATATTTAAAAAATGGTGCAAATTAAAAATATAGAAAAAAATGTGTGCAAGTTAAAAATATATTTAAAAAATGGTGCAAATTAAAAATATAGAAAAAAAATGTGTGCAAGTTAAAAATATATTTAAAAAATGGTGCAAATTTAAAATATAGAAAAAAAATAATGCAAGTTAAAAATATATTTAAAAAATAATGCAAATTAAAAATATAGAAAAAAAATGTGTGCAAGTTAAAAATATATTTCAAAAATGGTGCAAATTACAAATATAGAAAAAAAATGTGTGCAAGTTAAAAATATATTTAAAAAATGGTGCAAATAAAAAATATAGAAAAAAAATCGTGCAAATTAAAAATATAGAAAAAAAATGGTGCAAATTAAAAATATGGAAAAAAATGGTGCAAATTAAAAATATAGAAAAAAATCGTGCAAATTAAAAATATATTTAAAAAATGGTGCAAATTAAAAATATATTTAAAAAATGGTGCAAATTAAAAATATAGAAAAAAATCGTGCAAATTAAAAATATAGAAAAAAATGGTGCAAATTAAAAATATAGAAAAAAATGTGTGCAAGTTAAAAATATATTTAAAAAATGGTGCAAATTAAAAATATAGAAAAAAAATGTGTGCAAGTTAAAAATATATTTAAAAAATGGTGCAAATTAAAAATATAGAAAAAAATGTGTGCAAGTTAAAAATATATTTAAAAAATGGTGCAAATTAAAAATATAGAAAAATATGTGTGCAAGTTAAAAATATAGAAAAAAATGTGTGCAAGTTAAAAATATATTTTAAAAATGGTGCAAATTAAAAATATAGAAAAAAATGTGTGCAAGTTAAAAATATATTTAAAAAATGGTGCAAGTTAAAAATATAGAAAAAAAATGTGTGCAAGTTAGAAATATATTTAAAAAATGGTGCAAATTAAAAATATATTAAAAAAATGGTGCAAGTTAAAAATATATTAAAAAAATGGTGCAAGTAAAAAATATATTAAGAAAATGGAGCAAGTTTAAAATATATTAAAAAAATGGTGCAAGTTAAAAATATATTTAAAAAATGGTGCAAGTTAAAAATATAGAAAAAAAATGTGTGTAAGTTAAAAATATATTAAAAAAATGTGTGCAAGTTAAAAATATAGAAAAAAATGGTGCAAGTTAAAAATATATTGAAAAAATGGTGCAAGTTAAAAATATATTTAAAAAATGGTGCAAGTTAAAAATATATAAAAAAAATGTGTGCAAGTTAAAAATATATTTAAAAAATGATGCAAGTTAAAAATATATTTAAAAAATGTGTGCAAGTTAAAAATATATTTAAAAAATGTGTGCAAATAAAAATATAGAAAAAAATGGTGCAAGTTAAAAATATATTTAAAAAATGTGTGCAAGTTAAAAATATATTTAAAAAATGGTGCAAGTTAAAAATATATTTAAAAAATGGTGCAAGTTAAAAATATATTTAAAAAATGTGTGCAAGTTAAAAATATATTTAAAAAATGTGTGCAAATAAAAATATAGAAAAAAATGGTGCAAGTTAAAAATATATTTAAAAAATGTGTGCAAGTTAAAAATATATTTAAAAAATGTGTGCAAGTTAAAAATATAGAAAAAAAATGTGTGCAAGTTAAAAATATATTTAAAAAATGGTGCAAATTTAAAATATAGAAAAAAAATAATGCAAGTTAAAAATATATTTAAAAAATAATGCAAATTAAAAATATAGAAAAAAAATGTGTGCAAGTTAAAAATATATTTCAAAAATGGTGCAAATTACAAAAATAGAAAAAAATGTGTGCAAGTTAAAAATATATTTAAAAAATGGTGCAAATAAAAAATATAGAAAAAAAATCGTGCAAATTAAAAATATAGAAAAAAAATGGTGCAAATTAAAAATATAGAAAAAAAATGGTGCAAATTAAAAATATGGAAAAAAATGGTGCAAATTAAAAATATAGAAAAAAATCGTGCAAATTGAAAATATATTTAAAAAATGGTGCAAATTAAAAATATATTTAAAAAATGGTGCAAATTAAAAATATAGAAAAAAATCGTGCAAATTAAAAATATAGAAAAAAAATGGTGCAAATTAAAAATATAGAAAAAAATGTGTGCAAGTTAAAAATATATTTTAAAAATGGTGCAAATTAAAAATATAGAAAAAAAATGTGTGCAAGTTAAAAATATATTTAAAAAATGGTGCAAATTAAAAATATAGAAAAAAATGTGTGCAAGTTAAAAATATATTTAAAAAATGGTGCAAATTAAAAATATAGAAAAATATGTGTGCAAGTTAAAAATATAGAAAAAAATGTGTGCAAGTTAAAAATATATTTTAAAAATGGTGCAAATTAAAAATATAGAAAAAAATGTGTGCAAGTTAAAAATATATTTAAAAAATGGTGCAAGTTAAAAATATAGAAAAAAAATGTGTGCAAGTTAAAAATATATTTAAAAAATGGTGCAAATTAAAAATATATTAAAAAAATGGTGCAAGTTAAAAATATATTAAAAAAATGTGTGCAAGTAAAAAATATATTAAGAAAATGGAGCAAGTTTAAAATATATTTAAAAAATGGTGCAAGTTAAAAATATAGAAAAAAAATGTGTGCAAGTTAAAAATATATTAAAAAAATGTGTGCAAGTTAAAAATATAGAAAAAAATGGTGCAAGTTAAAAATATATTTAAAAAATGGTGCAAGTTAAAAATATATTTAAAAAATGGTGCAAGTTAAAAATATATAAAAAAAATGTGTGCAAGTTAAAAATATATTTAAAAAATGATGCAAGTTAAAAATATATTTAAAAAATGTGTGCAAGTTAAAAATATATTTAAAAAATGTGTGCAAATAAAAATATAGAAAAAAATGGTGCAAGTTAAAAATATATTTAAAAAATGTGTGCAAGTTAAAAATATATTTAAAAAATGGTGAAAGTTAAAAATATATTTAAAAAATGGTGCAAGTTAAAAATATATTTAAAAAATGTGTGCAAGTTAAAAATATATTTAAAAAATGTGTGCAAATAAAAATATAGAAAAAAATGGTGCAAGTTAAAAATATATTTAAAAAATGTGTGCAAGTTAAAAATATATTTAAAAAATGTGTGCAAGTTAAAAATATATTTAAAAAATGGTGCAAGTTAAAAATATATTTAAAAAATGTGTGCAAGTTAAAAATATATTTAAAAAATGATGCAAGTTAAAAATATATTTAAAAAATGTGTGCAAGTTAAAAATATTTAAAAAATGTGTGCAAATAAAAATATAGAAAAAAATGGTGCAAGTTAAAAATATATTTAAAAAATGGTGCAAGTTAAAAATATATTTAAAAAATGTGTGCAAGTTAAAAATATATTTAAAAAATGGAGCAAGTTAAAAATATAGAAAAAAAATGGTGCAAGTTAAAAATATATTTAAAAAATGGTGCAAATGAAAAATATATTTAAAAAATGGTGCAAATAAAAATATAGAAAAAAATGGTGCAAGTTAAAAATATATTTAAAAAATGGTGCAAGTTAAAAATATATTTAAAAAATGTGTGCAAGTTAAAAATATAGAAAAAAATGGTGCAAGTTAAAAATATATTTAAAAAATGTGTGCAAGTTATAAATATATTTAAAAAATGGTGCAAGTTAAAAATATATTTAAAAAATGTGTGCAAGTTAAAAATATAGAAAAAAATGGTGCAAGTTAAAAATATAGAAAAAAATGGTGCAAGTTAAAAATATATTTAAAAAAAGTGTGCAAGTTAAAAATATATTTAAAAAATGTGTGCAAGGTACAAATATATTTAAAAAATGTGTGCAAGTTAAAATATAGAAAAAAATGGTGCAAATAAAAATATAGAAAAAAATGGTGCAAGTTAAAAATATAGAAAAAAATGTGTGCAAGTTTAAAATATAGAAAAAAATGGTGCTAATTAAAAATATATTTAAAAAATGGTGCAAGTTAAAAATATATTTAAAAAATGTGTGCAAGTTAAAAATATATTTAAAAAATGGTGCAAGTTAAAAATATATTTAAAAAATGTGTGCAAGTTAAAAATATATTTAAAAAATTTGTGCAAGTTAAAAATATATTTAAAAAATGTGTGCAAGTTAAAAATATATTTAAAAAATGTGTGCAAGTTAAAAATATATTTAAAAAATGTGTGCAAGTTAAAAATATATTTAAAAAATGTGTGCAAGTTAAAAATATAGAAAAAAATGGTGCAAGTTAAAAATATATTAAAAAAAATGTGTGCAAATTAAAAATATATTTTAAAAATCGTGCAAGTTAAAAATATAGAAAAAAATGTGTGCATGTTAAAAATATATTTAAAAAATGGTGCAAATTAAAAATATATTTAAAAAATGTGTGCAAGTTAAAAATATATTTAAAAAATTTGTGCAAGTTAAAAATATAGAAAAAAATGGTGCAAGTTAAAAATATATTTAAAAAATGTGTGCAAGTTAAAAATATATTTAAAAAATGTGTGCAAGTTAAAAATATATTTACAAAATGGTGCAAATTAAAAATATAGAAAAAAAATGTGTGCAAGTTAAAAATATATTAAAAAAATGGAGCAAGTTAAAAATATAGAAAAAAATGTGTGCATGTTAAAAATATATTTAAAAAATGGTGCAAATGAAAATTATATTTAAAAAATGTGTGCAAGTTAAAAATATATTTTAAAAATTTGTGCAAATTAAAAATATAGAAAAAAATGTGTGCAAGTTAAAAATATATTTAAAAAATGTGTGCAAGTTAAAAATATAGAAAAAAATGTGTGCAAGTTAAAAATATAGAAAAAAATGTGTGCAAGTTAAAATATAGAAAAAAATGTGTGCAAGTTAAAAATATAGAAAAAAATGTGTGCAAGTTAAAATATAGAAAAAAATGTGTGCAAGTTAAAATATAGAAAAAAATGTGTGCAAGTTAAAAATATATTTAAAAAATGGTGCAAATTAAAAATATATTTAAAAAATGGTGCAAATTAAAAATATAGAAAAAAATGGTGCAAGTTAAAAATATATTTAAAAAATGGTGCAAATAAAAATATATTTAAAAAATGTGTGCAAGTTTAAAATATATTTAAAAAATGGTGCAAATTAAAAATATAGAAAAAAAATGTGTGCAAGTTAAAAATATATTTAAAAAATGGTGCAAATTAAAAATATAGAAAAAAATGTGTGCAAGTTAAAAATATAGAAAAAAATGTGTGCAAGTTAAAAATATAGAAAAAAATGTGTGCAAGTTAAAAATATATTTAAAAAATGGTGCAAATTAAAAATATATTTAAAAAATGTGTGCAAATTAAAGATATAGAAAAAAATGTGTGCAAGTTAAAAATATATTTAAAAAATGGTGCAAATTAAAAATATAGAAAAAAATGTGTGCAAGTTAAAAATATATTTAAAAAAGGGTGCAAATTAAAAATATAGAAAAAAAATGTGTGCAAGTTAAAAATATATTAAAAAAATGGTGCAAGTTAAAAATATATTAAAAAAATAGTGCAAGTTAAAAATATATTAAAAAAATGGTGCAAGTTAAAAATATATTAAAAAAATGGTGCAAGTTAAAAATATATTTAAAAAATGGTGCAAATTAAAAATATATATGAAAATGGTGCAAGTTAAAAATATATTTAAAAAATGGTGCAAATAAAAATATAGATAAAAAAATGTGTGCAAGTTAAAAATATATTTAAAAAATGGTGCAAATTAAAAATATAGAAAAAATCTGTGTGCAAGTTAAAAATATATTAAAAAAATGGTGCAAGTTAAAAATATATTAAAAAAATGGTGCAAGTTAAAAATATATTTAAAAAATGGTGCAAATTAAAAATATATATGAAAATGGTGCAAGTTAAAAATATATTTAAAAAATGGTGCAAATAAAAATATAGAAAAAAAAATGTGTGCAAGTTAAAAATATATTTAAAAAATGGTGCAAATTAAAAATATAGAAAAAAATGTGTGCAAGTTAAAAATATATTTAAAAAATGGTGCAAATTAAAAATATAGAAAAAAAATGTGTGCAAGTTAAAAATATATTGAAAAAATGGTGCAAATTAAAAATATATTTAAAAAATGGTGCAAGTTTAAAATATATTATAAAAATGGTGCAAGTTAAAAATATATTAAAAAAATGGAGCAAGTTAAAAATATATTAAAAAAATGGAGCAAGTTAAAAATATATTAAAAAAATGGTGCAAGTTAAAAATATATTTTAAAAATGGTGCAAGTTAAAAATATAGAAAAAAATGGTGCAAGTTAAAAATATATTTTTAAAATGGTGCAAGTTAAAAATATAGAAAAAAATGTGTGCAAGTTAAAAATATATTTTAAAAATGGTGCAAGTTAAAAATATATTTAAAAAATGGAGCAAGTTAAAAATATATTAAAAAAATGTGTGCAAGTTAAAAATATAGAAAAAAATGGTGCAAGTTAAAAATATATTAAAAAAATGGTGCAAGTTAAAAATATATTTAAAAAATGTGTGCAAGTTAAAAATATATTTAAAAAATGGTGCAAATTTAAAATATAGAAAAAAAATAATGCAAGTTAAAAATATATTTAAAAAATAATGCAAATTAAAAATATAGAAAAAAAATGTGTGCAAGTTAAAAATATATTTCAAAAATGGTGCAAATTACAAATATAGAAAAAAATGTGTGCAAGTTAAAAATATATTTAAAAAATGGTGCAAATAAAAAATATAGAAAAAAAATCGTGCAAATTAAAAATATAGAAAAAAAATGGTGCAAATTAAAAATATAGAAAAAAAATGGTGCAAATTAAAAATATGGAAAAAAATGGTGCAAATTAAAAATATAGAAAAAAATCGTGCAAATTAAAAATATATTTAAAAAATGGTGCAAATTAAAAATATATTTAAAAAATGGTGCAAATTAAAAATATAGAAAAAAATTGTGCAAATTAAAAATATAGAAAAAAAATGGTGCAAATTAAAAATATAGAAAAAAATGTGTGCAAGTTAAAAATATATTTTAAAAATGGTGCAAATTAAAAATATAGAAAAAAATGTGTGCAAGTTAAAAATATATTTAAAAAATGGTGCAAATTAAAAATATAGAAAAAAATGTGTGCAAGTTAAAAATATATTTAAAAAAATGGTGCAAATTAAAAATATAGAAAAATATGTGTGCAAGTTAAAAATATAGAAAAAAATGTGTGCAAGTTAAAAATATATTTTAAAAATGGTGCAAATTAAAAATATAGAAAAAAATGTGTGCAAGTTAAAAATATATTTAAAAAATGGTGCAAGTTAAAAATATAGAAAAAAAATGTGTGCAAGTTAAAAATATATTTAAAAAATGGTGCAAATTAAAAATATATTAAAAAAATGGTGCAAGTTAAAAATATATTAAAAAAATGTGTGCAAGTAAAAAATATATTAAGAAAATGGAGCAAGTTTAAAATATATTTAAAAAATGGTGCAAGTTAAAAATATAGAAAAAAAATGTGTGCAAGTTAAAAATATATTAAAAAAATGTGTGCAAGTTAAAAATATAGAAAAAAATGGTGCAAGTTAAAAATATATTTAAAAAATGGTGCAAGTTAAAAATATATTTAAAAAATGGTGCAAGTTAAAAATATATAAAAAAAATGTGTGCAAGTTAAAAATATATTTAAAAAATGATGCAAGTTAAAAATATATTTAAAAAATGTGTGCAAGTTAAAAATATATTTAAAAAATGTGTGCAAATAAAAATATAGAAAAAAATGGTGCAAGTTAAAAATATATTTAAAAAATGTGTGCAAGTTAAAAATATATTTAAAAAATGGTGAAAGTTAAAAAATATATTTAAAAAATGGTGCAAGTTAAAAATATATTTAAAAAATGTGTGCAAGTTAAAAATATATTTAAAAAATGTGTGCAAATAAAAATATAGAAAAAAATGGTGCAAGTTAAAAATATATTTAAAAAATGTGTGCAAGTTAAAAATATATTTAAAAAATGTGTGCAAGTTAAAAATATATTTAAAAAATGGTGCAAGTTAAAAATATATTTAAAAAATGTGTGCAAGTTAAAAATATATTTAAAAAATGATGCAAGTTAAAAATATATTAAAAAAATGTGTGCAAGTTAAAAATATATTTAAAAAATGATGCAAGTTAAAAATATATTTAAAAAATGTGTGCAAGTTAAAAATATTTAAAAAATGTGTGCAAATAAAAATATAGAAAAAA
Organism: Euprymna scolopes; assembly: GCF_053919585.1. Taxonomy (NCBI): domain Eukaryota; kingdom Metazoa; phylum Mollusca; class Cephalopoda; order Sepiida; family Sepiolidae; genus Euprymna; species Euprymna scolopes. The sequence goes on from NC_136502.1 coordinate 111,686,897, forward strand.
ATGGTGCAAGTTAAAAATATATTTAAAAAATGGTGCAAGTTAAAAATATATTTAAAAAATGTGTGCAAGTTAAAAATATATTTAAAAAATGGAGCAAGTTAAAAATATAGAAAAAAAATGGTGCAAGTTAAAAATATATTTAAAAAATGGTGCAAATGAAAAATATATTTAAAAAATGGTGCAAATAAAAATATAGAAAAAAATGGTGCAAGTTAAAAATATATTTAAAAAATGGTGCAAGTTAAAAATATATTTAAAAAATGTGTGCAAGTTAAAAATATAGAAAAAAATGGTGCAAGTTAAAAATATATTTAAAAAATGTGTGCAAGTTATAAATATATTTAAAAAATGGTGCAAGTTAAAAATATATTTAAAAAATGTGTGCAAGTTAAAAATATAGAAAAAAATGGTGCAAGTTAAAAATATAGAAAAAAATGGTGCAAGTTAAAAATATATTTAAAAAAAGTGTGCAAGTTAAAAATATATTTAAAAAATGTGTGCAAGGTACAAATATATTTAAAAAATGTGTGCAAGTTAAAATATAGAAAAAAATGGTGCAAATAAAAATATAGAAAAAAATGGTGCAAGTTAAAAATATAGAAAAAAATGTGTGCAAGTTTAAAATATAGAAAAAAATGGTGCTAATTAAAAATATATTTAAAAAATGGTGCAAGTTAAAAATATATTTAAAAAATGTGTGCAAGTTAAAAATATATTTAAAAAATGGTGCAAGTTAAAAATATATTTAAAAAATGTGTGCAAGTTAAAAATATATTTAAAAAATTTGTGCAAGTTAAAAATATATTTAAAAAATGTGTGCAAGTTAAAAATATATTTAAAAAATGTGTGCAAGTTAAAAATATATTTAAAAAATGTGTGCAAGTTAAAAATATATTTAAAAAATGTGTGCAAGTTAAAAATATAGAAAAAAATGGTGCAAGTTAAAAATATATTAAAAAAAATGTGTGCAAATTAAAAATATATTTTAAAAATCGTGCAAGTTAAAAATATAGAAAAAAATGTGTGCATGTTAAAAATATATTTAAAAAATGGTGCAAATTAAAAATATATTTAAAAAATGTGTGCAAGTTAAAAATATATTTAAAAAATTTGTGCAAGTTAAAAATATAGAAAAAAATGGTGCAAGTTAAAAATATATTTAAAAAATGTGTGCAAGTTAAAAATATATTTAAAAAATGTGTGCAAGTTAAAAATATATTTACAAAATGGTGCAAATTAAAAATATAGAAAAAAAATGTGTGCAAGTTAAAAATATATTAAAAAAATGGAGCAAGTTAAAAATATAGAAAAAAATGTGTGCATGTTAAAAATATATTTAAAAAATGGTGCAAATGAAAATTATATTTAAAAAATGTGTGCAAGTTAAAAATATATTTTAAAAATTTGTGCAAATTAAAAATATAGAAAAAAATGTGTGCAAGTTAAAAATATATTTAAAAAATGTGTGCAAGTTAAAAATATAGAAAAAAATGTGTGCAAGTTAAAAATATAGAAAAAAATGTGTGCAAGTTAAAATATAGAAAAAAATGTGTGCAAGTTAAAAATATAGAAAAAAATGTGTGCAAGTTAATATATAGAAAAAAATGTGTGCAAGTTAAAATATAGAAAAAAATGTGTGCAAGTTAAAAATATATTTAAAAAATGGTGCAAATTAAAAATATATTTAAAAAATGGTGCAAATTAAAAATATAGAAAAAAATGGTGCAAGTTAAAAATATATTTAAAAAATGGTGCAAATAAAAATATAGAAAAAAATGTGTGCAAGTTTAAAATATATTTAAAAAATGGTGCAAATTAAAAATATAGAAAAAAAATGTGTGCAAGTTAAAAATATATTTAAAAAATGGTGCAAATTAAAAATATAGAAAAAAAATGGTGCAAGTTAAAAATATATTTAAAAAATAGTGCAAATTAAAAATGTAGAAAAAAATGTGTGCAAGTTAAAAATATATTTAAAAAATGGTGCAAATTAAAAATATAGAAAAAAATGTGTGCAAGTTAAAAATATAGAAAAAAATGTGTGCAAGTTAAAAATATAGAAAAAAATGTGTGCAAGTTAAAAATATATTTAAAAAATGGTGCAAATTAAAAATATATTTAAAAAATGTGTGCAAATTAAAGATATAGAAAAAAATGTGTGCAAGTTAAAAATATATTTAAAAAATGGTGCAAATTAAAAATATATTTAAAAAATGGTGCAAATTAAAAATATAGAAAAAAAATGTGTGCAAGTTAAAAATATATTTAAAAAATGGTGCAAATTAAAAATATAGAAAAAAAATGGTGCAAATTAAAAATATATTTAAAAAATGGTGCAAATTAAAAATATAGAAAAAAATGGTGCAAGTTAAAAATATATTTAAAAAATGTGTGCAAGTTAAAAATATAGAAAAAAATGGTGCAAATTAAAAATATAGAAAAAAAATGGTGCAAATTAAAAATATATTTAAAAAATGGTGCAAATTAAAAATATAGAAAAAAAATCGTGCAAATTAAAAATATAGAAAAAAAATGGTGCAAATTAAAAATATAGAAAAAAATGGTGCAAATTAAAAATATAGAAAAAAATCGTGCAAATTAAAAATATATTTAAAAAATGGTGCAAGTTAAAAATATATTTAAAAAATGTGTGCAAGTTAAAAATATATTTAAAAAATCGTGCAAATTAAAAATATATTTAAAAAATGGTGCAAATTAAAAATATAGAAAAAAAATGGTGCAAATTAAAAATATAGAAAAAAATGGTGCAAATTAAAAATATAGAAAAAAATGTGTGCAAGTTAAAAATATATTTAAAAAATGGTGCAAATTAAAAATATAGAAAAAAAATGTGTGCAAGTTAAAAATATATTTCAAAATGGTGCAAATTAAAAATATAGAAAAAAATGTGTGCAAGTTAAAAATATATTTAAAAAATGGTGCAAATTAAAAATATAGAAAAAAAATGTGTGCAAGTTAAAAATATATTTAAAAAATGGTGCAAGTTAAAAATATATTTAAAAAATGGTGCAAATTAAAAATATAGAAAAAAAATGGTGCAAATTAAAAATATAGAAAAAAATGGTGCAAATTAAAAATATAGAAAAACATGTGTGCAAGTTAAAAATATATTTAAAAAATGGTGCAAATTAAAAATATAGAAAAAAAATGTGTGCAAGTTAAAAATATATTTAAAAAATGGTGCAAATTAAAAATATAGAAAAAAATGTGTGCAAGTTAAAAATATATTTAAAAAATGGTGCAAATTAAAAATATAGAAAAAAATGTGTGCAAGTTAAAAATATATTTAAAAAATGGTGCAAATTAAAAATATAGAAAAAAATGTGTGCAAGTTAAAAATATATTTAAAAAATGGTGCAAATTAAAAATATAGAAAAAAATGTGTGCAAGTTAAAAATATATTTAAAAAATGGTGCAAATTAAAAATATAGAAAAAAATGTGTGCAAGTTAAAAATATATTTAAAAAATGGTGCAAATTAAAAATATAGAAAAAAAATGTGTGCAAGTTAAAAATATATTTAAAAAATGGTGCAAGTTAAAAATATATTTAAAAAATGGTGCAAATTAAAAATATAGAAAAAAAATGTGTGCAAGTTAAAAATATATTTAAAAAATGGTGCAAATTAAAAATATAGAAAAAAAATGTGTGCAAGTTAAAAATATATTTAAAAAATGGTGCAAGTTAAAAATATATTTAAAAAATGGTGCAAATTAAAAATATAGAAAAAAAATGTGTGCAAGTTAAAAATATATTTAAAAAATGGTGCAAGTTTAAAATATATTTAAAAAATGGTGCAAATTAAAAATATAGAAAAAAAATGGTGCAAATTAAAAATATAGAAAAAAATGGTGCAAATTAAAAATATAGAAAAAAATGTGTGCAAGTTAAAAATATATTTAAAAAATGGTGCAAATTAAAAATATAGAAAAAAAATGTGTGCAAGTTAAAAATATATTTAAAAAATGGTGCAAATTAAAAATATAGAAAAAAATGTGTGCAAGTTAAAAATATATTTAAAAAATGGTGCAAATTAAAAATATATTTAAAAAATGGTGCAAATTAAAAATATAGAAAAAAATGTGTGCAAGTTAAAAATATAGAAAAAAAAATGGTGCAAATTAAAAATATAGAAAAAAATGTGTGCAAGTTAAAAATATATTTAAAAAATGGTGCAAATTTAAAATATAGAAAAAAAATGTGTGCAAGTTAAAAATATATTTAAAAAATGGTGCAAATTAAAAATATAGAAAAAAATGTGTGCAAGTTAAAAATATATTTAAAAAATGGTGCAAATTAAAAATATAGAAAAAAAATGTGTGCAAGTTAAAAATATATTTAAAAAATGGTGCAAATTTAAAATATAGAAAAAAAATAATGCAAGTTAAAAATATATTTAAAAAATAATGCAAATTAAAAATATAGAAAAAAAATGTGTGCAAGTTAAAAATATATTTCAAAAATGGTGCAAATTACAAATATAGAAAAAAATGTGTGCAAGTTAAAAATATATTTAAAAAATGGTGCAAATAAAAAATATAGAAAAAAAATCGTGCAAATTAAAAATATAGAAAAAAAATGGTGCAAATTAAAAATATGGAAAAAAATGGTGCAAATTAAAAATATAGAAAAAAATCGTGCAAATTAAAAATATATTTAAAAAATGGTGCAAATTAAAAATATATTTAAAAAATGGTGCAAATTAAAAATATAGAAAAAAATCGTGCAAATTAAAAATATAGAAAAAAATGGTGCAAATTAAAAATATAGAAAAAAATGTGTGCAAGTTAAAAATATATTTAAAAAATGGTGCAAATTAAAAATATAGAAAAAAAATGTGTGCAAGTTAAAAATATATTTAAAAAATGGTGCAAATTAAAAATATAGAAAAAAATGTGTGCAAGTTAAAAATATATTTAAAAAATGGTGCAAATTAAAAATATAGAAAAATATGTGTGCAAGTTAAAAATATAGAAAAAAATGTGTGCAAGTTAAAAATATATTTTAAAAATGGTGCAAATTAAAAATATAGAAAAAAATGTGTGCAAGTTAAAAATATATTTAAAAAATGGTGCAAGTTAAAAATATAGAAAAAAAATGTGTGCAAGTTAGAAATATATTTAAAAAATGGTGCAAATTAAAAATATATTAAAAAAATGGTGCAAGTTAAAAATATATTAAAAAAATGGTGCAAGTAAAAAATATATTAAGAAAATGGAGCAAGTTTAAAATATATTAAAAAAATGGTGCAAGTTAAAAATATATTTAAAAAATGGTGCAAGTTAAAAATATAGAAAAAAAATGTGTGTAAGTTAAAAATATATTAAAAAAATGTGTGCAAGTTAAAAATATAGAAAAAAATGGTGCAAGTTAAAAATATATTTAAAAAATGGTGCAAGTTAAAAATATATTTAAAAAATGGTGCAAGTTAAAAATATATAAAAAAAATGTGTGCAAGTTAAAAATATATTTAAAAAATGATGCAAGTTAAAAATATATTTAAAAAATGTGTGCAAGTTAAAAATATATTTAAAAAATGTGTGCAAATAAAAATATAGAAAAAAATGGTGCAAGTTAAAAATATATTTAAAAAATGTGTGCAAGTTAAAAATATATTTAAAAAATGTGTGCAAGTTAAAAATATATTTAAAAAATGGTGCAAGTTAAAAATATATTTAAAAAATGTGTGCAAGTTAAAAATATATTTAAAAAATGTGTGCAAATAAAAATATAGAAAAAAATGGTGCAAGTTAAAAATATATTTAAAAAATGTGTGCAAGTTAAAAATATATTTAAAAAATGTGTGCAAGTTAAAAATATAGAAAAAAAATGTGTGCAAGTTAAAAATATATTTAAAAAATGGTGCAAATTTAAAATATAGAAAAAAAATAATGCAAGTTAAAAATATATTTAAAAAATAATGCAAATTAAAAATATAGAAAAAAAATGTGTGCAAGTTAAAAATATATTTCAAAAATGGTGCAAATTACAAATATAGAAAAAAATGTGTGCAAGTTAAAAATATATTTAAAAAATGGTGCAAATAAAAAATATAGAAAAAAAATCGTGCAAATTAAAAATATAGAAAAAAAATGGTGCAAATTAAAAATATAGAAAAAAAATGGTGCAAATTAAAAATATGGAAAAAAATGGTGCAAATTAAAAATATAGAAAAAAATCGTGCAAATTAAAAATATATTTAAAAAATGGTGCAAATTAAAAATATATTTAAAAAATGGTGCAAATTAAAAATATAGAAAAAAATCGTGCAAATTAAAAATATAGAAAAAAAATGGTGCAAATTAAAAATATAGAAAAAAATGTGTGCAAGTTAAAAATATATTTTAAAAATGGTGCAAATTAAAAATATAGAAAAAAAATGTGTGCAAGTTAAAAATATATTTAAAAAATGGTGCAAATTAAAAATATAGAAAAAAATGTGTGCAAGTTAAAAATATATTTAAAAAATGGTGCAAATTAAAAATATAGAAAAATATGTGTGCAAGTTAAAAATATAGAAAAAAATGTGTGCAAGTTAAAAATATATTTTAAAAATGGTGCAAATTAAAAATATAGAAAAAAATGTGTGCAAGTTAAAAATATATTTAAAAAATGGTGCAAGTTAAAAATATAGAAAAAAAATGTGTGCAAGTTAAAAATATATTTAAAAAATGGTGCAAATTAAAAATATATTAAAAAAATGGTGCAAGTTAAAAATATATTAAAAAAATGTGTGCAAGTAAAAAATATATTAAGAAAATGGAGCAAGTTTAAAATATATTTAAAAAATGGTGCAAGTTAAAAATATAGAAAAAAAATGTGTGCAAGTTAAAAATATATTAAAAAAATGTGTGCAAGTTAAAAATATAGAAAAAAATGGTGCAAGTTAAAAATATATTTAAAAAATGGTGCAAGTTAAAAATATATTTAAAAAATGGTGCAAGTTAAAAATATATAAAAAAAATGTGTGCAAGTTAAAAATATATTTAAAAAATGATGCAAGTTAAAAATATATTTAAAAAATGTGTGCAAGTTAAAAATATATTTAAAAAATGTGTGCAAATAAAAATATAGAAAAAAATGGTGCAAGTTAAAAATATATTTAAAAAATGTGTGCAAGTTAAAAATATATTTAAAAAATGGTGAAAGTTAAAAATATATTTAAAAAATGGTGCAAGTTAAAAATATATTTAAAAAATGTGTGCAAGTTAAAAATATATTTAAAAAATGTGTGCAAATAAAAATATAGAAAAAAATGGTGCAAGTTAAAAATATATTTAAAAAATGTGTGCAAGTTAAAAATATATTTAAAAAATGTGTGCAAGTTAAAAATATATTTAAAAAATGGTGCAAGTTAAAAATATATTTAAAAAATGTGTGCAAGTTAAAAATATATTTAAAAAATGATGCAAGTTAAAAATATATTTAAAAAATGTGTGCAAGTTAAAAATATATTTAAAAAATGATGCAAGTTAAAAATATATTTAAAAAATGTGTGCAAGTTAAAAATATTTAAAAAATGTGTGCAAATAAAAATATAGAAAAAAATGGTGCAAGTTAAAAATATATTTAAAAAATGGTGCAAGTTAAAAATATATTTAAAAAATGTGTGCAAGTTAAAAATATATTTAAAAAATGGAGCAAGTTAAAAATATAGAAAAAAAATGGTGCAAGTTAAAAATATATTTAAAAAATGGTGCAAATGAAAAATATATTTAAAAAATGGTGCAAATAAAAATATAGAAAAAAATGGTGCAAGTTAAAAATATATTTAAAAAATGGTGCAAGTTAAAAATATATTTAAAAAATGTGTGCAAGTTAAAAATATAGAAAAAAATGGTGCAAGTTAAAAATATATTTAAAAAATGTGTGCAAGTTATAAATATATTTAAAAAATGGTGCAAGTTAAAAATATATTTAAAAAATGTGTGCAAGTTAAAAATATAGAAAAAAATGGTGCAAGTTAAAAATATAGAAAAAAATGGTGCAAGTTAAAAATATATTTAAAAAAAGTGTGCAAGTTAAAAATATATTTAAAAAATGTGTGCAAGGTACAAATATATTTAAAAAATGTGTGCAAGTTAAAATATAGAAAAAAATGGTGCAAATAAAAATATAGAAAAAAATGGTGCAAGTTAAAAATATAGAAAAAAATGTGTGCAAGTTTAAAATATAGAAAAAAATGGTGCTAATTAAAAATATATTTAAAAAATGGTGCAAGTTAAAAATATATTTAAAAAATGTGTGCAAGTTAAAAATATATTTAAAAAATGGTGCAAGTTAAAAATATATTTAAAAAATGTGTGCAAGTTAAAAATATATTTAAAAAATTTGTGCAAGTTAAAAATATATTTAAAAAATGTGTGCAAGTTAAAAATATATTTAAAAAATGTGTGCAAGTTAAAAATATATTTAAAAAATGTGTGCAAGTTAAAAATATATTTAAAAAATGTGTGCAAGTTAAAAATATAGAAAAAAATGGTGCAAGTTAAAAATATATTAAAAAAAATGTGTGCAAATTAAAAATATATTTTAAAAATCGTGCAAGTTAAAAATATAGAAAAAAATGTGTGCATGTTAAAAATATATTTAAAAAATGGTGCAAATTAAAAATATATTTAAAAAATGTGTGCAAGTTAAAAATATATTTAAAAAATTTGTGCAAGTTAAAAATATAGAAAAAAATGGTGCAAGTTAAAAATATATTTAAAAAATGTGTGCAAGTTAAAAATATATTTAAAAAATGTGTGCAAGTTAAAAATATATTAAAAAAATGGAGCAAGTTAAAAATATAGAAAAAAATGTGTGCATGTTAAAAATATATTTAAAAAATGGTGCAAATGAAAATTATATTTAAAAAATGTGTGCAAGTTAAAAATATATTTTAAAAATTTGTGCAAATTAAAAATATAGAAAAAAATGTGTGCAAGTTAAAAATATATTTAAAAAATGTGTGCAAGTTAAAAATATAGAAAAAAATGTGTGCAAGTTAAAAATATAGAAAAAAATGTGTGCAAGTTAAAATATAGAAAAAAATGTGTGCAAGTTAAAAATATAGAAAAAAATGTGTGCAAGTTAAAATATAGAAAAAAATGTGTGCAAGTTAAAATATAGAAAAAAATGTGTGCAAGTTAAAAATATATTTAAAAAATGGTGCAAATTAAAAATATATTTAAAAAATGGTGCAAATTAAAAATATAGAAAAAAATGGTGCAAGTTAAAAATATATTTAAAAAATGGTGCAAATAAAAATATAGAAAAAAATGTGTGCAAGTTTAAAATATATTTAAAAAATGGTGCAAATTAAAAATATAGAAAAAAAATGTGTGCAAGTTAAAAATATATTTAAAAAATGGTGCAAATTAAAAATATAGAAAAAAATGTGTGCAAGTTAAAAATATAGAAAAAAATGTGTGCAAGTTAAAAATATAGAAAAAAATGTGTGCAAGTTAAAAATATATTTAAAAAATGGTGCAAATTAAAAATATATTTAAAAAATGTGTGCAAATTAAAGATATAGAAAAAAATGTGTGCAAGTTAAAAATATATTTAAAAAATGGTGCAAATTAAAAATATAGAAAAAAATGTGTGCAAGTTAAAAATATATTTAAAAAAGGGTGCAAATTAAAAATATAGAAAAAAAATGTGTGCAAGTTAAAAATATATTAAAAAAATGGTGCAAGTTAAAAATATATTAAAAAAATAGTGCAAGTTAAAAATATATTAAAAAAATGGTGCAAGTTAAAAATATATTAAAAAAATGGTGCAAGTTAAAAATATATTTAAAAAATGGTGCAAATTAAAAATATATATGAAAATGGTGCAAGTTAAAAATATATTTAAAAAATGGTGCAAATAAAAATATAGAAAAAAAAATGTGTGCAAGTTAAAAATATATTTAAAAAATGGTGCAAATTAAAAATATAGAAAAAATCTGTGTGCAAGTTAAAAATATATTAAAAAAATGGTGCAAGTTAAAAATATATTAAAAAAATGGTGCAAGTTAAAAATATATTTAAAAAATGGTGCAAATTAAAAATATATATGAAAATGGTGCAAGTTAAAAATTTATTTAAAAAATGGTGCAAATAAAAATATAGAAAAAAAAATGTGTGCAAGTTAAAAATATATTTAAAAAATGGTGCAAATTAAAAATATAGAAAAAAATGTGTGCAAGTTAAAAATATATTTAAAAAATGGTGCAAATTACAAATATAGAAAAAAAATGTGTGCAAGTTAAAAATATATTGAAAAAATGGTGCAAATTAAAAATATATTTAAAAAATGGTGCAAGTTTAAAATATATTATAAAAATGGTGCAAGTTAAAAATATATTAAAAAAATGGAGCAAGTTAAAAATATATTAAAAAAATGGAGCAAGTTAAAAATATATTAAAAAAATGGTGCAAGTTAAAAATATATTTTAAAAATGGTGCAAGTTAAAAATATAGAAAAAAATGGTGCAAGTTAAAAATATATTTTTAAAATGGTGCAAGTTAAAAATATAGAAAAAAATGTGTGCAAGTTAAAAATATATTTTAAAAATGGTGCAAGTTAAAAATATATTTAAAAAATGGAGCAAGTTAAAAATATATTAAAAAAATGTGTGCAAGTTAAAAATATAGAAAAAAATGGTGCAAGTTAAAAATATATTAAAAAAATGGTGCAAGTTAAAAATATATTTAAAAAATGTGTGCAAGTTAAAAATATATTTAAAAAATGGTGCAAATTTAAAATATAGAAAAAAAATAATGCAAGTTAAAAATATATTTAAAAAATAATGCAAATTAAAAATATAGAAAAAAAATGTGTGCAAGTTAAAAATATATTTCAAAAATGGTGCAAATTACAAATATAGAAAAAAATGTGTGCAAGTTAAAAATATATTTAAAAAATGGTGCAAATAAAAAATATAGAAAAAAAATCGTGCAAATTAAAAATATAGAAAAAAAATGGTGCAAATTAAAAATATAGAAAAAAAATGGTGCAAATTAAAAATATGGAAAAAAATGGTGCAAATTAAAAATATAGAAAAAAATCGTGCAAATTAAAAATATATTTAAAAAATGGTGCAAATTAAAAATATATTTAAAAAATGGTGCAAATTAAAAATATAGAAAAAAATCGTGCAAATTAAAAATATAGAAAAAAAATGGTGCAAATTAAAAATATAGAAAAAAATGTGTGCAAGTTAAAAATATATTTTAAAAATGGTGCAAATTAAAAATATAGAAAAAAAATGTGTGCAAGTTAAAAATATATTTAAAAAATGGTGCAAATTAAAAATATAGAAAAAAATGTGTGCAAGTTAAAAATATATTTAAAAAATGGTGCAAATTAAAAATATAGAAAAATATGTGTGCAAGTTAAAAATATAGAAAAAAATGTGTGCAAGTTAAAAATATATTTTAAAAATGGTGCAAATTAAAAATATAGAAAAAAATGTGTGCAAGTTAAAAATATATTTAAAAAATGGTGCAAGTTAAAAATATAGAAAAAAAATGTGTGCAAGTTAAAAATATATTTAAAAAATGGTGCAAATTAAAAATATATTAAAAAAATGGTGCAAGTTAAAAATATATTAAAAAAATGTGTGCAAGTAAAAAATATATTAAGAAAATGGAGCAAGTTTAAAATATATTTAAAAAATGGTGCAAGTTAAAAATATAGAAAAAAAATGTGTGCAAGTTAAAAATATATTAAAAAAATGTGTGCAAGTTAAAAATATAGAAAAAATGGTGCAAGTTAAAAATATATTTAAAAAATGGTGCAAGTTAAAAATATATTTTAAAAATGGTGCAAGTTAAAAATATATAAAAAAAATGTGTGCAAGTTAAAAATATATTTAAAAAATGATGCAAGTTAAAAATATATTTAAAAAATGTGTGCAAGTTAAAAATATATTTAAAAAATGTGTGCAAATAAAAATATAGAAAAAAATGGTGCAAGTTAAAAATATATTTAAAAAATGTGTGCAAGTTAAAAATATATTTAAAAAATGGTGAAAGTTAAAAATATATTTAAAAAATGGTGCAAGTTAAAAATATATTTAAAAAATGTGTGCAAGTTAAAAATATATTTAAAAAATGTGTGCAAATAAAAATATAGAAAAAAATGGTGCAAGTTAAAAATATATTTAAAAAATGTGTGCAAGTTAAAAATATATTTAAAAAATGTGTGCAAGTTAAAAATATATTTAAAAAATGGTGCAAGTTAAAAATATATTTAAAAAATGTGTGCAAGTTAAAAATATATTTAAAAAATTATGCAAGTTAAAAATATATTAAAAAAATGTGTGCAAGTTAAAAATATATTTAAAAAATGATGCAAGTTAAAAATATATTTAAAAAATGTGTGCAAGTTAAAAATATTTAAAAAATGTGTGCAAATAAAAATATAGAAAAAAATGGTGCAAGTTAAAAATATATTTAAAAAATGGTGCAAGTTAAAAATATATTTAAAAAATGTGTGCAAGTTAAAAATATATTTAAAAAATGGAGCAAGTTAAAAATATAGAAAAAAAATGGTGCAAGTTAAAAATATATTTAAAAAATGGTGCAAATGAAAAATATATTTAAAAAATGGTGCAAATAAAAATATAGAAAAAAATGGTGCAAGTTAAAAATATATTTAAAAAATGGTGCAAGTTAAAAATATATTTAAAAAATGTGTGCAAGTTAAAAATATAGAAAAAAATGGTGCAAGTTAAAAATATATTTAAAAAATGTGTGCAAGTTATAAATATATTTAAAAAATGGTGCAAGTTAAAAATATATTTAAAAAATGTGTGCAAGTTAAAAATATAGAAAAAAATGGTGCAAGTTAAAAATATAGAAAAAAATGGTGCAAGTTAAAAATATATTTAAAAAAAGTGTGCAAGTTAAAAATATATTTAAAAAATGTGTGCAAGGTACAAATATATTTAAAAAATGTGTGCAAGTTAAAATATAGAAAAAAATGGTGCAAATAAAAATATAGAAAAAAATGGTGCAAGTTAAAAATGTAGAAAAAAATGTGTGCAAGTTTAAAATATAGAAAAAAATGGTGCTAATTAAAAATATATTTAAAAAATGGTGCAAGTTAAAAATATATTTAAAAAATGTGTGCAAGTTAAAAATATATTTAAAAAATGGTGCAAGTTAAAAATATATTTAAAAAATGTGTGCAAGTTAAAAATATATTTAAAAAATTTGTGCAAGTTAAAAATATATTTAAAAAATGTGTGCAAGTTAAAAATATATTTAAAAAATGTGTGCAAGTTAAAAATATATTTAAAAAATGTGTGCAAGTTAAAAATATATTTAAAAAATGTGTGCAAGTTAAAAATATAGAAAAAAATGGTGCAAGTTAAAAATATATTAAAAAAAATGTGTGCAAATTAAAAATATATTTTAAAAATCGTGCAAGTTAAAAATATAGAAAAAAATGTGTGCATGTTAAAAATATATTTAAAAAATGGTGCAAATTAAAAATATATTTAAAAAATGTGTGCAAGTTAAAAATATATTTAAAAAATTTGTGCAAGTTAAAAATATAGAAAAAAATGGTGCAAGTTAAAAATATATTTAAAAAATGTGTGCAAGTTAAAAATATATTTAAAAAATGTGTGCAAGTTAAAAATATATTTACAAAATGGTGCAAATTAAAAATATAGAAAAAAAATGTGTGCAAGTTAAAAATATATTAAAAAAATGGAGCAAGTTAAAAATATAGAAAAAAATGTGTGCATGTTAAAAATATATTTAAAAAATGGTGCAAATGAAAATTATATTTAAAAAATGTGTGCAAGTTAAAAATATATTTTAAAAATTTGTGCAAATTAAAAATATAGAAAAAAATGTGTGCAAGTTAAAAATATATTTAAAAAATGTGTGCAAGTTAAAAATATAGAAAAAAATGTGTGCAAGTTAAAAATATAGAAAAAAATGTGTGCAAGTTAAAATATAGAAAAAAATGTGTGCAAGTTAAAAATATAGAAAAAAATGTGTGCAAGTTAAAATATAGAAAAAAATGTGTGCAAGTTAAAATATAGAAAAAAATGTGTGCAAGTTAAAAATATATTTAAAAAATGGTGCAAATTAAAAATATATTTAAAAAATGGTGCAAATTAAAAATATAGAAAAAAATGGTGCAAGTTAAAAATATATTTAAAAAATGGTGCAAATAAAAATATAGAAAAAAATGTGTGCAAGTTTAAAATATATTTAAAAAATGGTGCAAATTAAAAATATAGAAAAAAAATGTGTGCAAGTTAAAAATATATTTAAAAAATGGTGCAAATTAAAAATATAGAAAAAAAATGGTGCAAGTTAAAAATATATTTAAAAAATAGTGCAAATTAAAAATGTAGAAAAAAATGTGTGCAAGTTAAAAATATATTTAAAAAATGGTGCAAATTAAAAATATAGAAAAAAATGTGTGCAAGTTAAAAATATAGAAAAAAATGTGTGCAAGTTAAAAATATAGAAAAAAATGTGTGCAAGTTAAAAATATATTTAAAAAATGGTGCAAATTAAAAATATATTTAAAAAATGTGTGCAAATTAAAGATATAGAAAAAAATGTGTGCAAGTTAAAAATATATTTAAAAAATGGTGCAAATTAAAAATATAGAAAAAAATGTGTGCAAGTTAAAAATATATTTAAAAAAGGGTGCAAATTAAAAATATAGAAAAAAAATGTGTGCAAGTTAAAAATATATTAAAAAAATGGTGCAAGTTAAAAATATATTAAAAAAATAGTGCAAGTTAAAAATATATTAAAAAAATGGTGCAAGTTAAAAATATATTAAAAAAATGGTGCAAGTTAAAAATATATTTAAAAAATGGTGCAAATTAAAAATATATATGAAAATGGTGCAAGTTAAAAATATATTTAAAAAATGGTGCAAATAAAAATATAGAAAAAAAAATGTGTGCAAGTTAAAAATATATTTAAAAAATGGTGCAAATTAAAAATATAGAAAAAATCTGTGTGCAAGTTAAAAATATATTAAAAAAATGGTGCAAGTTAAAAATATATTAAAAAAATGGTGCAAGTTAAAAATATATTTAAAAAATGGTGCAAATTAAAAATATATATGAAAATGGTGCAAGTTAAAAATATATTTAAAAAATGGTGCAAATAAAAATATAGAAAAAAAAATGTGTGCAAGTTAAAAATATATTTAAAAAATGGTGCAAATTAAAAATATAGAAAAAAATGTGTGCAAGTTAAAAATATATTTAAAAAATGGTGCAAATTAAAAATATAGAAAAAAAATGTGTGCAAGTTAAAAATATATTGAAAAAATGGTGCAAATTAAAAATATATTTAAAAAATGGTGCAAGTTTAAAATATATTATAAAAATGGTGCAAGTTAAAAATATATTAAAAAAATGGAGCAAGTTAAAAATATATTAAAAAAATGGAGCAAGTTAAAAATATATTAAAAAAATGGTGCAAGTTAAAAATATATTTTAAAAATGGTGCAAGTTAAAAATATAGAAAAAAATGGTGCAAGTTAAAAATATATTTTTAAAATGGTGCAAGTTAAAAATATAGAAAAAAATGTGTGCAAGTTAAAAATATATTTTAAAAATGTGTGCAAGTTAAAAATATATTTAAAAAATGGAGCAAGTTAAAAATATATTAAAAAAATGTGTGCAAGTTAAAAATATAGAAAAAAATGGTGCAAGTTAAAAATATATTAAAAAAATGGTGCAAGTTAAAAATATATTTAAAAAATGTGTGCAAGTTAAAAATATATTTAAAAAATGTGTGCAAGTTAAAAATATATTTAAAAAATGTGTGCAAGTTAAAAATATAGAAAAAAATGGTGCAAGTTAAAAATATATTTAAAAAATGGTGCAAGTTAAAAATATATTTAAAAAATGTGTGCAAGTTAAAAATATATTAAAAAAATGGAGCAAATTAAAAATATAGACAAAAATGTGTGCCAGTTAAAAATATATTTAAAATATGGTGCAAGTTAAAAATATATATAAAAAATGGTGCAAGTTAAAAATATATTAAAAAAATGGTTCAAGTTAAAAATATATTAAAAAAATTTAGCAAGTTAAAAATATAGAAAAAAATGTGTGCAAGTTAAAAATATATTTAAAAAATGGTGCAAGTTAAAAATATATTAAAAAAATGGTGCAAGTTAAAAATATATTAAAAAAATGGTGCAAGTTAAAAATATATTAAAAAAATGGTGCAAGTTAAAAATATAGAAAAAAATGTGTGCAGTGGCAGTATGCCTTCTTTGTGGCAAAATAAAAAAAATAATCTATCAAATAAATTTGAAACGTCTGTGTGTGTTTGTATGTCTGCTAAAAACTTTTTTTCCTTTGCATTGTACAGGCACCAACGTGGCATCGTTAGAAAGAGCTCTCGGACAAAAAATTATCGCAAAATTGAAAAGAACTCATTGGTTATTTTGTGTAAAAATTTCGTTTTTTTTTTTTTTTTTGAAAATGGGGGTCCAGATAAAAATCTTGCTTTTGACGTGGTTTGCAAACCACGTGTATACTAACCGTTGTTATGTTCTTAAAAAACTAAATTTGTGCCGTTACGACATTTGTGTCTTCTTGGATCCATTGATAAAAGTGTTCACTTACTAACTCGAGTTCATGCCCGAGTTTATTTTTTTGTTTTTTGTTTTTTTGCTTACAAAATTTTGCTTTCAGTTTCGCTTCTGGCTGATGGCATCCAAGTTCTGTTTTTTTTTACAACAGGGCAACGCCGCTCCACCCCCGTCCCCGTTGTCACAATTTTTTACGACCGGGCAACGCCGATCCCCACCTCCTCTCTGCTAGTAAAAAAAAAAAAATGGATGCATAAAATAGAATAAATTGAAAAACAAACAAAAAACAAGAGTCGAATTTATATAGATTGACTACATGTTGAAGATTAAGGTTAATATTACAAATATTGAAAACAGATAATGAAAATAATAAAGTTTGAATTCCATAATTTTTTTTTGTTCATTAATAAACTTGGAAAGACACAAATCTAGTTCTTTCTGTACTCTGTAAAGTTGCCAGCTATTGATAGATAGATTGCAGGATAGTCCTAATGGATACCATGGGAGACTATGGAATCAACTATTCTGCGTTCAAATCCTATTGGATTTATTTTCATTAAAGCTTTCAAAATAATGGCATTTCTTGGTATGGTGGACGATAAATTGTACAAAACAGCTTGCAGGGTAAATGCTAGCAGATGATTGCTTCACATAACAGACACCAGTAGATTCTGAAGTCAAACGATTGCACTGAAAGGACGGCTAGAATCCTGAAAAGATCTCTTGGTTGGACTCACTAAAATAGGGGTAAATATCAGACATCTGGGTGGATGTCCCATCCCCTAGAAGAAAAAGTTTAAGAAAAATGAAAAAAAAAAAAAAAGAGAGTCATTAAGAGAGAATGTGTACTGTTTAGGGGCCTTTCTCTCTCGTCAACTGTTTTGCACCCCTTCCCCTCACTAAAAATGAGACTAACTATTGGATAGAACGACAACATGTTATTGTTGATGACGTGAACTGCCAAAATGACCTTTTCGTTACGGTTCTGGATTTTTTTTTTTAGATGAGGATTGATTATTCGTATTATTTGGATTCGTCGGACTACTGTTCTCACCTCGAGTGTTATTTTCACAGCGATGCAAACATTAGTCCGAATAATATGAATGACCTTCATCCAAAACAAGTTAATCACAACAACTTGATTTATATTCGCAGTAAATTCAGCATGTATTGTTCTAACCATTTATCATCGTTTCTTTGTAGTCAGATATCGTGACTCACTGTCTCAACTGTCCTTGTGTAATAGAGCATGTATGAGTGCATGGGAAAATATCAGCAGGAGCTATAAGATAGCTGGCTTGCAAGGATATTAGCAGCAGTAGTTGAAAGAAGCACATATGCAAATTAGGAAGCTTGCTCAACAAGAAAAAAAAAAGAAAAAGTGCGGTTGAAAATGCAAGTGACTACATAAAAGTTAACTAATTTGTATAGTCCTTTGATAAAGAGCATTAATTAATTAGTTATTAATTTTTATGGTTTCGTATTAGATAATTGGTTTCATTTCACTATTAACCTGAATTCTACAGGTTGGCCTACTTAAAAGTAGTCCAGAAAATTTAGTGCAGAGGAGGAACATTCTTTTATTGTTTTAAATTACCTGTAGTGTTGTAAAAAATGCTGGAAGTGCTCCCCGTTGACATCTATGCATCTTTTTTTTTTTACACGGTGATCACCACTTATCAAGGCCCGGAAGCCACTCAGGGATAAGGGTTATTGCAAGTACATTACGTTAGTGTGGAGATTTGATGAAGTGTTTACTTAAGGGGGCGGTTCATTAGGAATTTGTTAACGTTGGACTTGAACACATCCAAGTTGTAGTCCGGTGGGAAGCAGGCAGACGGAACAGAGTTCCACAGGCGTGCAGTTCTAAGAAAGAAGCTTTGTTCATGGAATCTGCGTTTTGATTTAGGCACAGATAAAGAGTGGGGGAAACTTTTGACAGTGGATTCAGCTAGACGGGTGTTTTTCGTGAAAGATTGGTGAGGGGGGACCAGAGATTGGAGTTCAGACGAGCACCTGCCATGGAAATAACGATAAAACAAGGATAGGCTCGCAACGTTTCTGGGCACATTTAATGTTTGCAGATACTGCCAGTAGATCTTCTCTGGTGATTCTCCTGATAGCGTTGGCAATGTTCTCCTTTAGTTGGTCTAGATTGTGAGGATTATTTGCATAAGCTTTTTGTTTTAAAGTCCCCTAAAGAAAAAAAAAATCACATGATGGCAAGTCCGGGGAACGTGGTGGCCATAACCCTTTGCTTATTGTTCTCTCTTCCGTAAACATGTCATAAACTCGTGTCAGTGATCCGTGAGACGTGTAGCATGTAGCGCCATCTTGTTGGAAAAAAGAATTGCATTTTGTCTTGTGGTGTCAGTTGGTCGTTAAGAGTAAGATTAGAAAGATCGAGCTACTTTTAAGTAGTCCACTCTGCATTTATGCATAGTTTCTACATTTTGCATAATTGCATAGAATTTAAGATGAAAACGTTCTGCCACATATATATATATATATATATAAATATTTCTAAGAGCATGTACATGTACAAAAAGTTTCTACCAAACTACTCTCTGAATGACTCCACTGATGACGATTCACAGCAACACGGATGAGGAGGACAAGCAAACACTAGATGACTGAATAGGTCAAAGCAAGGTAAAAAAAACTAAGTCAGCTGAGAACTGCAAATTACCCAAGACTTCTAATGGCTGACGGAACAAGAGCATGCTGTACCATTGAAAGAGAATCAACTCAGTTGCAAAGGAGACAAAGAATATTAAGGGGCTTTATCTTCCTGTTTCAGGTTTTAATTTCCTAGAAAATACCTTTATCGCCCATTCTCCCACCACGTGTGACTTCTCGTTTCAGCTGTGACGTCACCCACATCTTTAATGTGTTCGCCTTCCCTAACGTGCTCATGTTTTTTCTTTTTTAGTCTTTTTCTTGTTTCCTTACCGTGAGGTCACTTCGCTCATGGTTCAGCATTTGCATACAGCTGCCATACACGCGTTTGGGCTCTGTCACAATGCTACTTTTGTGGATTAAATAAAGGGTTGCATATAGATTCCTGAGTCCAACAATATACACCTGAAGAAAGTCGGAGGTTACATCAGCCAAAACGCTGTGAGAATCACGCTCCAGATGAAAACAGTAGTCCAAATGATACAAATAATATTCTCTTCCTCCCAACACTTCTCGTTTCATCCGCCTTTCATTATTATCTGTTACACCATGGTCGGTAGTGATCAGATGAACAGAAAGATGCTGACGCGCGCATCTCGTCATTTTTTTTTTTTTTTTGGCTTCTTTTCATCTTTCTTCATCCTTCTGCATCTTTCTTCATTCAATTACACAACCAACAAAGTAGTCGATTTTCAAAATCTTTAAATAGCCAATGTTTGCAAACAACTATTGAACCGCTCGACACTTCAGAAGATTCTTTGAATCAATTCTGTCTTTAACATTCATCAGCATTGTAAGCATATGAAAATAGAACTGTTCCGTGGTAAATCGATGTTTTCATTCACTGTTAGAGCCAGACATCGGCTGGGCCCTGTTCAGGGTTGACAACGGAAGTAACAGTTTCGCCCAACGTTGCTATAGCCTTATTAAGAACAGATGTCGCTAGCCTCTGTTTACTGTATCGTTATGTTGATAGTAGGGACCCAACTAAGTTTCATTCTCATCCTCCCTCTGTAAAACATTCACAGCAAGAACTTGTCTAGCTATAACCGCAACAAAGAACTCTCCCTTCTCTCTTTCTCTGTAGTAAAACCCAAACAGAACTTCCATAAACGAAAATGCTGTTTTTAGAACATTGCATTGGAATTCCCTCCCTGTTTCCTGCTTGCAATCTGATGAGATTCCCAGATCACAACTATCCACTTTGAGAAATTAACTCTATAAGAATAAGTGTACATATGAAGTCTCATATGACAAAGCGCACTCCGGACACTCATACACAGCCATCGTTCATCTCTGGCAAAAGTGCATTGCGAATGGTGATGACTATGGAAAAAACATTGGAGCACAAAAGGTGGTTTGTTTTAATGGTACCACTCTCGTCTTAGTAGCTATTCTACTTTTTGATTTAAAAAATAGGAGGCTTTATTTTTGAAACGACTCTTGTATTCTGGTTACAGCCTCATTTGACCCCCAGAGCAGAACTTTTACGCAAATTGAGCACCCACACGTTGACGCTCCTCCAACAAAAATTCGGCAAATGTGTATTTCAGCAGCGTAAATTCAAGTTTTACACTAGTGCTGGCCATAAAGTGGGTGATCATTATACGTTAAATTATTATAGAAAAGTGATCCCCCACTTTCTTTAAACTAACATTTCTTCATATCTTGGAAACTACTCGTTTGCTGAAATTTTAAACGTTATTTTCGTTTTCAACATCCTCAAAAACTTATGTCTTAATTTTCCAAGTTTTTTTCTATAGTGTGGAAAGTCGATTGTCTGCCCCTTGCTGATCTTATATTCCAAACATTCCCAATAGGTGTCGCTAGCAGTTTATCATTCTAAAACAAGATGGCGTGAAGTTTTTCTTCGATAAAATGTCTCATAATATTTGATTTTCTTAAATAAAAAAAAAACTACTTGATCGATTTACGTGATTTTTGGAATATGACATTTTCATGCAGTGACACGTACGTACATTATAAAGATTTTTTTCAAAGTTTTATAGTAAAAAAGATTACTTGTGGACCATTTATAGACTTGCACCGTTTTATTTTATAATTTCAAATTTTTTTATCATTTAAAACATTGAACAATACACATAATACGTTGGTTAACAAATATAAAGAGGAAATAATGAAAGATAAAGTTTTAAAATGATTAAATGTGTTTTATTTTATAATTTAAAAATTTTATTTTATAATTCAAAATTTAAAACATTGATCAATACAAATAATACGTTGGTTAATAAATAATAATAATAATAAAAAAGAAATAATGAAAGATGAAGTTTAAAACTTCATTTTTCATTCTTTATGTTTTGATTGTGATTAATTTAAATTAAATTTTAATCATAGGATTACATTTTCAATAATCACGTAAATATAAACAAACGTTTGTTTACATTAAGCGCTATATACCGGTGCTAACCCAATGTGTCCCCTTTTCGTGATACTAGGCTTCGAGGCAACTAAACGGCAAATCTGCCAACAATTTCCCCAAAATTCTGATACACCTAGTGCTCAGTTTCTAATTTCTCCTTATTGGTACGGTTATTGTAAAAATGGAACGGAAACTTAAATTTCGCTCCGTTTTAATCTTTTTTTTTTAATTGTGCCCCCCCAAACGAATATAATCAAAAGCATAACATTCAACAATTGTACTTTATATATACAAAACACAAAATATTTAAAAAAGAAAAAAAGGAAAAAGTTATTAACGAAAGGAAAATAATTCCATTTTTAAGCGAAAAAAGTCAGTTTGATATATCTTTATTGTTTTTTTACATAAGTTCAACTTACCATTCACATTGGAAATGTCGACATTTATAGGTTGTCGGGTACTCCAATCTACCCATGTTAAGAACGGCTCTCTGAATACACACCCCAAACCTCCCCATGTTAAGACCGGCTTTCGGAGTAGACACCCCTAACCTTGTCAGCATACCCAAAAACCTATATAAGTTGACATGTCGAATGTGAACGATGAGTTCGACGTAATGTAAAAATGTACCGAATTTAAAAGGGAACGAAATTTAAATTTCTACCAAAATGTGGAAGCCATCCGTCCAGTGGTTATTTAGACTACTAATAACGAACGAACCAAGAATTACATTTTTATATATAGAGATGACATAACTAGAAAGAGCCATGAGACGGACCATTTAACTTGCTTAGAATCTACAGTCGACTTATACACAGGTAATACCTAAAATGGCACAATTTTTAGTCTCAAAATGCACACCGACTTATACACAGGATCGATTTATACATTCGGTATGTTTACATTAGACATTTACATCATCAACGCTCTGATCCCCATCTGGAATCAATTAAAATGGATGGCTCTCGTCTAGGGGAGGCTCCATGTTTTGACAAGCTTCTGAGTTTGGCCTTTACTCCTGATCTGAAATGGAACACGTACATCAAGTCTGTTGCCCAGGTCACTGGGAAAATGATGGGATCCTTCTACAGCTCCAGAAGATATCTCACTACTGATGCAATTCTCTATCTGTATAAAAGCCAAGTACGTCCAAGGATGGAGTACTGCTGCCACATCTGGGCAGCAACTGCTAAAAACAGCCTATCCTGCCTTGACAGAGTACGAAATAGACTTCGTGGCTTAGTGGGGGATGCCCTTTTCTCTTCCCTGCAACCTCTCTCCCACAGAAGAGAGGTTGCGAGCCTGTCTTTGTTTTATCGTTATTTCCATGGCAAGTGCTCGTCTGAGCTCCAATCTCTGGTCTCCCCTTGCCAATCTTTAACGATAAACACCCGTCTAGCTGAAACCACTGTCAATAATTTTCTCCATTCTTTATCTGTGCCGAAATCAAAACATAGATTCAATGAACAAAGCTTCTTTCTTGGAACTGCACACCTGTGGAACTCTTTTCCGTTTGCCTGTTTCCCACCTGACTACGACTTGGATGTCTTCAAGTCCAACATAAGCAAACTCCTGATGGACCGCGCCTCTTAAGTAAGACACTTTATCAAATCTCCAATACTAATGATTAGTACGATGCTATCCCATTGATTACTGTACACGCAATAACCCTTATCACCGAGTGGCTTCCGAGCCTTGATAAGTGGTAAAAAAACAAAACAAAACAATTACTACACTTATTTAATCGGATTGTTCACTTTTAAAAATAGCATCATGCATGTTGTTTGAGGTTTTTTTTTTGAACCAATAAATTTTATTTATTTTGCTGATGGTCAAAAGCACCCAGAGAAGATTTTTCAAAAAAGAGAGGAGAAAGGGCTACATTCATTTTTTTTATTAAGAAAACTTGAGTATGAGTTGTTTGTGTCTATTTTTTTGTTTTTTTATTAGATTTTCACTCCAAACAAGGTACATTGCCACTTTGATGTAGGAGGCTACTATCAGGGACATAAGCTACGGGGGTACTATGTAGGGAGTTGGGCAGCAAGATGTCAGTTCACGTTACACTTGAACTTCTGCATGTCAGTACAGTTGGGGAACCAGAAACCCAGAAGAGAATTCCAAAGTCTAGCGGTTCTGGGGAAGACACTACTGGAGTAGAAGACTCTCTTACATCTAGGGATCTCTACTGTGAAGGGGTGGGATTTAGCTGCTTGTCGGGTTTGTCGGAGACATTTACGTCGAAGGGGGACAAGTGCTTGCAGCTCGTTGGAACATTCGCCATTAAAGTACTTGTAGAACTGGCAGAGGTATTCAACATTTCGTTGATGGGACAGAGGCTGAAGCTCAGATGACAGTCCAGGACCTACCAGGTTGGCGACACTCTTTTGAACCTTGTCTAGAAGCGAGAGACTAGTAGCAAATGTACCAGGGCAAATATGACAACAATACTCCATACATGGTGGCCTTATAGAGGTACAGGATACTTTCGAGCGTTTTTACAGAAAATCTGATTGTAAACTCATTTATTTATAAATGATATAGATCTACTGAGTTATATATTATATATATATTATACGAGGGTCGTTTCAAAAGTAAAGCCTCCTATTTTTTAAAACCTTAAGTTGAAGAACTATGAAGACAGAGATAGTACCATTAAAACAAGCAACCTTTTGTGCACCAGAATTAATTTTACTACACAGTCACTACCATTATCAATTCACTTTTGCCAGGAATTCAATGTCACATCTGTTTCTGATGCACGTCCATGACAGAGAGTGCTTTCTCAGTCTCACACTGTCAATATCTGCAACAGCGAGATTATCTTTCCGATCATGAATACATAAGTTCAGTCATCATAAGAATGCAATTTGTAATCTTCTTTGATATATTCAGCCAGAATTTTAAAAAAAGAACAAACAAATAGGAGGCATTACCGTTGGCACTTCCCTCATAGATAGACTTACTTTTAGCTATACAAGTTTTGTTTTTTTTTTGTTTTTTTCTGAGGGCAATAATTTGGAGATTTATTACGCTGCAGATTATGAAGAAGGTCAGAAACAGCAAACCAATAATGATGCTGGTTAACCACCGACGGGGAGGGGGGTTTACTTGTGTATCGCCCCATTTCTGGGGATTCCTTGTTTTGTTTTTTGTTTATTTCCTGTCAATCTCATAAAGAACAGGTTTTAATGGATTTGGTTTTGTGATTTTTTTGTTTTTCATGCTATTTTCGACATTTTGTTCTGGTAATTCATTGCAACTGTCAGAGCAGATGAACTTCAATGTCCAGTTTGTCCGAACTTTGAAAGCCGCAAATTATTGAGGATCTTACCAGAAAACCATTTCTGGCTTATTGAATGTTTTTGCAGTCCGGATTGTCCTTTACAGTTGCTCTTTCTTGTCTTCCCTTTAAGTTTCCGTTTGTTACCCCCACCCTGACCCTTTTCTTGTTTACATTTATCGTTGTCAATAACTTTGGTCGTTTTG
Organism: Euprymna scolopes; assembly: GCF_053919585.1. Classification (NCBI taxonomy): domain Eukaryota; kingdom Metazoa; phylum Mollusca; class Cephalopoda; order Sepiida; family Sepiolidae; genus Euprymna; species Euprymna scolopes. The sequence continues at coordinate 111,712,034 of NC_136502.1, forward strand.
CTTTACGGCATATCAACCCCTTTTCAGATTATTTTATTTCGAATCCAGTAATTTGGAAAATCGTTTTCTATGCTCCAGGTTCTTTATATCTTCAAATATTTATTCGTGATGTTTAGTTTGGTCGTTTTGTTTTACGGCATATCGACCCTTTCTATTCAGAAAAATACCAGCATTATCAAAACAGCATTCAACTTGTATCACTCTGCCGAACACTTTGATTGGCTCCCATTTCATCCACTTTACCTCTGTAGCATAATTTTAATTCATTAAAGAAAAATTCCTCTAATCACAAAGTAAATATAGTCCAAATACATATATACATATATATATATATATATATATATATATATATATATATATATATATATATATATAGTCCAATACACTTAATTAATGCTGCAACTGCATATCGCTAATGTTTGCATAAACTTCAAATCGACAAGTGTTTTATATAAGCAGAATAAAATCGGAGGTGATCTGGACAAGGGAGATAACTCTACCGATGAAGAGAAAATTCATTTTAAAGAAATAATACAGATTGGGGAGAGCAATTTTCAATGCTCACATATTATTATCCAGCATCCAACTGACAATCCCATTAACCCTCATCCTCGGGTAGCTTTTGACCTTTATAAGTAGTGACCAAGTAGTACAAAAAGGGATGATGTAAGGGTTTGTAAAACTATTGACTCAAAAGTCGTAAATAATAATGTCTAACGTCAGAACTGCTTATAAAAAGTGATTCGTTAGTGGAATCGTTGTTATAAATAAGTCAAATTCGAAGTTTTTACAGCGTGGAAAGTTATTTTGAGCGTATTTACCTATATATATATATATATATATATATATATATATATATATATATATATATATATATATATATATATAGGGTGACCTCAAAAATACAAAAGCTAAAATGGAGGCTATCTAGAACATATGCTGTAGAACGGAAAAAAAGGCCAAAGACCCTATTGTTCTGATGTGATGTTTTGAATATAATAAACTAGTTATGACCAAAGTTCATTTCGTTCGCACAAAACACTAAGAGACAAGGCCTAATTAGAGTTGGGACCCATTTTTTTTCGGGGGGGGGGGGTCATCCTGTACTTGCAGGAAGACTCAACGTTGTCCGGGATTGAATAAGGATCAAAGAATGTTCACATACTTGCAATAATTTTATCGGTGAAATCGCCCATTAATCAAATAGATTGATTGCCAGCTCTGGTCAGGGACCCATCGCAGTGTACCAGAAGGAAGCTTCACATACCTCCCTGCAGTGACTTAGTCCACATTATGGTGCACATTGCACCGTAAAGAACCTACTGTTGATTTTCTCAAATTGGTTTGCATATAACGGCTTGAAGTTTAAAATGTAAAAGTCAAACATTCATTTCGAACGCATTCCTCTTTATCAAAGAACCTACTGTTTTTATACACTGGGCCACTTGTGAAGGCCCGAAGACCACTCGAGGATATAGGTTAATGAATGTAAGGTGGTAGTTTAGTAATCGTTCGTAGTGTAAATTTGATTATTTATGGGGACGGTTCAACAAGAACTTGTTTACATTGGATTTGAAGACTACCATGTTGTATTCAACTGGGAAGCAGGCCAGCAGGACAGTGTTCCACAAGCGGCAGTTCTGGGAAATAAACTTTGTTCATGGAATCGGCGTTTAGATAGAGAGTGGGAAATTTTTTTGCCATTCTTTATCCATAGTAAGAAAAAAAAGCAATAAAAACATCATCATGAAGTGCACCGTTCGAAATTTTGTGTAGATTCCCTAAGCTGACAGGATTCTAGAGTCTGGCATAAGGATTCCAGAGTTCAAAAAGATACACCTGGAGGTTACATCGACCGAAACGTTGCGAAAATAACGCACAAGATGAGAGCAGTAGTCTGAGGCTAAATAAAGAAGAGGAAAAACAATAAACGAGAACAAAAAAGAAAGGAAAAATTAGTTAATAAAAGCAAAGAGTAAGTGGAAAGAGAAAGGGAAAAATTATGTAGGAAAGAAAGAGAGAGATGAACATTGAGAAAGGGAGAGGGTTAGGGTGAGGGTTAGGGTTAGAGCTGCAGAACTTGGGAGAGTAGTTCGTGTGTCTTGGTCAATAAACAATAGAACCCCCACCACCACCACCACCACCACCACACAGCAAAGAACTTATGTTTCAACTGCTTATGCTTTGGTAGAATTATTCTTTTTTGTTCCCTTTTAATACAGAAAAGAAAGAAAGAAAAAAAAAAGTATTTGAGAGACCAGAATGAAATTAGTGCCAACGAGCCAGCGCGCCAACGAGTCAGTCGTTCATTTCGTTGGGTGGCTTGTACATTCCAAAAATGGAACTGCGGAGTTTGGTCGGAAGGAAGCCCAAAAAGATGTTAGTCGGCAGGTGATGGAGAAACTGGGAAAGTGGCTAAGGTGAGCAGACAAAAGGAGTGTCTGTTTCATAGGCGAGGCAGAGTGAAAAAAGTCACCTTTGGAGATAGGGAGGGAGGTTTGGGGGGATGATTTTGAAAAGTACTTTCAGCGAATTAATGATACTTAGGAGAGAAAGTCTCTTTGACCGTTAGCCAGAAGCTGCACAAAATTAAATGAACTGTTGTAATCATATTTAAACTCACAAGTCCAGTTATGTCCAGTCTGGTTCTGTACCTCAATAATTATTAGCCTTCAACCCTCCCTGTCTCCCACATATACCGGTCATAATCTCACCTGTCTATAGCGTTCTTAAGATATGTCCATTCAAGCTGCTGATTTAGCCATGGAAATACTATTTCAAACATAACCGTGATTGACCAAACTTAAGCTTGAATGACCTGACTATATATATATATATATATATATATATATATATATATATATATAGTCAGAAAGCCCCCCTCTTGGGTAGAGCACTATCGTAAATTATCTTACTCGCTACTTAATTTAGCTGAAAAAAATGCGAAGCTCGCGGTTTGTTTACAAACAAACGTTTGAGCCCTCTACGAGTGGCGGACGGATGTTTATTTAAATAGACATTCGGACAGTTTAATTTCGGCCACCGATTCCGTAGTCAGAGGGTAGAACTGCCGACTGTCATCATGACGGTTCTAGGTTCGATACTCGGCTTGGGAGAGGTGTTAGTCTAGCGGCACTGATGAGTTGTGAAACAACGAAACAGGTCTGTATGTCGATGACTAAAATATATTTTATATATATATATATATGAAATAAAATGGAGGTGGAAGGACCTGGATACTCAACGTTTCGCCCGATTTATGCGGGCTTCTTCTTCTTATTTTTAGACACCATCTTTTAAATTACTGCGCTATTTTATCCCAATTTAATTATTTCTAATTTAAAAAAAAAAAAAAGATTCTTTCGTAATCTCGTGTCATTTAATTTATTTAATCTATCACCGCTTTATTTCCAAACACAATTTTTAATCTCTACGATATTTTATCTTTTAGACGTAATCCACTACACTAGTTTACTCTAATTAGTTCTTCTCTCATAAAATGTATATACATGTATATATGACATCTAATTTACATAAGGAAAACACGCTGCTCTCCCCCATCATTATATATAGCCCCAATCCTCCGACTCTCTCGTCAATGACAATCCCTCTTGAAGAAGCCCGCATAAATCGGGCGAAACGTATAGTATCCAGGTCCTTCCACCTCCATTTTATTTCATATCGTCGGATTTAATCCAGCTCAACAATCATATATATATATATATATATATATTATCTCTATCCAATCTGTACGCACAACTGTTTATGGCAGCACTTTGAAAAGCATTATTAATCAGATGTTGCAGATTAATTAAAAAACAGCTCAACAATTTTTGTATTTTTAAATTAGTTAAAAATTTATAACTGAATTCATCGCTTAACCAATTTTATCCGATTATGGCTGGGGGATTAGAAGCATGGTACCCCAGTGGATTTATATAAAGAGTTTCGTTCGAAATTCCATGCAGATTCTCGCGTTTGATAGAAAAATTTCCAGCATTTATACATGACAGTTACATAAGGCGAATGTTTCTATTTTAGTTTGAAGAACCGCCAACAGATGTAGCTTGCCAGGGGTCGATAACTCTTCCTTTCCTAAAAGTGCAAACTACAATTATATTTTTATATATTTTTATACAATCTTTCTGTTCAAAAAAAAAAAAATTCTAAAAACAATCTATAAACGTTTCATGTTTTTATCAAATTTATTATTTAATTTTCAGTTATGCATCATTCATTGAAAAAAAAAATATTAATACATTAAAATTATATTTTCATACATTTTTTATACAATAAATGTTTCGATTTTCATATATTTTTGTCTTATTTATTCCGTTAGTATATATTTTTGCGTTATCGCAAACACTTGTTTATATTTGAGGTTCATATAATGGCTGCTAGATGGCAGTTCTCTTTCTAAGAACAGGGGTCGATAACTTGTCTCTGATGCTAATATGTAACTGTCATACAGAAGTGCCAAATTTCCAGAGTTCGACAGAAAAATTTCTAGAGTTCGAAAAAATATACTTGAAAAAGGTTGGAGGTTATTTAGGCTGAAACACTGTGAAAATGACACACAAGATGAGGACAGTAGCCCGAAGAATTCAAATTCTCTGTTAACCTTTGAAACATTACATCAATATTGTCTTAAAACAAGTTGGTTCCGTTAATATTATCTTAATTTAATTTTCACAATTTAAAACGCATAGAAATAACGTGTTGTTAGAAAAATAAAATCGGCTCTGAATAAAAAAAATATGAAAGAATTACAACAAACTGTACCACGTTGGAATTTCGTTTCAAACTGCTTTTTTTTAGTAAATTAAATATTGTGATAAGTATTTTTACATCAATTGAAACTTTGCAAAGAAAAACATATTTGTTCATTTAATATATGAAATTAAGCTGGTTAGATTATCGAAGTTAGATTCATATGGCAATGCATCTGCAATATCGATATTAGATTCTGATTAGCCAATTTTTATTTATCATTGTTGCATCATGTTGTTTTGCATAAAAATCATTACTTTACATAAGTTTGTTCAAATAATACTTATTCCGGCCCAGAATATTGGTAAATGAATACATTTTTTCTTATGTCATAAAGAGCATAAATTAGCTTGTCATAAAAAAAATCGCTAATAGATAAACCATTACAATTTTTTGAAATAAATATTAGTCTATTTATTTCTTCAAATTATTTCGCCAAAGTTATAATAGTTATCATTTTTATTTACAGACACTATTTAAACAGTTGTTTTTATTATAATGATTCAGGCAGTAGTAATTGCAAATGGTTGACCACTGAGTAAGGAATTTCTTTTACTATAAAAACAATGTTTTTCCATAAAACATTTCTTCCATTGTGGCAGGCCAAAAAACGAGTTCTTGCTTTTATCAATGATACAGGTTTCTCTTGTTTTACGCTATGAATATTGATTAAAAACGGTTTGATAAGATACACCTACAGAAGGTCAGAGGTTACATTCACTGAAATGTTGTACGAATAATATTTAAGATAACAACAGTAGTCCAAATGATAAAGAAATAAAAACAAACTTGTTTTAACATTTTTTGGACTTAGTTTACTTTTAGCACTCTAATTATATTAACAGTTGAAAGGAAAAATTTTAGCATAACACTACATATAATGTCACTCAAATGAAAATATTAGCATATATTTTCAAATTGTATTGCTTGCAAAATATTTTTTCCATAAAAGTTATTATTTACTTTGTCAAATTAAAAGCTCTTATTTATTTTTTTAAAAGTTGATTCAATCAGAATGCATTTCTATTTTCACACAAGATTTAATAGTCTATGTATACGACAGATTTTATAGCTTATCGTGTATTTCAACAAAGATATAAAATGTTGTTTTTGAAATTTTGAGATGAGGATTGATAAGTTATTTTTGTATCAAGTAAATAACCGTTTTCGTTGATACAGTTTTCAGTCTTTTTTTCGTTTTATTTGGGAGTCAACACTTATCAAAGCCCGAAGGCTACTCGAGGATAAGGATTAATGAATGTAAAGTTGTAGTGTAGTAATCGTTAATGGTGTAAATTGGGTAGAATTTGTATTATCTATTAGGAATGGCTCATCAAAAACTTGTTTACATTGGATTTGAAGGCTACCATGTTGTATTCAACCAAGAAGCAGGCCAGCAGAACAGTGTTCCACAGTTCTGGGAAAGAATTTTTGTTCATCAAATCTGCATTTAGATTTAAGCATAGTTAGAGAGTGGTGAAATTGCGTATAGTGGTTGTAGCTAGTAGAGTGTTTTTTGTAAAAGTTTGGTGAATTTCGCAATGGTTTACGACAGTTTAGGACAGTTGAAGGTAGGTTGTGATCCAAAGCAAATCGAGATGAGTTGACGTCAACTAATGTCAAAGAGGTGTCGACAGATTGTGTTAATGTGGATGTTAGAACTTAGAGGATCATTTTCCGCGATGGTGTCACACACGCACCCAGTACCCAACCGATATATATGGAATGTGGTAAAATCTTTTGTTTCTCTTAAATTTGTGTTTTGAATTGTTTTATTTTTTTTTATACTCGTGAATCACTGTACCGTGAGCCTCCATGGCAGCCACCAATGTGAGAGACTAAAACACGGTCAGAACGAGACAACAAAGGAGAAGGAAAACATGACACACACTGTTGGGGTCGGTGATTGTTGTTCTTTCCCTTTCTAAGAAAACCAGTTTGGTTTTCTTGCAGAGGAAGAATCGTGGCTGACAAGACTGCAGAAGGCACCGGTAAATACTTGTATCTGTAATTTGTTTGGATAGTACAAAAATATAAGATGATGATAATTCACAAAGGGAAAGATAGAGAGAAATGGAAAGCAGGAAATGATGAACAACAGATAGAGAGGGAAAGAAAGAGAGAGAGAAAAGAATGAAAGAAAGAATTAAAAAAAAAACAGAATGAGAGAGAATGAAAAAAGATGGAAGAAAAAATGAAAGAAAGAATGAAAGAGAAAATGAAAAAGGAATAACAAAGAATGAAAGAGAGGATGAAAGGATATGAAAAAAAAGAATAGAAAGAGAATGAAAGGAAGACTGAATGAAAAAGAGAATGAAAGAGAATGAAAGAAAGAGAGAATGAAAGAGAATAAGAATGAAAGAAAGAATGAAAGAGAATGAAAGAAAGAATGAAAGAGAGAATGAAAGAAAGAATGAAAGAAAGAATGAAAGAGAATGAAAGAAAGAATGAAAGAGAATGAAAGAAAGAATGAAAGAGAATTAAAGAAAGAATGAAAGAGAATTAAAGAAAGAATGAAAGAGAATGAAAGAAAGAATGAAAAAAGAATGAAAGAAAGAATGAAAAAAGAATGAAAAAAGAATGAAAGAGAAAGAACTAAAGTGAAAATGAAAGAGAGAATAAAAAGAATTACGAAGAATGAAAGAAATAATGGAAGAGAATGAAAGAGAATGAAAGAAAGAATGAAAACGAATGAAATCGAATAAAAAGAGAATAAAAGAAAAACTTGGAAAGACATAAACAAAGACAGAAAAAGAAGAAAAAAGAAAAGAAAATAGAAAAAGGACAGTTTGCTCTACACACATTCAATCAACGTGTCAGAGACAGAATCAGCTGAAAACATTAATCCACCTTGGCTCAAATCGGCTTCCATAAGACGCTGGCTAATTCAATACTGACAATGCAATCTTCCCAGAACTTGAATATCTATCCGGCCGTTTTGTCACTTATTTTCAATGCGAGCTGTTCTTGACATTGTTACTGCAACGGTGTTAGGAAAAACTCGCTGATATGAAACCCTAGTTCTGATCATCTGTAAGAAGAAACAGCAAAGTATCATTCCTATCAAATTTCAAGTTCCTGTGTCTAATAGCCTGAAAGTAGTTAAGTGGACACACACACACACACACACACACACACACACACACACACACACACACACACACACACACACACACAATTATAGATTACGAAATATCAAAGTATATGTACGACATAAAAAGAAACTGAAATCTTAAGAAAAACTCCATTCCAGTTATTAGAGAAGCAACCGGACTCATGAAAAGGTATTTCAAAAACTGGTACTAGTGCACTCATTGATCCGTGCTGAAATAATAACGTTATTATTTAAAAAGCCATTCTTAACATGGGGAGGGGAGGGTGTTTTGTACCTATTCTATATTTTAACCTTACAATTGAATAAAAAAAACATATAAAAAAACTTTAATTAAACTTGGAAATACGATTTTAAAAAAATAGCGCGGATCAATAAGTGTACTAGCACCAAAAAAACTATCTAGCACATATACCCGGCGAACCAAATGTAAGAGAAATACTATTAACAATTTGCCCTTATTCTCTATCTATGCCTACATCTAAATGCAGATTTCATTAACAAAGCTTCTTTCCTAAAACTGCCCGCCTGTGGAACACAGTTCCGCTGGCCTGCTTCTCGGCCAATTGCAATATGATAGCCTTCAAGTCCAATATTTACAAGTTTTTGTTGAGCCATCTCCTTAAATAATCCAAATTCTACCCAATCTACAGCATTATCGATTACTACATTATAACCTTACATTCCTTAAACCTTATCCTCGAGCAACCTTCAGGCCTTGATAAGTGGTAACTCCTTCGTAAAATATATATATATATATATATATATATATATAGATACACACAACTGCACTTAAAGGGACGGTTAGAATATAAAAAAAACATCTGTCAGAATGTATCAAGTAACTGGAGATTGTCTGGCATCTGGTCCCATCCTCAGCTTGAACAAAATATGATTGAAAAATACAATGTGGAATGATAAAATTGTTGCTCTAGAAAAGACGACATGATTCCATTTCCGTTTGATGAAAATCGGCTTTCTTTTTTTTTTGTTGCAGACAATCTACTAGTTACCCAGTTCTGTCAAATCCCAAGAGCGAGAGGAGCCTTTTATCATGTCTGAAAGTGACACAATGTTCAATGAGTGATATCGGAGATGCGTCGCTATACAACTCATGCTCTCTACCAACCCAAGTTATGACAACAGGACCATTGCTGGCATCATCAAAATGCAAATCTGGATGGTTTAATGCTTGAGGGCATAGCTCAACACATCGGACGACCCATGCTTATGGTCTTTGATGTGGTTTTAAGCGACGGCCAGATGCCACCTCACATCTTCAAAATCGGCTTGAAAGTTAATACCAAAGTATACCCGGATCTGCTGAAGAGTGCGGTGATCCTTTGGTGCAATCAGGTGACCACTCGCAGACCCTAGGAATGGCAGTAGAACTCGGTGCCGGCCTACAAGTTTAAAGAGACTCGGGCTTCAGAAAGAGTGCTACAACTTTGTACCTTTCTCTCACTGCCTCCCTCCTCCTCCGACCCGAACCTGCTAGACTACTTCGTTTGGTCATACGTCAAGAACATCACCAACATGACCTCCTACAAAATGAAAGCCAGCCTGATCGCTGCCATCTACCAAATATTCACTGTACTCCCACCAGCGCTTGTGGAAAAGGCATCCTCCCAGTTTTGGACCCGTATCGAGGCAGTGATTGAGGCTGAAACCGACTACATTAGATAGATGTCAGCCCTACTTCATAAGCAAGTTATCTGAATTGAGATTTTCAATAAAAGTTTTAAAATAGTGTTGTTTTCTTTAGGTCGACGATTTTGTCATTCCAACCTGTAATATATGAAGTAATACATTCAACATAGATTTTTTTTTGTTTTTTTTTCTTAAAAGTATCGGATTGTGGAATGGTAAAAAAAAAAATAAAAAAATAAATAAATAAAAAAAATAACTAAATAAAAAAGTAAATCGAAATAATTGATTTGTAAATCCAAAACTTGCAGCATCAATTGTTTTGCTTGGATTACAATATTGACTTATTAGGTGGAACTTGAGAATTAGAAACCACCCAAGTTTTGGGGGCGATGTAGATTGTCAATTACAAAAAAAATTAGAGTATTAACCGCAGTTTAAACACAATTTGTTTTTAATGAAACGAAAACGTTACAAAAATGAGTTTTTCTAAAATCGTCCCCCTTCCTCTGAATCTGCCATATTGGATTTTAAATTTGCTCACAAAGTAATTTGCATCATATTGATAATCTAAATAAGATCCCCAACAGAAAGAAATTGTAGTTTTATTTTATTTTCATGCATTAATTTCAGTTTTTTTTTCTACTGAAACCATTTGTGTGATGTTGATTCGTCTCGAACTGTTGAACTGTTGATCAACTGTGCTACTCAACCATTCTTGAATGAATTCCTGTTGAAACCTGCGAGTCATTCTGTTTTGTTCACAGCTCAGTTAAAGCAATATAAGCATGATTAAAGATTTTCGTAGAGATTTAAGAAGAACAGGACTTTACATTTTAGTTTTATTTTAAGTTTGTCCTTTTCTCCCAATCTTTTTTAAGGAGAGTTGAATGGATCATATCTAAACAGCAGAGAATAGTGAAAGCGTTGTTTTTTTTTTTTTTTTTTTTTTTATTATTATTATAATAATAATAATAATAATAATGATAATGATAATGATAATAATAATAATAATAATAATGCTTCTTTTCGTTTTTGTTTTTACGTTCATCGTAACATACAAACCTACTTTACGGGCAGCATAAAATTCGCTTTTTCTTTTAGAATGTACAGGGCAATCACCTCTTTAAACATGGACTCCATGAAATCGTTAAAAACATTCACGATGTTTTCTGCAATCCAACCATATTCGGTGCAAATAAATTTCTCTCTATACCATACTTGTCTCTCATGTTTACGTCCATGAATGTCCAACAGTTTTTTTTGTTTGTTTTTTTTTTACACAGTGATCACCACTTATCAAGGCCCGGAAGCCACTCAGGGATAAGGGTTATTGCAAGTACATTACGTTAGTGAGGAGATTTGATGAAGTGTTTACTTAAGGGGGCGGTTTATTAGGAATTTGTTAACATTAGACTTGAAGACATCCAAGTTGTAGTCCGGAGGGAAGCAGGCAGACGGAACAGAGTTCCACAGGCGTGCAGTTCTAAGAAAGAAGCTTTGTTCATGAAATCCGCGTTTTGATTTAGGCACAGATATAGAGTGGGGGAAATTTTTCACAGTGGATTCAGCTAGACGGGTGTTTTTCGTGAAAGATTGGCGAGGGGGGACCAGGGATTGGAGTTCAGACGAGCACCTGCCATGAAAATAACGATAAAACAAGGATAGGCTTGCAACGTCTCTTCTGTGGGAGAGGGGTTGCAGGGTAGAGAAAAGGGCATCCCCCACTAAACCACGAAGTCTATTTTGTACTCTGTCAAGGCAGGATAGGCTGTTTTTAGCAGCTCCTGCCCAGATATGGCAACAGTATTCCATCCTTGGACGTACTTGGCTTTTATATAGATAGAGAATTGCATCAGTAGTGAGATATCTTCTGGAGCGGTAGAAGGATCCCACCATCTTTCCAGCGACCTTGGCAACAGACTTGATGTACGTGTTCCATTTCAGATCAGGAGTAAAGGTCAAACCCAGAAGCTTGTCAAAACACGGGGCCTCACCCAGACGAGAGCCGTCCATCACAATTGATGCCAGATGGGGATCAGAGCGTTGATGATGTAAGGATAGGAGTTTGGTTTTGGATGAATTAAAGGTAACTAGCCACATCTTCCCCCACTGAACCACGCGCTCGAGATCAGAGGAGAGAGAATCAGAGAGAACTTTGTCATTTACAGCCTTTGATGTGTTGCCATAGATGGTCGTGTCATCAGCATAGATGTCAACGAATGATTTAAGTATGTGTTTAGGGAGGTCATTGATGTAGATCAGGAAGAGAGTTGGGCCCAGGATTGACCCCTGAGGGACTCCAGCATTTATATTGCAGGCCTCCGATTTTTGACCATCTACCACTACTCTTATGAGCCTATCGGAGAGAAATGATTTAATGATTGAGAAAACATTTCCAGTTATACCGTAGCTGGAAATCTTGTGAAGTAGACCCTTATGCCATACTTTGTCGAAGGCCTTTGATATGTCAAGAGCAATTGCCCTAGAAAGGAAGCCTTTGTCAAGAGATTCACTAATCCTGTGGGATATAACTGTCAGCACATCTGCGGTAGATCTTGCAGAGCGGAAACCATATTGTGTGTCACTAAGAAGGTTATTCCTGCTGAGGTGGTTGACTATTTCTCTATTTAATATGGATTCCAGCAACTTACTCATAACACAGAGAAGACTTATTGGTCCGTACTGAGAGGGAGATGACTTATCACCTGAATTCTTAAATACAGGGCAAACTGATGAGGTCTTCCAGGGGGTCGGAAAGCACTTCTCCTTAAGGCTTTTGTTTTATCATTATTTAATAATATGGGGATACTTTAGTAACCGTCTCATCAGTAGAATATATGATCTTGAATAGCTTCACATTTACCAGTCCCGAATCATCCATAACTTCTATGGGATTATGTTAAAAAAATATCTATCAAAACGATCTTTGTTTTTTTTTTATTTTATTTATTCAATCTTCACCCCAAACAAAGCAAGTGCCACTTTAAAGTAGGGGGCTACTATCGGGGATATAATTTTCGGAGGCATTATGAAGGGAGATGAGTAGAAAGATGTTTGTTCACATTACACTTGAACTTCTGCATATCAGTACAGTTGGGCAAGCAGTATCCCAGAAGGGAGTTTCAAAGACTTTCAGTTCTAGGGAAGAAACTATTGGAGTAAAATGCTTTCTTACACCTAGGGATCTCTACTGTAAAGGGGTGGGACTTAGTTGCTTGTCGTGTTTGTCGGGGGTAGTCATGCCGAGGAGGTACAAGTGCTAGCAGCTCGTTAGAGCAGCCACCATTAGAGTATTTGTAGAACAGGCAGAGAGATGCAACATTTCGTCGATGGGACAGAGGCTGAAGCCTACATGACAGTTAAAGACCTATCAGGTTGCCGACTCTCTTCTGAACCCTGTCCAGGAGGGAAAGACAAGCAGCAGATGCACTAGCCCAAATGTGACAGCAATACTCCATACATGGGCGAATGGGGGCCTTATAGAGATACAGGATACTTTCATGCGTAAGTAATTTTCTGGCACGGTAGAGAGAGCCCACCTTCTTTGCAGCAGCCTTGGCAATGCTCTCAATGTATATATTCCAGTTCATGTTCCCTGTAAACGTTAGGCCGAGAAGTTTAGAGGAAGTACTTTCAGGCAGTGTATTCTTAGCCATTGCTATTGGTGGTAGAAAAGGTTTCCTGTAGTTATTGAAGGAAACAAGCTTAGTCTTGGCAGCATTTAATGTGACTACCCATCTCCGGATTACTCCTAAGTAAGCACACAACACAGTTAAGACCAAGAAAGGGGCGCGTCAAAATTATTGACAATTGTTTCTAGATATGATTACTACTGAATGGCGAGAAAACAAAGACTGTTGGGCATTCATGATTGAAGTTTAGTGGTCAGGCATAGATTGGTTTCACATTTATACATTCTTATATTTTATGTATTTACTTGTAATTTAAATGTGTTAGTTTTTTTTGTTTTTTTTTTGCTTATTAATTATACAAAGTAAAGATTGTTTCAAGCCTACAGTTGGTAGCTATTTCACTTTTATAATAGAGTAGCTTTCTGAGACTTTTGAAATGTAAAAAAAAAAAAACAATTTACAGAGCTCATCCAAATATCTACATGCCTTGGTCAATCTTAATATTTTCCATTTGACTATAATGACTGCTCACTTTCTTAAGGTTTCTAAGAGTTCTATAATAATGGACTATATCCACTTTCTAATTTTGTATTTACAGTTTTTTTTCATTATCATATTACTTTCTATGTTTCTCTTTTAGAAGTTAAGCATTTCACACACGCATATGTGAATAAATGTTATAGGTTTTTTTTCATTTATCTTAAATATTTTTTATCTCCAAACACATTGCTTAATTCGATGATACAACAATATATATATATATATATATATATATATATATATATATATATATATATATATATATATAATCCAAGGTAAAATCCAATGTAGGATGGTAAAAACATGATCAAAAAGTGCTCAATACTGAAATAGAACTAAATATAATCTTTATTTTTTAATCTTTAGTTTTACATTACAGTTTGTTTCGGCAGACACAGACAAATCGTCCGACCTGCTTTATAAGCTCCCCCTTCTTGCATGTTATTATCTTTTTATTTTTTATTTTTTTAAATTTAATAATTAATGCTGAATGATTTTTTTCTTTTCCTCCACTCGCCTCTCTCTTTCTTCTTCCCCCCTATTTCTCTTCTTCCCCCTCCTCTTTCTTTCATATCTATAATTACCTTTTATTTTTTCATCTTTTTACTCTCAATAGCATTTATAATCCATGTTCTTTCAGTGATCATGTGTGTACACTTGCCACTTTTCCTTTCTTTCCCATTTAATACAGAACATCTGATGAAGCAGGTCGAACGATTTGTCTGTGTGCCGAAACAATGCATATATAAATTAGAAAGGATGCGCGAGAAGAAAAGGGGGAAAAGGAGAAAAAATACATCATGTGGGGAGAGAAATACTGTCGACGTCAAAGAAAATGGACGACGTCACTTCCGTTGGTGACGTCACTTCCAGTATCGAGTACCGGTGCCCGGCAGTCTGAGATTGGCACGTTTTCATTCAGCCGTTGACGACTACGCACGTGGAAGGAAAGGGGAATGCAATAGAGAGACGCGAAGTGGCAAGCCGGTCTGTAGAAAGAGAGGGTTAATCTCAGTAGAGAGTCGCGCACATGTCTGTGTTGATGGACCAAAACCGAAGGGGAGATAGAGAGAGAAAGCGTATAAAGTGTACGTGCGCTTATCCCACATTACAGTAGCAGGGAAAGTGACGTTAGAGCACGCGGTCGGTTCGTCGACTCAACAGGTCGAACGCTGGTCCGGAAGAAAAAGGTAAGTTGACAGGTTTTGTTGACTTTTATACTGGAGTTAGCGTTTTGGGTGCGCATGTCTGGTTTTCACTTTAAAGGAAGTGACGTCACAGCTCGGGTGTGTGTATGCGCATGAATGTGAGTGTGTGTATGAGGCTGTGTATATGCGTGCGTGTGTGTGTGTGTGCGTACGTGCGTGTGTACATGTGGGTGTGTATATGTAAGGGAAAACATGTTCGTGCAATAGAATAAAATGAAAATTATTTCTTACGGGGATTTTAAACAATTGGTTCTAAATTAAGGATCCAATTTTTATTGTAAAAATCGATCAACATAATCCATTTTGGGCACTTCTGAATTACACTGACGGTGTTGCGGGACTAACGTGCGTCACTGTTAATCCCGCAAATTCAAAATAAGAACCAAGTGATGGTATTGAACAATGAAGCAAAGATGACCGAGACGAATGGATAAATTAAATACAAAATTTATTTTTTATTTTTTTTAATTGTAAATGAATGAAAAGAGAAGATAAAGTTTCTTCTTAATTGAAAGTCTCTTCCTGCGACTGAGGTGATTGATTGAAAAGATGTAGAAAAGTGAAATTTCTTGGTTAGAAATAACCAGGTCTTTTACGGAGAATTAAACAATATAAAAGTCCATCGCTTACTTAGCGGAGAGATAGAAAAGGGTAAAAATAAAAAGTCCATCAGGATAACAAGTCCATCTCGACGTGAAGGAATTAATTGTCGAGCATGCGCGCGTTTAACGTCCACGCAGACGGAGATCGACGTTGATGTTATTTATAGCATGCTGACTTGAGGTCGACTGATTCGTTTGGGCGCAAAAATGCCCTTTTTATACATTTCAACCGGCTCCACGAAGACCTTCAGAAAAAACTTTTTTTTTTAAAATTTGTTTTCCTTGTAATTCGATTGGATGAAAAGAATAACATTATGATGACGTAAGATGCTTCTTACGACGTCCGCGTGAACGGGTGAAGTTTCGCTTATGGCCCACCAAATTTGCGTGGGTGGAGAAAGGGAAATGTATGTACAGCTGAAGGGATGTTTATACATCCACACGCGCGCAACTGGGTTTTACAGTTGAGGCAGCGCACCATTATCCTGTTTGGAGTAGATTCAACGCGGCGGCGTCGGGGCTGCGATAACGGCGCCATCTTTTTATACGTTTCACTAAACAGTCGCTAGGTGACACTTCTTTCCATTCAAATTGTTTATTAATTTAAAAATTAAAACTATAATATATTGTTGACCCTTCAACAGATGCCACAAAAAATTAAAACTATATTTTGTTATAGTGACAATTTTACTTTAATTTAAAAGATGTTTCGGAGAAATTAAACAACAACAACAACAAAACACCCCAATGTTGCTTTAATTCTAAAAATGTTTAATTTTAATTAATAAATTGTTTGGAAAAAAATCTAATTTTACTTTAATTTAAAAAATGTTTTAGGAAAAAAATCCAATGTTGCTTTAATTAAAAAAAAAAAAAAAAAAAAAGTTTTATTATATTTTCTGACGCAGACTTTTCAATAAATGTTTTTACAATTATATATTGATACATTTTTATACAACAAATGTTTTGAGTTTCAAATGTTTTCGTTTTCGGGAAAAAAAAAATCTTGTTTGTTATTTATTTGCCGTGTTATTTGGCCAAGAAGAAATTGGAGTTATCGCCCCTTAACAATGGCGCCGTCCGCATAATGCAGGAGTAGACCATTTTGCTATAAACAAGCTTATTGGTACGATTACTTGAAACTGGCGTTAGGTTTTTAGTACCGCACTGAATATAGAGAGAGCAACACACACACACACACACACACACACACACACACACACACACACACACTTTTTTTTCATTCTTTGTAGATATATATTTATTTAATATGGTTTCAAACTATCAACTTAAAATATACAGTAAGAGATAAATACTTTGAAAAATAAATCACTCATGCGAAATATTTGAAAAAAAAAAAAGTAAGCCATTTTGTTTTATCTTAAAGTTATTAAATTTGATGGTTTCGTCTTTATTAAATTTCTTATGAAAAGTAACTTGCTTATTTTGTTCATTAGTTCATCTTCTGTGCGGACATTTTTCCAATAAAAAACAGATATGCATGGATTGCGAACATCATACAAAATGTTGCAGCTAAAACGATCAAACGCGCGCATTCACGGTTTATTTTTATTTTTTTAATTTTTTTTTCTTCTTGTTAACTCATAAAAATCGATGGACAAAATCAAAAAAACTTAGGAGCAGGGCAATAACTGAATGTTTGCTTTATATTTAAGACATAAAGAGTTATCGCCCTTTTGACAAATTGACATACGGACTGTTTTGAAATCATGAAAATGAATAAAAACATTCGTGATGTTATTTACACGGATTGTACATATCCGGTGTTACCTACACCCGAATACTCCATCCGGGGAAAGCCTACGACTTCATCTTTTTTAGGTGTATATATAATTTTGTAGCTCTAATGCTATTTTTTTGTTACTCTTACGCATCCCAAAGAGGGCACATTGTCACTTAGATGTAAGAGTCTACTATTTGAAACCATGTCTACAAGGGAGTTGAGCAGCAAGATGTCTGTTCATGTTACATTTAAACTTCTGTAAATTAGTAGCGTCAGGGAAGCAGAAGGCAGGGAGGGAGTTCCAAAGTTTAGCAGTTCATAAAAAGAAACTTAAAATAGAAGGCTTTTCAAAATCTGGGGAAGAGGTGGAATTTTGTTGGTTGTCAGGTTAGTTGGAGGTATTTATATCGAGGGGGGAGCACAAATGCTATGAGTTCGTTAGAGCACATTTTATTAAAGTACTATTGTAAATACAAAACAATCGTTCACATTTTTCATATAGGTAGATGTGATGGGGCGATTCCAATATGTTTCTCGATTCCAATACAATTACCGATTCCCTACAAAATTACTGATTCCGATTCCTTTATAAATCTCTAAAAAAAATTTAAATATAAAATGGTTATCTTGCCACGATTACCATGAAAACACATTTGAAATGTGCAAATATTTTCTCAAACAGAAAACACTTGTGAGAGGTGATTTATAGATTTTAGGTTTAACAGAAATTTAAAATCAATAAATATTTATTATTATAATTACTACTAGCAGTGGAAGATTCTTCTTAAAACTAAAATAAAAAAAAAAAAGATAATTAAAGGAATCGTTTTTGGCATTGGAAAATAGGTACCAATTCCTCACCCCACCTCCAAAAAAAAAATTCCGATTTTTCTGATTGCGATTAATCGTCCCACTAATAGACAAATATTTTAGTAATTTCGATACGAATTTTTTTTTTTTTTTTAATGTCACCGTAAAAGAAGGGAAAGGAGAAGAAATCAATTTGTCTTTTCACTAACAATTTAGAAATAGATTGCAACTGGTTGAAAATAAGGTCAGTGGAGAGGGAGCTCTAAAGAAAGTTATATTTAAACACAAATGCTAAATATTTGTTCAGGAAATCAAACAATATTGCAGAGCAACTATTTAAAACCCAAACAATCGTTGAATTAAAAAAAAAATCAATTACAAACAATAGTTAATTAACAAATTGTCCTTTTTTAAAAACTAATATGCAAATTAGTTAATCATGGACTGATATTGCATATACATAACCATTATATGATAAAAATGATGCATATATTATGTAAAGTTGGATTAATTTCCCCGCTTTCCAACTGACTACAATTTGGTGGTCTTCAAGTCCAATGTAAACAAATTCTTGATGAGCCATCCCCTTAAGTAATCCAATTTACCAATTTTCCCTACTGACGATTACTACAACATTTTCCCATTGACTACTGTACAATCATTAACCCTTATCCTCGAGTGGCCTTCAGGCCTTGATAAGTAGTGACTCCTTTGAAAAAAAAAAAAAAAAAAAAAGGCAGACATAAGGATGCAACATTGCAAACAATGAGACAGAGGTTGGAGCTTGGTTGACAGTGCGAGGCCTATAAGGTTGGAGACTATTTTTAGACCCTGTCTAAAAGTGATTATCTACCTTATCGATTTTCATAACTAGTGATGGATGCACCAGCCCAGGTGTGGTAACAATACTCCATGCTTAGGTGAATGGTGGTTTTGTAGAGATACAGGATACTCTCAGATGAGAGTAATTTTCTAGCATGGTAGAGAGAGCCCACTTTCCTCGCAGCAGCTTTGGCAATGTCTTCAATGTATTGTTCAAATTCATGTTGCCTGTGAATGGTAAGCCAAGCAGTTTGAAGGATACACTCTCAGTCATATGACATCTTTTCTATAAAATGTCCACGTCGTGAATAGATGAAAAAAAAAATACCTTTTAGGATTTTGAATAACCGCTGACCTTCTTCTGAACGTTGTAAAGTTCAATGAAAATAGGTGTTCAAGTTAAACATATACAACACAAGTTTAAATTCTAGTCTTTAATCTTCTAAATATTAATTTACTTGTCAACGTCCACTGTCACAAAAAAAGACCAGCATCATCACAAACATTAATTAATGAGCAACAAATTACCTCCCCTTTATAGTCGCTCTTTATCAGTTAAAAATCATTAAAACCATTTTCCTCTCCAAAAATTTAAAAAAAAAAAAAAATAGACTGTCTGTTTACGGTTTAAAATTGGCTGTTTTATTTTATAACTTGCCTGGGTGCCCAGCGTTGCCCGGATGTTTGGAGGTGTATGTTGAGCAAAAAAAAAAAAAAAATTGGTAGTAGGCAGGCAGGCTTGAACTCTTACAGCAAAGGAGGAAAAGAATGTGAAAAAAAAAAAAAAAAAAAAACATAACGTCTTTGCCGTTGCGTCCATCTCCAAACCAGAAATGGCAAAGGTTCAAATTAAGACTAGTCAATCAAAAAGAGGCGATGACTTTTGAAAATATCGGCAAAAAAGCGACCTCTCCTTGTAGAAAATTGCTCAGTTAAAAATGAGAGAATTAATGTTTTTAGCCAATTTTTTGATATTTGTCATTCGAAGGGTCGAGCTTCAAAACGATATCAATCTCGTGAAAATCAATCAACTTTGTCGAAAGTTTCGGGCATACATACATAGATGATGACTGCAACGTCTTGTCAAACGAGTGCCACTCCCTCAGACACTTAAAGTCCATGAGCCCAAATGCCTGAGGGAGTATCTATACAAAGATGATGTTACAGAGTCTTAGCTTTGTACGACAGTTAAGTCTCTCTCTCGGTTCAAAATGTTGAGATCCAGCAACAAGCAAGAGCAAGATAGCCAGCAACAAGTTAAACTGCAGACTAGCTTAATGCGGGTACTGGTCTCCCGCTTTATGGTTTTTTAAATCAGAGATTTGCTTCTCCTAGAAAGGTTGCCTTCCCCACGGCTTACAGGAGCCCTCTCCACCCCAATACACATACACACACACACAAATATACACGGTGCTAGTTGGCCGTTGACCCAGAAAAAGAGTTCATTCGCCCTTTGGAAGGTCTTGTTTTTAATCCTTCAGGGAGACTAGCCGCCCTCCTCACCAAACAAGTCTGGTGAGGGAACCAGTTTAGTCGCCGGTGACCCGACCATGAGGCAGGTAGTACTGGGTTACATGGTACCAGTAGCATATGACATGACATACATACATACATACATACATACATGATGATTGCAACGTCTTGTCAGACGAGTGCCACTTCCTCAGACACTTAAAGTCCATGAGCCCAAAAATGACTTTCATCGCCACAGGCCCATTTTTAATAGACAAATGCCTGAGGGAATATCTATACACAGATGATGTTACAGAGTCTTAGCTTTGTATAACAGCTAAGTCTCTCTCAGTTCAAAATGTTGTGATCCAGCAACAAGCAAGAGCAAGATAGCCAGCGACAAGTTAAACTGCAGACCAACTTAATGCGGGTACTGGTCTCCTGCTTTATGGTTTTTTAAATCAGAGATTTGCTTCTCCTAGAAAGGTTGCCTTCACCACGGCTTAAGGGAGTCCTCTCCACCCCGACACACACATACACACAAACACATATGGTGCTAGTTGGCCGTTGACCCCGAAAAAGAGTCATTCGCCCTTTGAAAGGTCTTGTTTTTAATCCTTCAGGGAGACTAGCCACTCTCCTCACCAAACAAGTCTGGTGAGGGAACCAGTTTAGTCGCTGGTGACTCGACCATGAGTCAGGTAGTACTGGGTTACATGGTACCAGTAGCATATGACATGACCTGACTAAAACATACTTACATACATATATACATACATTTAAACAGTCAGGTGAGATTTATATTATAGATTTTTAAAAAATGTCATGTTAAGAGGAAACTAATTTTTATTTATTATGGTTTCTCCTTAAAATTAAAAAGAAATGTGCAAGTCATTTGATATCTATTCCTTTATAATTTCTATAAAAAAATATTCAGCAAAACAAAACAATGTGTTGTGTTGAGTTTTCATTGAAAAAAAATGTAAACCTTTTAAATCAATTCGTTTTGCTTTAAAAAGGTTAACAATTTGCTTAAAAGATGGTTTTAAATTTGCCATTATTTGTTTTATTTCATTTTTTATTCATTTTATTTATTTATTTTATTTATTTATGTGTTTTAAAATTTTCAACTACTGTGAAATTTCCACAGCTTCAACTAGTGTGTATGATATTTTTTTTTTTTTTTTTTTTTGCAGACCGTAAGGAAATTTTTCTTTTACTGTTATGGACCCCAAACAAGGCATAGTGCCACTTGGGGGATACGTATTCCTAATATTTTTTAGCGGATAATATCCAAAAATTATGAAAATCGATAAGGCAGATTATTATTTATTAAAGAAAATAAAAAATAGAATTTGATGAAAGTGGTCGTGAGACACAGGAGAGCTGAAAAGGGAGGTAATTTCCCGTTTCGGTTTAAACAAGATGGCGGCAATTTTTCACCTGTTACCACGATTTAGGTTGTTTTTCTTTTATTTTTTTTTTAATAATTCAGTAATATTCAGGTAATTCCGACTGCATAATTTTGAAGCTAACGTTATAACTTATTGGAATTGACAAAAAAAAAAAAAAAAAAAAAATCAGTAGAAATCATTGTTCTTTATCTGAAAACTTTATTTATCGACTACAAAATCTTGTCCCAATAGTGTAGAAGCGCCGAAAAAATTAAATTAGAATTGTTTTTTTAACATAACTCAATCCCAGAACTATGAAATATTTTTTGCACATATTTTTCATCATTAAAGTATCTAGGGAAAATCCTGGGGGGAGGGCGGTAAACGTTGATTAGTTCAGCTTCAGTAGCAGTGTCAGAAATTTCGTGAAAACTATTGAATAATTCCACCCGCTATCTTTCGAAGCTTATAACTCCTCGAAAAATGTAATTCAAGCCCTAAATTTTTTTTTTCAATTAAAGGAGCAAGGACCAAGGTTTCATTAAAAAAAAACAAAAAAAAAAACAAAAAAAAAAAACAAACAACGGGTTTTTTTTAAAAAAGGTTTTAAACTTTGGACTTTACTGGTAAATTTCTAAAAAACACTACTTTTTTTTGTTTTAAATTTGAATATATTATTTATTGATCTTTTATCTTCAATTTGTGATATATAAAACTTTGGTACATAAATTAATTATTTACTTTTTAATAGACATTTGAAAAGGGGGGGGCGCGTGAATTAAAATAAAAACGTTGGTCTAAAATATTATATTCGGTTTATTGGAAAGAGCATAAAATTTCACGTTGACTCTGAAAATATCGTAAAAATAGAATCAATAGAAAAATTTTGATAGATTTTTAAAGTTTAAAAATTGAAAAATACTAAACTTGTAACATTCAATTAATTTCATTACTATTTTTTTAAAAATATTTCTATTACATTTTATACAACTTTAATAGTTTATTTTGGAAGTATAATCTATAAAGAAAATAAAGAACCCACCTTTAAAAGAGAAATTACGAGTTTTTTATATTTTATTTGCAGTTTCGTGTTAGGGGTGTCAAAAATTCCTACAAAAATTCTGATACACCTTTAGTACCTATTTACTATGCCTCCCCACGGGACAGAGTTAGACACCAGGGTCGTTTTTTAACGTGAAGAAAAGGTACAAAAATAAAAATTGTCTCAGTCGTGAAGGATTTCTCCTCCACCGAAAGTATAACAGGTTTGGAAATTGGTTAAGAAAGAACGGCTAAATGCAAGGGAAGTAACTGCGCGAAATACATTTATACGAGCGAAACTGAGTGATTAATTTTGCCATTAGTTTGTGATTTAAGATAAAATATCTACAAATACATTTTTATTTTAACTTTTTGAGTGAACAGTATATTTGCATACATACCTATATACTGTTTATGCAATAGTATTACGAACGAGATGTTATTAGCGATTGTGCGAAAAAGCAACCATTCTGAGGCTAAAGGGAGACAACTAATCTCTGAAAGGTTTTTAAAATTCATTAGCTTTTCATTTTTTTGATAATTTATCTCATTTTCTTTTTAGTTAAAACATCGGTTTTTGATGTGCAGAAAATTCACGTCCCTAATAGAAACATGTTGGACTGCTTGTTAAGATAGAGCCGATTTTTTTTTTTTTTTTAAAATATGTTGTTTTTGCTTAAAACAATACTTAATTGCAATGTCGAATCCAAAAATTAGGCAAATTCATAGAGTAGAAAAATATTTATAGTTAAAAGTAACTTTTACGAAAAATAGGGGAAATTGCATTTCCCCTATATGTGAACACTTTGAAGATTGCGAATACAGGGGACATACTGATCTCACTTTTCGCCAGGCTGAGAATACACTTTTAGCCTTATAGCAATAGACATTTTTTTTTTCACTAAAAACACAACAGTAGTTGTTCTACTCAATGAATGTTCGTAATTTTTGGATATATTACGAGTTTCGACATGACAATTAAGTTAGTACTGTTGTTTTTTGCTTAAAACTGCATATTAAAAAAAGAAAAAAAAGCAAGCACCAAAATAATTTCCTTCAGTCTAAGAAAATGTCCCATCTCCAGCTAGAACAAAATGAGTAAGAAAACTTTTAAAAAATAAAAAATAAATAAAATAAAAAATAAATAAATAAAATAAAAAATAAATAAATAAAATAAAAAATAAATAAATAAAATAAAAAATAAATAAATAAAATAAAAAATAAATAAAATAAATAAACGCAATGCTATGTATGGATGCTAATATATGTAAATCTTTAATATTAAAGTTAAATTTATCAATGTTCGGTTCCTGAAAGTTATATATGAACAAATGATTAATAAAAAAGACATCTCGAAAAAGAGTTAAAAACATATTTAATTTTAAAAAGGAAGCACAAGATAAGTGGATAGTCCTTAATCCGCGGAGTTTCGAAGAAATACTCTCCTTTTCATCAGAGGGCATGAATTAGCAAAATGCGGGATCGGATTTTGCATGTAAAAGTATTTAATGAAACCACAAGTAAGTCACAGATCCTACTTGGTTAAAAAAAAAAAGGGTGAGGTAAGGGGAATAGGAGGTAAAAGAAAAAATGATAAAAAGATTTCACATGAATGGATAGTCCGGTGAAGGGTAAAAAATCCAAGAATAGTAAAATCCAAACATGGTCGAATTAAAAACTTTTCGACCGTAAAATCCAAACACGGTCGAAAAGTTTAATTCAAAATTATGAATCGTTTTACTCAATGGTAAAATAGCTCTATGATATATATACCTATTGAGCTTAGATTTGTTCATTTATTCAATAACGGTATACAAACATTTAGTTAGGGGATAGAGGGCACTCTTTATGCCAGCCATACATATATATATATATATTATATCGTAAATTCGAAGTACAACAGAATTGTAATAGTTTAAAAGCGAAGTGGGGCATTTTTTTTTAAACCTTATAAAAAAAGATCGACTATAATGTAAAAAAGAAACAGGATCGACTAAAAGTAAGAAAAATAAATTGAAAAGGAAGAAAATCGACTAAAAGGGGGAGAAAGAGAAAAGAAAAGGGGGTGACGGTGAAGAAACTTGAAGTACTTTTCGCCGACTGTCTTCAGAAGTAAATGTTGGAATGAAGTAATGTTGGCATGAAGTAATTTCTATGAGGGGGAAAAAAAACACCGCGTAGAAATTAACCTGGTGGCGCCTGTTTAAAAACGTTCAACGAACGTATGTGGTCCATCTGTTTTCAAAGAACAGGTCTGCAACAATTTATTGTAAGGGCCTCCAAGAATCTGAGATGTTGAACAGACCGAGCCCTGTGCAAAATAGAAAACCACTCCGGTGTGTACTCACTCGCACATTTATTTGAACTGGTCAGGTGATCACCGATCGCGGTAGCAGAAACACGTGATCGTGCAGAGGAGTCTAACCTACCCTGTCGTATATATAAAGGGACATGTTGGGAAATTCTGACCTCCAATCCGTGACTCGTTCTGCCCACGTAGTCAGCTCCACACTGACACTTAAATGTATAGACGACAAGATTACTTTGAATGGTGGGCAAAACATCTTTCTGAAAGGAAGAAAAGAATTTCTGAGTGGTAAAAACATATATTATATATATATATATATATATATATATATATATATATATATATAAGTGAAAGTGTCTGTGTGTCTGTGTATGTACATTTCCCTACGCAATAAACTATGTCAATTTTTAGTCTACAGACTCGAAATTTGATATACCGGGTACTGAGATTTGGGAAAATCGATGTGATCGATTTTTGCCCACAAATTTGGCGATTAAGGGGTCAAAGTTCAATGATTTGACTTTTGAGAACTCTACCAAACTCCTCCGATAATTTTGGGTCTACACACTTGAAATTTTAGATATAGGTTCCTTGGGCATGAATCTAACTTAATAACTTGATTTGAGCCCAAAACAATAAACGTTAAGGGGTCAAAAAAGGGGTCAAAGTTAAAAAAAAAAAAAATGACCTCTGCGGTCTCTTTCAAATTACTCAGACAATTTCTGGTCTAAATATTTGAAATTTTACATAAAGGGTATTCAGAGATAGGGCAAGCTTTTTCATTGGTTTGGGTCGAAAATTTTAGTTACCAATATATAAATGTATGTATGTATGTATGTATGTTTGCATGTCTGCCTAAAACATTTGACAGAGGCGACGGACTTTACCAAGATCAGTATCGTTTTAAGGTTCGACCTTTCATACGACAAATATCGAAAAATTGGCTAAAAACATTAATATCTTCCCTTCAACTAGGCACTTTTCTACAGGGGGGGGGGGGGCTTTTTTCTCGGATATTTTTTAAAGTTATCCTCTCCTTTAGATTGTCTACCCTTAATTTTAAAAAATGTCGCTTCTGGTTTGGCGGTGGGCGTAACAGCATAGACGTTAGGTTTTTACCCCGTTCTTTTCCTCCTTCACGGTACGGGTTCGAGCCTGCCTTCCTACTACCACATTTTTTTTTTCTTTTTTTTTTTGTTCAACAGACACATCTAAACACCCGGGCAACGCCGGGCTGAAATTCTAGTATATATATATATATATATATATATATATATATATATATATACACACTAGCTGAACTTCGGGCGCTGCCCGGTCTTACAATACACTTAAACATGAAATTTTAATTTAAGCAGATTGCATATGTATTATTATAGAAAATCAATCTTCTATTGAATATTATATATTACGAGGAATAATTTGCTCAGTGGACTAATTTGCAAAAAAAACAAAAAAAAAAAAACAAATAACAAACAATGATAATGTCGTTCATCATATTCTGTTTGTTTTTGTTTACAATATCACGTCAGCTGATATTTGGGCTTGACAGTGAATCGTAAATGTAACTCATTAATAAGAAAAAATTAAAATAACATGGTGAGGTACACCCGGGCTTGAACACGGGATCATTTGATCTGTAGTCGAATGCTCTACCACCAAGCTATATCTCCAGATTATAATAAATCTGTTTGTTTGTTTTTTTAACAAAAAATCGTTTGCTTTTATTATTTCTCTTGGCTGGTGTAACGTAAAATATTCCCCTATAATTTTTTTTTTTTATCTATTAAAGAGAAAAGACTATTTTTAAGATTAGATTATTTCGATTTTCGATATTTATGGGTGAATTTCTATAAAAAAAAAAAAAAACATATCTAAGAACGATGCCAAACATATACATTATCTTTGTGTTAAATTTGCATAAGATGGGTTCCGAATCGGCTGAGCCTTAGAGGAAGGAACTCACACAATTGCTGAATGCATCACGTTTTATATAGACGTTTTTTGTTTTTGGGATACTTTTTGAATGAATTCAATTATTTATACGAAAGTGCATTTTTTTTTTTAAATAGTTATGCAAACTGGACATTCAAATAGTTGCCAAGGTCTTTCGTCTGTATAATATACAGAATATTTTGAAATATCTTGTATCATTAATTTGAATAGAAGTAAACCGCTTTACGTTTTTTTTTTTTGCACACACGCACACACACACACATATATATATATATGAACAAACAGTTAATAAAATATGTTAAAAAACACTTTGAAATGAGTTAAAAACATATTTAATCTGAAAAGGAAACACTAGATAAATGGATAGTCCTTAATCTGCGGAGTTTCAAAGAAATACTTTCCTTCACACGAGAGGGTAGGAATTAGCAAAATGCTGGATCGGATTTTGCATGCAGAAGTATTTGATGAAACAACAAATAAGTCATAGATCTTACTTGAAAACAAACAAAGTAAAGCAGAGGGAATATGGTGAAGAAAAATAAGTTCTATTTCCTATTTGGTTTTATCGAGCTTTTATATCTGGCTGAGATAATTTTATAAATATTAATTCTTTAATATTTATAATATATTTTAATTTTATCATCTTGGATCATTTTGGTAAATTTAATTGTAACTTTTATTTTATATATATATATATATATATATATATATATATATATATTCAGGTTTGAGGTGTTCAGAAGTCGGAACTAATGAAGAAAACGAGGTTGTTAAATAGTGCTCAATAAAAAGAGCAAAATATTTTTATTATTTAGGGTAAACAGTTACATATGGTCGCTACAAATAGCCATCTGTTTCAGTCAAAGAGACTTTCTCAGGCAACCTGGAACCGTTTTTCTTTTTGGCGTCGAGAGGTTCTGGGTCGCCTGCGGAAGTCTCTTTGACTGAAACAGATGGCTATTTGTAGCGACCATATGTAACTGTTTACCCTTAAATAATTATATATATATATATATATATATATATATATATATATCTGGCTAGAGAAAGGTGCTGGTCTAGCCACACTGATGAGCTGTGATACAGCGAAACAGTACTGCATATTTTAAGCCCCCTCCTTGGGTTGAGCACTGTTATAAATGTATCTCACCTGCTACTTAAATGGCTATAAAGCAAGTTTCGCTGTTTGTTTGTAAATAAACAAGCAGCTCTATCACTGTAAAAGCAGTGGGCGGGAGTCTATTTAAATGGACATTTGATGGGCTGGAAGTTAGAACTGCTGACTTGCAACGTGATGTTTGTAGGTTCAATCCCTGGCTACGGAAAAGTTCTGGTCTAGCTGCACTGATGAGCTGTGATACAGCAAAACAGTATTGTATGTGGATGACTATATATATATATATATATATAAAGAGAGAGAGAGAGGGGGGAGAAATAGGAATAAGACAATAAAATAAAATTGAATAACACGAAACATTAATTTAGAATGAACTATTTAAAAATTAGTTATGCAAATTGAACATTCAGTTAGTTGCCACGGGTTTTATCTGTACAATATACAATATTTCGAGATATGTTGTATTATTAATTCAAATTAGAAGACGTTTTGGTCGTAAGAAACTTCCACATGCATTCATTTAAAAAGACTAGCAGAGGAGCGCCTGGCTTTGCGTGATTGTAAAATATGCTTAAGTATGAAGTTTTCATTTGTCCAGATTTTGTATATATTATTATAAAATCGTGGTTTCAAAAGTGTAAAAAAAAATTTATTTGGGTGCCATCAGCTAGAATCGAAGCCGAAAGCAAAACTGTTAAGTTTGAGACATTGTGTTGAACAAAGATGGCGGTGTAGTTCAGATCAGTAACCAAGATGGCGACCAAGAATCAAATGGGGTCTGTAGCGTAGTTAACCTCTTAAGTTCTGAGCTATTGTGTTGAACAAAGATGGCGGCGTAGTTCAGGTCAGTAACGAAGATGGCAGCGTAGTTCAGGTCAGTAACCAAGATGGCGGTGAAGTTCAGATCAGTAACCTAGATGGCGGCCAAGAATTAAATGCGTTCCGTAACGTAGTAAACGGCCAACTGATTGAATCCAAAATTCAACAATTTTTATGATCATTTTGAGACGTTTTCATTGGTTGTTTAACACAGCTGTTGGTTATAAAAATGATTGGCGAATCCATTCGTCTCATACCCCCCCATCACAAGTCAAAAACATTTTACATTGTAGCATTCAAAGCTGGTGACGTTACCACTGTACCAACGTGACACGCATAGAAATTGATTAAAAATAAACTAAGATGAATGTACAAAATGTACAACGATTTTTTTTTTTATTTTCACCCATTTTTGACCGCTTGAAAACAATTTTAATTGGTTAAAGACCCATGGAAGAACGGTCCGTAGAAAAATCCAATCATTTGAGACACCTAGTGCCACTATGTGAGTTTTAGTTTTGGAAGAGATGGAGTTTGAAAATATGGAGACAGACAGACAGACATAGCGAGTTTTATAAATTGGATTTTGTTTTGTTTGTCATTGTTTAAAACTTAATTTTCCATGATTGGTACTAAGGATAAAATGATAGATAAATATTTATTGATTTAAAACTACAATTTGTAGCCCCCACGTAGAAGTGTATTTTGACGTTTGCGAAAATCTATGCACCTATTACATAGAGTTTTACAGCCACCCTCTACCTGTACAAGAACCAGATAGTCTGAAGCTGGAATACTCCTATCATATCTTGGGAGGTGTCACTTGGAGTACTCTTTTTCTTGTCTTGACTGAATACAAAATCGATTTTGAAATCTAGTGGGGAATGATCTCTTCTTGTCTCTTCAGCATCTTTTACACAAAAGAGATATTACGGAATCTCTCTACCGTATCATGTTTATGATAGGTGCTCGACTGAGTCCCAATCCCTGCTCCCCTTGCAAAACATTCATAGCAAAAATGAAACAATGTGGATGCGCGTATGTAACTGCATGCAGAATGACGTCACCAGGAAAGAAAAAGAGTATCAAAAGAGAAAGAACAATCACAAGAGAGATGTGGATAACGTTCGCGATCGCATGCGAGGTGTGAAGAACACCCGAAAAGATAATCACGTGAGGGACATCAGAGCGGTAAATAGAGAATTTCTTCTCTATATCTCATTCCCTATCATAGATGGTTACGTTTCCAACCTGTTTCCCTGACCAGCAAGAACAACATTCATCACTGTTAGATCTGTTTCTGACCATAGTTCCCGATGATTGTGTTACGAATACCCACAGCCCACTTGGAAATGCTGATCATGTAGTGATAATAGTTGAAATCGCACTAAACTCTAGAGCCAAAACGGAAGAGCCATTACTCAAAACAGCGAGATATTATAAAAAGGCTGACTGGGAAGCCATCAAGGATCTCATCAGAGACGCCCCATGGCGAAACATCTTTTCACTTCCTGCTGAACAGTGCGCACATGAGACCACTGAGTGGTTCAAAACAGCAATTGAATCACATGTTCCCACGCAGAAGTTTTATAGCAAGCCCCACTCTCCCCAATGGTTTACTTCTAGTTGTGCAGCTGTCATCGCGCAAAGGCAGCATGCGTACAACAGATTTAACCGACATAAGTATAGTTCAAACAGACAGAAGTATATAGAAGCCAGAAATAACTGTAAGAAAGAAATAGCCACAGCAAAGAGAGAATTTACTGAAATCACCAAAAAACGCATCGAAGCACAGAGATTAGAAACCTGTGACTTCTAGAAAATCTACAACAGTGTAGTAAATAATGGGCAATCAACAATCCCCCCCCCACTATCCAACAATCATGAGGTTGTTTGCTCAGCAACTGAGAAGGCTAACATCCTTGCCAGTCGGTTCGCCTCCAACTCCACACTGGACCCTGCAAACCACCCCCTCCCTGACTTTCCTTTGCGGACAGACACTACACTAGACAATCTGAAAATCACCCCTTCTCAGGTGCATGCTATCATAAAAAATCTTGACACTTCAAAACATGTGGCCCTGATCTCATCCCGGCTGTGCTATTAAAAAAGTGCTTCGCCGAAGTAGCGCCGGTTCTCTTCAAACTTTACAACAAATGCCTTAAGGAATCTTGCTTTCCTGCCTGCTGGAAAACTGCTTCTGTGGTACCAGTTTTCAAGAATTCTGGTGAAAGAATTGACCCAGGAAATTCTCGCCCCATTAGCCTCCTCCCACTTTTCACCAAAATATTTGAGTCCATTATTAACCAAGCTCTAGTCCATCACCTTACAGATGCTAAACTTCTGACCAACCAACAATACGGATTTAGGCAAGCCCGTTCCACGGCAGGCATCCAAACTAATCTCTGAGCGTATATACCATTCACTTGACAAAGCAGAGGAGGGTAGAGCAGTAGCTCTAGATATATCTAAGGCTTTTGACTCAGTATGGCATGAGGATCTTCTCAGGAAAATCAGATCATACGGTATCACTGGAAGAATCTTTAACATAATTAAATCCTTCTTAGATAAGAGAAAAATCCAGGTTGACATCGCTGGTCGTACATCCAAACAATATCATATAAATGTGGGAATGCCCCAGGGGTCTATCCTTGGACCTCTATTCATTCCTAATATTCATAAATGACCTCCCTGACAAAATTGTCTGTGAGATGGGTATATATCCTGATGACACCACTATCACTGACACGACAGGAAAACAAATGAACACATATCTAGAGAAATGGCAAAAACACTAGCGGATGACCTCCAATCTGTAGTGGAATGGGGACAAAAATGGATGGTCACATTCAATGCTGCTAAGACTAAATTTGTTTCCTTCAATAACTACAAGAAACCTTCTCTACCACCTATAGCAACAGCCAAAAACTTTTTATCTGAAAGTACATCTTTTAAACTCCTCAGCCTAACGTTCACAGGAAACAGGAGTTAGAAAAATTATATTGAGAGCATTGCCAGAAATGCTGCGAAAAAAGTAGGTTCTCTCTACCGTGTTAGAAAGCAACTAACGCCCGAAAGTATCCTGTACCTCTATAAGGTCACCATTCGCCCATGTATGGAGTATTGTTGTCATATTTGGGTTGGTGCATCTGCTACTAGTCTCTTGCTCCTAGAAAAGGTTCAAAAGAGAGTCGCCAACCTAATAGGTCCTGAACTGTCATCTAAGCTTCAGCCTCTGTCTCATCGATGTAATGTAGCATCCCTCTATCTGTTCTACAAGTATTTCAATGGTGAATGCTCTGACGAACTGCAAGCACTTGTACCCCCTCGACGTAAGTACCTCCGACAGGCAGCAAAATCCCACCCCTTCACAGTCGAGATCCCTAGATGTAAGAGAGCCTTCTACTCCAGTAGTTTCTTCCCCAGAACCGCTGGACTTTGGAATTCCCTTCCGAATTCCTGCTTCCCCAACTGTACTGACATGCAGAAGTTCAAGTGTAACGTGAACCGAAATCTTGCTGCCTAACTCCCCACATAGTACACTTGTAGCTTATGTTCTTGATAGTAGCCCTCTACAGCAAAGTTGCAATATGCCTTGTTTGGGGTGAAATTGCAATTAAAAAAAAAAAAAAAGAATGAAGAACTAAATATTGTTGTTACAAAGAACAAGAGAGTTAGAGTTATTTCCTATTCTTTGTCTTCTTTGTGACTGAAACTGCACAGAAAGTGTTGGTTCACGGGCAACGTTACAAAAACTCGTCTCACTACAACCACAGCAAAAAACTTTCCTTTCTCTTTACCAAAAACAAAACGGAACGTCAATGAACAAAGTTTCTTTCTTAAAGCGTCCCATTTGTGGGACAAAATATAATTAACCTGCTTCCCAATCAACTATAGCATGGTTGTCTTCAAGTCTAATGTAAATAAATACCTGGTCCATAATCTTGAATGAATAATTCCTCTAACATAATCTTCTACTTCTTGCAGAAAGATTTCAGAGTTCTACAAAATACACCTGAAGAAGGTCGGAGGTTACGTTGACCTAAAAGGTTGTGAAAATAACACCTGCAATGAGAACAGTTGTTGGAAGAATCCAAATAATACGGATATATATTTCACATTTTTGCCCAAATATTCTGTACCTGGAGAAAGTTGTTTTTATATTATTTGTATTAATCAGACTATTGTTCTTATGTTGAGTGTTATTTGTGCAACATTTCGGTCGGATTAGTCTTTGGCTATCTTCAAGCTTGTTAGTTGTTGAAAAGAAAAAAGTTACTAGCTCCATAGATTTTTCGTATTCTGTGAGTCAGTCTCTATTTTAATGGCTTTAGTTTCGAATTGGTTGACAAAGGGGAGGCAATTATAATAAAAATCGATAGGGGATTATCTCCCCTTCATCGCCAAAATGTTAAGGGCGTACAATTTTTGTTTTTTCTACAATTAGAGGCTCCCAAATGCTATTAATCTTTCTTTTCCAAAAAAGAGAAAAGAGAATACGAAAACATCTAGCGAACCTGTAACTTTTCTCTTTTCTTTTCCAAATAACAACCATGTTGCCTGAAGACGGCCAAAGGCCAGTCCAACCAAAACGTTACACAAATAACACTCCAGATGAGAACAATAGTCCGATCAATATCGGTAATATAAACAATCAGCCATAATCTAAAAAATTCAGAAATTTAAATTGTTTTTTGTTTGTTTGTTGGTTGACAGTTTCATTGGTGATGAGCCCTGAAATGATCCGGCATGATTCAGGTTTTTTTTTTTTTGTTGTTGTTTTTTTTTTAACCTAAATGATTCATTCAAAGTCAAATATGACTATGTGTATTCTCATTGGCACCCACACAGGCATCAATTTCAATATCGCTACAATTGTAAACGTTGTCTAAGCATATGCGACCCCTTTCCAATTAGTATTCCTAACTTTTTTACAAACTCAACTAGCGTGGTGGTGGTGGTGGGGGGGGGCTTTGCTTGGTCGTAAAATACACTTAAATATGATTTGTCCAGATTTCTTATATATTATTATAGAGTCATGGTTTCTAAAGTAAAAACAAAAATGTATTTGCCATCAGTTAGAATCAAAATCTAAAGCAAAACTGTAGCATTCAAAGCTGGTGACGTTACCACTTTACCAACGTGACACGCATATGAACTGATTAAAAATAAACTAAGATGAATGTGCAAAATATACAAAGATTTTTTCAATGTTGACTCCTTTTGGACCTTTTAAAAACTTTTAACCAGCTAAAGACCCATAAAAGAACGGCCCATAAAAAATTCAATCATTCGAGGTCCCTAGCGCCGCTCTGCGACTTTTAGTTTCGGAGGAGATAGAGTTTGAAAATATGAAGACAGACAGACATAGTGTCTTTTATATATTAGATTTTAGAC
This sequence comes from Euprymna scolopes, assembly GCF_053919585.1. Lineage (NCBI taxonomy): Eukaryota > Metazoa > Mollusca > Cephalopoda > Sepiida > Sepiolidae > Euprymna > Euprymna scolopes. The sequence goes on from NC_136502.1 coordinate 111,746,408, forward strand.
ATAAAGGAGACTTTAATGGAATATTCAAATATCTATGTATCTCATATAGAGATCAAGTGCTAGGGCCTCTTCATTTTCGAGAACTGCGATAGAATTAAAACGAAAAAAATATACATATATACATAAATACATACATACATACATTCATACATACAGAAATACATGCATACATACATTCATTCATACATACATGATGATTGCAACGTCTTGTCAGACGAGTGCCACTCCCTCAGACACTTAAAGTCCATGAGCCCAAAAATGACTTCCATCACCACAGGACCATTTTAATAGACAAATGCCTGAGGGAGTATCTATACACAGATGATGTTACAGAGTCTTAGCTTTGTACGACAGCTAAGTCTCTCTCTCTCTCTCTCTCTCTCTCTTGGTTCAAAATGTTGAGATCCAGCAACAAGTAAGAGCAAGATAGCCAGCAACAAGTAAAACTGCAGACCAGCTTAATCCGGGTACTGGTCTCCCACTTTATGGTTTAATATATGCATTCATAAATACATAAATACATATATTCATTCATTCATACATAAATACATACATTCATTCATTCATACCTAAATAAAAGATGGAAGATGTGTTACTGAAAGGAAACTTATATACAAACTAGTAAGATCATTCTATTTTTGCCCGGGCCAAAAGTGTGTCATATTTTTATTAAAACTTCTACCGTTATAACCTTATCCGTCTGTCTAGCTTCCTCTTTTAACTCCCCACTTTCACACTTTCTCCTTCGCTTAGACCATTCCTCTCTGAATATACACACACATACATACACAAATATTTATGGAGAGAATTTGAATGCCTACTAGATACTATCCGTGTGTGTTTAAAGTTTCTCTGTTCAGGGGCTCTGACAAGATAATTCTCATAGGAAATAAACCCTGACCAAATATTAAAAAATATAGGGTGTTGTCTCCTCAAGCCACACAGCATGCTCCTCAAGTTGTAAACAGGGATAACCCCTTTATTTATACAGGGCAGCTTCTAATACCATTTATTTTCAATTCTATGTAATTATTCAGAATGTAGAAACTATGCATAAATAGAATTCAGCGTAATAGGGAAATCAGTCATCTAATAAGAAACCAGAAAAATAAATAAATAATTAACACTCGTTTTTCAAGGGAATGTGAAAATTAGGTAACCTTCATGAAGTAGATAAAAAAAGTAGGCTTTTAACATCAATGTCAGAGTGAGAAAATCTCAACTTTATAAGTATACTTCTAATACCAAATGAGAAGCCATGGACAACGAGAAACTAACTAATAAAAATTGAATATAAATAAATATACATACTGGCAGGCCAGCATCCAAGATAAAAAGGGCCTCTCAATCCGTTTATTCTCCAAATGGGAAAGGGTAAGTAATGGTGTAAACTTCTCTCATCTGTTAGTGGCATGATAGTCATGCCAGAGGCAACAAGGGTCTGCACTCAGGCCTTAATAAAAAAAAAAGCCCTGGCCTCCTATCACCAATTTCAGCAATGAAAAAAAAAAAAACACAGCATTAAAAGCTCAACCATGGTCAGTTACAGAAAAGAAGGTCCCATTGTTTTGCTACCTCTATTTCAAGTTTGAGAAGTGCAACAGAACTTCAAATGCGATAAAAAGAGAGCAATAGTCTTTATATAACAGATTCCTTGAGCAATGAGTCAATACTTTCTTTCCAAATTAGTACATAAATTGTCTGAAAAACCGAACTCAATGAAACTTTGCCTAGTTGCACCCCAAAAGAATTATTTTTTTTATTATTATTAATTTTAGATATTATTCATCCAGACCAATGCTGATCAAGAATATACCAATTATGTGGGTCTTTATTTTGTAGTTTTTTTACTTCAACTGGACATACACACACCTCTTTATATAATAGATTGATAGAAATACGTTTTTTAATTTTGATTTCTAGTCAAGTCAGTTGATGACAATAGAGCAGATATATATGGAAATTGTAAGTTAAATGATGTAAAATTACAAAAGTTATTGTGTTATATAGGGGTCCATATCAGGAGACATATTAACGGTAACGATGACAATACTGAGGGAAACATTTATAACAGAGCGAGAGAAAATTCATTATTGAAGGGATGTGTTATACTGTTCTCTTACAGAGGGGCATAATCATTACGTATGATGGCGGAAGGGGACACATTACTTGGAAGGGGGTTATACAAATTTCATATTAATATGATTAACACATTACCTTCAATTGTTGAATGATGACACGAAGACAACAGTTACAAAAATCGATGATGTTCTTTATTTCATTTGACCGGTCGAAATGATGATGACGTCAGGAATTCAAATTCGGGATCTACATAGTTTAATGCTTTTTCCTTCGCTTCCAAAGGACTGACTCCAACTCTCTCTCTCTCTGACTGACTGACTAGCAAACTCAACTGTTCTGCCTCCTCTGCTCGACTCCTCGATCCGACTAAAAACTAGCTCCTATATTGAGAATTCCCTTTTTGCTATGACGTCAGATGTGTGATTCCAAAACGTGACCAACTCACGTGGCTAAGCACGTCTCAAACACACTTTCGACAACAAAGAATTCTCAACTAACCTATTTTCTTATGATATATTTTTAATTTGTATTGTTCATTCTTTTTAGCTGACCTTTTTAATTCAGTTTTCATAAAAGAACGAACAATCAAATTCTTTTTTACAATACAAACAATAACTATTTTATATGGAATTTAACAATAGTTAAATTCTAACATTCCAATTACTAAATCTATTTCTGAACCTTGCTTACAAGGTTCGAGTCTCGGCTCATCCTAATCTCATTCTCTTCTTATCTAATCTTCTTATTTACAGGAAAAGTAACAATTGTTTGACAAATGAGTACAAATAATTATTAAAGTTTTTTCCTTAATTTATGGGTTTTCAATGAATGGTCCATCTTATCGGATGAAATCTTATTAGCAAAATAGATGTAGTTAATTATAAATTTTGCTTAATAGAACATAAATTGAAAATTAAAATTAAAATGGTTGGGTATAAAGGATATTCCAAGTTTAAATAATGAATATACAGAAACAGTTGTACAATCCAATGAATACTAATATATTCCAGAATTAATTGCGTTTTTTTAATAGCATATTCAAAGTTGGACAGTAAATATATATTTGGTAATCCATTATTTTCAATGTGGTAGAATCCCTTGAAAAATCCTTTAAATAACTCGATATTCGATATTCGTACAGGCAATATACTGGAATAAATTAACCAAAAAGCAGTTTTTTTATGTACTTTTCTCAAATTTCTTCTGTATTAAATTTATATTGAGTTAATATATATTTTTTTATATTGAAGTTTTTAAAGGTGTTTAAAGTATATAATGTTGTATAAAACCCCTCTCTCTCACCTTATATATATATATATATATATATATATCGCCAACTGTAAAGAAATTACAGCGATAAAAACAACTCAGCATATAGGTAGTAGCGACTAGAGGAATAAAAAGTATTTAGATCAAAGCAAAAAAAAGTAGCCGCCAGACTAATAGAATTCTAACACCTCCAAACTGTCAACAGCTTAACCGTGGCACTTCCCTCCCCTCAATCCTACTCTGAAAAATATAAAACTAGAAACAAATGAACGAAACAATTTAAAAAACAAAAACAAACATAAATCAATAAATAAATAAAAATAACACTTGTCAAAAGGAAATGAAAGTCACTACCAATAAAGGATATAAAACCATAAAAACAATTAAAGGATATGGGAAATTTTCAATCAAGGGCAATAAATAACCGCCAAGCTAATACAATCACCTAACATCTCCTTACTAATGACGCTTTAACATACGAAACAGCATCCCCCTTCTCCCACCACACCTCCGAAAATAACCCTACTGTTCACATTGACAAAGCATACATCGACATCTCTCCCCAAATGTAAATCGCACCTAAATATCTTATAAAAACCCGTTTCAATTTCAATTCTTTCTTCGTCTGATAATGTGTTGTCTCTAAATTGGTACTCCATTGAATTATGTAAGCACATATATAACCAATAATATTGATATAATAAACCAATATATATATATATATATATATTACTAGCATTTCAGCCCGCGTTGCCTGGGTGTTTGGAGGTGTATGTTGAGCAAAACAACAACAACAACAACAACAAAAGTGGTAGTAGGAAGGCAGACTCGAACCCATACCACGAAGGAAAAGAACGGGAAAAAAACCTGACGTCTTTGCTGTTACGATCACTGCCAAACCGGAAGTGACGTAGATTTAAATTAAGGCTAGACAATCGAAAGGAGAGGATGGCTTTCAAAAATATCGACGAAAAAAGCGAACACCCCCTGTAGAGAAGTGCCCAGTTGAAGTTGAAGATATTAATGGTTTTAGCCAATTTTTCGATATTTGTCGTCTGAAAGATGGAACTTCAAAACGATGCTGACCTTGATAAAATCCGTCGCCTCTGTCAAACGTTTTAGGCAGACAGGCAAACATAGATACATACTTTTATATATTGGTAACTAAAAATTTTCGACCCAAACCGATTAAAAAGCTTACCCTATCTCTGAATACCCTTTATGTAAAATTTCAAATGTTTAGACCAGAAATTGTCTGAGTAATGACACGTTCTACACAATAACTGTCAATTTTCAGTCTACAGGCTCGAAATTTAATATACAGGGTACTGAGACTTGGGAAAACCTTTGGAGGCCAGAAAGTTGGCTGTTAAGGGGTCAAAGTTCAACGATTTGACCTTTGAGAACTCTACCAAACTCCTCCATCAATTTTGGGTCTAAACACTTGAAACTTGAAGTTCAAGTATATTCATAACCTGAAGTAACAAAAAAATTTTCAAAAGTACTCAATACATGAGTAGAGCTACTACAAATACAATCAAATAAACATTATCAGAAACCTATGCAGATCGACTACCATATCGATGTTGACATGTCTCGACGGAACTCCAAAATAAATCTTATAATTAGAAAATAAAGTAAAAATAAAACATCTTTCAAAAGACTGAGCAAAAAAAAAAAAAAAAAAAAAAACAAGAAAGAAAGAAATGAAAAAGAGTTAAGGTACCTAAAGATGTCATTTATTCTTCCTCTCCTTGAATGTAACTTCACAGTATGTATCTGTATAACTATAAAATGTAATTTTTCTTGCTCTGGCATTGATTTGCATAAAAAGGTTATAGTAAACACAAACCTCTTTCTATATATATTTATATATGCGTATATATATATTTATTTTTAAAAATTGTCTACCAAACCTCTCCGTCAGTTTCTGGTTTACAAACATGAAACTTATTATATAAGGTATTGGACTCCATGTGAAACTTTATATTTCGGTTTTAATCAAGGAAAATTGGTGCAAAAGTATAAAAATTAAAAAATGAAATTTGCCCGATGAATATGCATGCGTAACGTAATAACTATTATTCCATATTTTAATTTTTAGTCTTGCAGTAAACATGCCTTCATAGCTCAGGCATTAACATCAAAGGAAAAATAAATTGTAAGCTAAACGTTTGGGTTTCAATTCTTGGTGGAAGCGCACGAGTCATTTTTTTTTTTTTTTTTTTTACTTTTTAAATCATTACTATATATTGGATCCAATATAATAATAAATACGAAATCTGCATTAATCAAAATATCATATTTAAGCGTATTTTACGACCGGGCGATGCTGGGCGGCCTGAAATAGATAAATATTTCTGTGCTAAAACGTTTTATTTTTAAATTCTATATAATTATTCAGCATGTAGAAACTATGCATAAATAGAATTCAGCATAATAGTGAAATGAAACTAATCATCTAATAAGAAACCATAAAAAAATAAATGAGTAATTAATCAACGCTCGTTTTTTAAAGGAATATGCAAATTAGGTAATCTTCATGAAGTCGCTCAAAAAAGTAGACTTTTAATATCTGTGTCAGAACGAGGAAAAAATTAGCATATAGGTATATTAGTGATAGTGCAATTGGCTACCACCTGTTGATCGGCATATTAACCGCAAACCTTCATCTACAAACCTTCATTTACGTCTCGTTTAATCCCATGTGTTTAAATGGAAAACAAATCGTCATTAAATGTTTTTTTTTTTTTACCTATATAAAAAAAAAAGACTATTAGCATTGATTTGGTTTATTTTCTTTGTCTTCTTTCTTTCTCCACGTGCCTCTTATCTTTTTTTATGGGAACGACGTATGGAGAGGAGGTTAGGTGGTGTTACAACAGTTTAGAGCAATGTTGATGGAATAGAGTGTTTAAAAACCCAGCTCAACGAGCCTCATTAACGAACTTGAATACGCGGTCTGCGTGCATGCATGATTGTTATACAAAGGAAAAAAAAACGACAATCCTCTCTTTATAAGTAATTCCTTTTTGGTAGGACGATTTCCTGTTGCGAGTGGAGATAGTTTGATGGAAAGACAGATTCTCTTCATTGTTAGTATTCTTCCTCAGCAAATTAAACGGAATATATCGTACTTTTTATTTTTATTTATCTATTTATTTTCACATTGATACGAATCACGAGTAAATAATAAACAGGTTATCTAATCTGACAAAAAAATATACAGTTTTTTGTTTGTTGTTGTAGCAGAAATTCCAAATGTTAACTTTCAAGAGAAACTAATGGAATCTACTTAATTGTTATGTTGCAGTAATGAACATATCCAAAAAATACAAAAAATAAAATAAAATAAAAAAAATAAGTAAGAAAATTAATTATTAATGAAAACAGTTTTCGAAAAAAGTAGCGATAATTAAGTTTTGCTAAATTGACTGAAGATTTTCGGTTTTACATCTTCATTTTGCATAAATTTCCTGCTTACCTCATATATAATATTTCAACTGCAGAAATTCTCCTCTGGACCAAAGTATCGTAGGTTTGCAATAATAGATACCACATACTAATTCATTACGTCTAGCCTATTAGCCACTATCTTATGTAATTTTTTTAACAATTTAAGAAACATTATGTCGTTATAATAAAATGCTACATTGCATCCTAAGAGCAACGCCATCACAATCAAAACATCTATAGAGGAAGGAGTTCCTATTTTTCTATAAATATTTAGTCCTCCCACTGCTACCAGTTGACACCGGGATCTATTCTACATTTTCCTACGATACTTACATTGCACCCATCGTAACTGGTTACATACTACATAAAATACATACACATAAAATAATTTTCCCATTTCTCGATCCAAAATAATAAATTCCCCCTTCTAAAAATCCGCCCATTCTGGTTGTCTGAGACCTGACAATTCTATTATTCTGGAATCCACTACTTCATACATAAACGAACGCCCCAGAAGTTTTTCTATGTGGCGTCACTCTCTACATGAGGCAATCATGCTAAAAAAAATGCTGACATAATAGAGTGGAAATTCTGCAGTCGAAATATTATATTAAAGTCAAATTTCGTGAATTTAGCCCTTTTCAAAGCGTAATATACAGACTAAGGAACAAACAGAACATTATACAGATGTTTTCCTTTAGCCTATAAGCACAAGTGAGTCATAATACTAGATCTTTTCGTCTATAAACTTTAATTCAAGCCAGAAAATACTTTCTCTTCAGCAGTTTAAGGACTTAAAACTCATTTAATTCATTTTTTTTCTTTTACTTTTTTACTTTCATTCACCCTCAAACAAGGAATATTGCTACCGAGACATAAAGTCCTAGGGAGCATCCTAAGCAGCAAGATGTTTGTTCACAGCTTATTTAACTTTCTGCATATTGGTACATTCAAGGGAAACGAGGAGTAGGGAGGGAACTCCAAAAGCAAGCAGTTCAAGAAAAGTAGTTGTTGGAGTAAAAACTGTTTCCTACAGTGAAATAGTGGGATATAATAAAGTTTCACGAACATAAACATAAGTCAGCCATTCCTCTGTTCTATTATTGGGTCTTCTCTGTTAAATGTTCACCACGTGAAATTTTTTTCCTCATAGTACCTGTTCATCCTCCAAGGAATTACCTTCTCTTTTGGGTGGTAGCTAGAGTTGGAGGCAGAGTAGAGGGTGGAGCAATAAAATTGTTGCCCTAGAAAAGACAACAGGATTCCATTTCCGTTTTATGAAAATTGTTTTTCTTTTATTATTGTAGACCATCTACCAACTAGTTGGCCAGTTGTGTACAAATACCAAGAGCAATAGGAGCCGTCTATGATGTTTGAAAGTGACAATGTTCAACAAGCAAGATCGGAGATGCGCCACTGTACAACTGATGCTCTCTACCGATCTAAGTTATGACAACAGGACCATTGCCAGCACCCTTAAAATGTATTGCTGGATTGCCACGAATAATAAGAAGGTGCCCAAGGTGATGAAAACAAAGTTTCTGGTCACGGTTATGGTCTTTGGTATAGTTTCAAGTGAGGGCCACATCATGCCACCTCACATCTTCGAATGCAGCCATCAAAGTGTACTTGGATGTTCTGAAAAGTGTGGTGATCTCCTGGTACAATCAGGTGGCCACTGGCAGACCTTGAGTGTGGCAGCAGGACTCAGCACTGGCCCACTAATCCAAAGAGACCCAGGCTTTGCTTTATAAAGAGTGCTACGACTTTGTACCCTTCTCTTATTGGCTCCCACCTCCTTCCCCGGCCTGAACCCACTAGACTACTTTGTTTGGTCATACGTCAAGAACATCACCAACACAACCTCCCATAACACCAAAATCAGCCTGATCACTGCTATCTGCTGAGTATTCACCGAGCTTCCGCTAGCACTTGTGGAAAAAGCATACTCCCAGTTCTGGACCTGTATCGAGGCAGTGGTTGAGGCTGAAGGCGGCTACATTAAATAGATGTTAGCTCTACTACATAATCAAGTTACCTGAATTGATTTTTTCAATAAAAGTTTTAAAATAAAGCTGTGGTATTGTTTTCTTTAGGGCGACACTTTTATCGTCCTGCCCTGTAGTCACAAAATGTCCTTTAATGGTAGACATTAAATGAAGATCTCTAAAAAAGAAAAACAAGCATTGTGATTCTGTTGTGCTTCTAAATGCCAAGAAAAAATAATTTTCTCAAGCGTACCTGTTGTATTAAAGAACAATTTGATGCTTTCAATTATAATAAAATAATTATCCAGACGAAGGCCATAAAAGGCTTTTTTTTTCTACATTACTTGGTAATTTTTCATATCAGGGGAGATAACTTTTCTTACATTCTTCATACTAGGAAAAATTGACTTAGATATTTAAAGAATTGCAAATTGAATCGAAAAAAATGTTCTTTACTATAAAAAAAGCTTCTTTTTGGTAATGGCAATTGTATAAGCTCACAAGCAAATCTAGAATTGTAAAAAAAAAAAAAAAAAAAAAAAAAAAATGCTCTATAAAATCAAAAATTTAAACAATTACTTGGGTTAATAATAGACGGAAACTTGGAATCACAAACAATTCGATTAACAATTTGGGCAGGAGCTGCTCAGAGCAAACTTCTGCCTTGACAGGGTTCAAAATCAGCTTCGAAATCTAGTAGGTGACCCTCTTTTCTCCTTGCAACCTCTTTCTCACAGAAGAGATGCTGTGAGTTCACCTCTGCTCTATCATTATCTTCATGGCAAGTGCTCGACTGAGCTTCAATCCATGATCTGCTCCTCCTGCAAAACATTCACAACAAACACTGACTATAACCACTGTCAACAATTTTCTCTACTACCAAGTTTTTTTTTTTTTTCCAACAATTACCTGTCTGTGGAACTCTATACCCTGGGGATGCTTTCCACTTGACTAGAACATGGCCGTTTTTAAATCAAATGTAAGCAAGCCCTTGTTGGACCGTCCTCTTTAATAATCAAATTCTACTCAATTCTCACCACTACTCATCCTTAGAATGTCATCTCGATGACCACCGGAAACTCATTAACTCTTATCTTTGAATGGCCGTGATAAGCAGTGACAAAAAAAAAAAAGAAAAAAAAAAAGAAAAAAAAAAAAAAAAAAGAAAAAAAGTTTCTATGAATAAGGTGATTAACATTCTAAGAAAAACGAACCAATAAGTCAAATATGTCAAAAGTTTGGAAATGAAAAGAAACAAGAGATTTTTTAAACTATCAGATAAATAAAAAAAAAAGCAACAACAATAACAAAAACATGAAATTGACACAAACAAAAATTTGATTAAATTTCCATAGAAATCTGAAAAAAAATATTCAACTCATCAAAAAACTCAAACTTTTTCAAAATAATTAAAAAAAATTTTTTAATCATGGGTTTGTTTTACTATCCACATCATAGATTCGAAAAAGTTGTCAGAAAAAAACAAAAACAAAAAAATATAACAAATAAATGTTATCAAAGGCAAGATAAGTTAGTTTTTCTACCTAACTGGATAATTTTTTAGTGTTTTTAATAAATGTAACATGTTTATTCAGCTCGAAAAACATTCAATATCTACCGATGTATTGGAAAATTAAAAATGGCGCCGGACTATCTGTTGAACATGGTAAGTTTGAGAAAATGAGTTAAAAATAAAAAGTATACAAAATACTGTTAAAACCCCACCGAATATATGTCAGCCTATGTCACGGTAAAATATATTGAGTTTCTAACACTAAATTTTTTTAGATTCTTTAGACTGCTATTCTCATTTGTCACAATGCCTGCATTCAGTCTCGAAAGACAAAGGATACCCCCTGTAGGGCAGTTGCGCATGTAATTGTGAGGCAAGGGTTGCGCAATCTCCAACCACACCTCTCCTGAATCGGCACTGTTTGAGTCCAGGACGACTGTAAACAATGCCGAGATAAGTTCATTTGTAGTGCCATTCCTTCAACATTTTTGATCGATGGAACCTGCAACCTTGTTGAACTCAAAAATTTGCACAGAATTTCAAATAGAACCCATGGAGGTAGCATGCTCTCGTTCTGTCAGCCTGTATGAGTAGAAGTCCTAAGTAATTCGTAATTGTATATGGAGTGTCGTCTGTACCGAGGATTAAACCTTTAACCTCCAGAAGACTAATTTACAATTGAATTTTACCAAGTGTTTTATCCACTGTGCCATGTGTCCATGCATATTTCCAAGTTTGACAAAAAGATACCCAGAGTTTGACAAGATACACCTGAAGAAGGTCGGAGGTTACATCGACTGAAACTTTGCATAAATAACACTCAAGATGAGAATAGTAGTCCAAATAATCGAAATAACACGAATTATCAATCCTCATCTAAAAACAAAATCATAAACAAAATATTCGTTGTAAAGATATTGAAAAAAAAACAAAAAAAAACATATGAAAAATTATTTTTATAAAACATAGTTTATCCTTACATATAAAAAGCACTTTGTGTGTGTGTGTGTGTGTGTTCATTCCCTATGGACTCCTAAATGACTGGGTCAATTTTTTTTAAAATTTCACACAAATGTATTTTATAAGCCCAACAGGTTTTGTATTGGAATATTTCTTGGCTTTTTGGCTAAGGACAAAGTGTAGTATCTGTTCTGACACTACACTTCACTTTTTCTGAACTCAGTCAGTTGGGAAGAAATCCTTTTAGACTGAGAAAATTTTTATTTTTGTTCCTATCCAGAGTGCCCCTTTTTGGGGAGCTGGATTTTCCTCACATTAAAAACCGACCTTTTGTCAAACTCTGTCCTGACGGGAAGGCAAGTAAATAGGAAGTATCAATAATCAAAAAAAATCCGATGAAAGAAGGAACAGGCGTTTTCACCAAAGTCGACCCCTTATACAGTCTAACATCACAAGTTTCATTACCACACAAGTAGAAAGGCTCAGCATATAAAATCAACAGTAGGTTCTTTAGTGTGACAGGGGTGCTTTTGAAATGAATGTTTCTGTTTAGAGCACAATTGAACCATGATATTTGCATTTTAAACTTTAATTCAACCCATTACATAAAAATAAGTTTATAAAATTTGGGCTGGTGCATCTGCCACTAGTCTCTCGCTCCTAGACAAGGTTAAAAAAAGAGTCGCCAATCTGATAGGTCCTGAACTGTCAGCTAAACTTCAGCCTCTGTCCCATCGACGAAATGTTGCATCCCTCTACCTGGTCTACAAGTACTTTAACAGAGAATGCTCTGACGAGCTGCAAGCACTTGTGCCCCCATGGCGTAAATACCCCCGACAAACCCGACAAGCAGCTAAATCCCACCCCTTCAAAGTAGAGATCCCTAGATGCAAGAGAGCCTTCTACTCCAGTAGTTTCTTCCCCAGAACAGCTAGACTTTGGAATTCTCTTCCGGGTCCCTGCTTCCCCGACTGCACTGACATGCAGAAGTTCAAGTGCAACGTGAACCGACATCTTGCTGCCCAACTTCCTACACAGTACCCCTGATGCTTATGTCCCCGATAGTAGCCCCCTACAACAAAGTGGCAATGTGCCTTGTTTGGGGTGAAAATGTAATAAAAAAAATAAATAAACAAATAAAAAAAATATATGTTCTCTACGGTGCAATGCAGATTATTATGTATTATGGACGAAATAACTGCAGAGATGATTAAAAAATGGTCGGTTTTACCGATTTCGAAGAGAAAAAAATATGGGAGAGTGAAACATTCGTTGATCATCATTCAATCCTGGGTAATATCGTGTCTCCCCGCTAGTCTAATATATATTTATATTTTCAGCTGCATTAAATAAGAATTCATTTTGTACCGAAATTTCATTAGCCAATTCTAATAAATAGAAAGCAATGGAAAATGAAATGTCAAAAATTCAACAATACAAAGTCGAGACATGGATAATTTTTGTTAAATCTGTGCAGAAATTTTTTTTTTTAAATGAAACAATAAATATCTTGAGACAAATTTATGGCTTGCATTAAAAAAAAAAAAAAAAAAAAAATGGTGTCTTTTCTTACATCAAATTTATCAATTGATAAAAAAAAAAATCTTTCATGTTAAGAAAGCCATGAACAAATAGAACATATTAAGAAACAATTACTTGTAGATTTTCATTTTTTTTTTTTTTTTTTTGTGTCAAAGATCTTTCACATACGCTTTCCCATAAACATTCATCAATTGTTCTGTTTTTCATAAAAATCCTGGCTATTTCTCAGACTCAGTACTCGCCCCCCCCTCTCCACCTTTTTTTTTTTTTTTTAATTTTCTTTCTTTGAAGATTGTAACGCTGGGTATGGGGCAGCCAAACCAGCTACCAACATTGTCCTGGTTTAGAATCTATGTCTCTACTATTATATAAAAGGAACTTTGTTTGTGTGTCTCTGAGTTCGTTCCCTATGAACTCCAAAATGTTAGGCCGGTTGTTTTTAAATTTCACACAAATGTACCTTATGTGTTTGGGAGTGTTATTGGATAGGTTTTGTACCAGAATGCCTTCGATAATTATCGAAAATCGAAAAAAAAAAAAAAAAAAAAAAAACACCAATTAAGATAGAACAGTCTGATTTTGACCAAAGTTATCACTTAAGCGCATTTCAGAAGTTTTATCACCACACAAACAAATGTGTGCAGCGTATAAAATCAACAGTAGGTTCTTTGATATGACAGGGGCGCATTCAAAATAAATAGTTTTGTTTAGAGCACAATTGAACCATTATAATTGCTTTTTGCATTTTAAATTTTAATACAAACCACTATCACCACACAAGTAGAAAGGCCAGCTATATAAAATGCACAGTAGGTTCTTTGATATAACAGGGGTGGATTCGTAATGAATGTTTCTGTTTAGAGCACAATTGAACCATGATACTTGACTTTTGCATTTTAAAATTTAATTCATGACATTATATATTAAAAATAATTTTATAAAATTAATAGATTCTCTACAGTGCAATGTATTATGGACTAAATCAGTGCAGGGAGGAATATGAAGCTTCCTTCCGGTGCACCGCGATGGGTCCCCAAATAGAGATAACAATCAATTGATTTGTTTGAAAAATAGGCGATTTCACTGAATGCGATGGCAATAAAATATGTGAGGGTGAAACATTCGTTGATCCTAATTAAATCCCGGGCAACATCGGGTCTCCTTACTAGTTAATCATTAAGCGTATGGAAGCTGCAATATATACTTTATTTTAGCTGAAACCACTATCAATAATTGCCCACATACTTTATCTGTGCCTAAACCAAAACGTAGATTCCATGAACAAAGTTTCTTTCTTAGAACCGCACATCTGTGGAACTCTCTTCCGTTTGCTGCTTTCCAGCTGACTATAATTTGGTTGTCTTCAAGTCCAATGTAAACAAGTTCTTGATGAGCCGTTCCCCTTAAGTAATCCAATTTACCAAATTTCCACTTCTAGTGTTGCGGACCAGGATATAAATATCCCAACTCGCTACAAAAGAAAATAATGAAACGAATGGAATGAAGGAAACAAAACTCAATTGCTGAATAAAATAAACATGTCATATTTTCTGTCGAAAATAATGGGTTTAGGTGGAACACGTGTTTATTCAGTCGTTGACGACTACGCGCATGGAAGAAAAGGAATGACGGAGAGGAACGAGAAATGGCAGTCCAGCATGTAAAAAAAGAAAGAGAGAGGAGGTTGACCTCAGTAAAGCCGCGCATTCATGGTAGTAGTCGTCCACGTGGAAAAGTCTTCAGGCCACAAGCTGTGGACGCGAACTTGTCTGGTTAATGAACATATATATAGTGTTTCTTAGTCTGGTTTTTATTTAAAATATTTTCATAATTGTTTAACATAACAATAACTGTTCGCCCAATCATTAAATAAGGTAAAAATGACATATATACAAGTTTTATCAAGAACTAGCGGGGGTACCCGGCGTTGCCCGAGTGTTTGTTTCCGGGACGGGGGGGGGGAGTTTTAAAAAATGTTATGGTAGGTAAGTAGGAAGGATCAAACCCGGAGTCATGAGTAAAAGTAGGAAAATAAAGTGTGAGAAAAAAAAAAAAAAAAAAAAAAAAAAACATCTGCAACGTTAACAGTTCGGCCACCAAGAAAAGTCCATTCCAGTTGTTTAGTTAAAAAAAAAAAAAAAAAAAACCACTATGGTAGGTCGGCGCGAACGTGAAAATATAATGTGAATTTTCCAGCACGCTAACCACTACGCCACAGAGCACTGCAGCTTAGTTTAGTGATTTTAAATCACTTCACATGATAGAACTACGAAGCCAAACCGGTGTTCTCTTCTCAACTGTTCCTTGTGAACGATCTCCAAACGGTGTTAAGTGGTGGCAGGGGGAGGAGGAATTTTTAAGAGAGAAAATATTTTACCACTTCCATCGATCTTAACCGATTTTGGCCGTGACTTCTCAGCAGAAAAAGTATAGAAATCTAAGATTATCGAGGAATTTGAGAACTAATAAGCCTATAACAAACCTCAGATATTGTTCTTGTGCATAATGTATTTGCATGAAATATCTTGATTTTTAATCCTATTAAGGTCAAAATCCCCCGGGAAAAAATGAGTTCATTTTATTTATATAGATAGAAGAAGATAGAATAGAAGAAGAATAGAAGATAGATAGATAGAAGATTATTTTTTTATTTAATAAATAAATTTCTACCTCATCGATTTTCGTAATTTTGGGATATAATCATCTTGAAAATACGAGGAATACATGAATATGATTGTTTTCATGTGAAATTCCGTATTAGGATTTCCGAAATTTCGTTCTGATAGTGTAGAAGCGCCAATAAATGAAAATAAAAACGCTTTAAAATACTTTACAACACACACAAAAAAAAGATGGGTAGAGAAATATTTTATTGCCTTTGGTAACAGTTATCTGTTGACTACTTTTTCTTCTTCATCCTCTTTTTTTTTTTTTGTCGGATATTCTTGAAAAATGCCAAATTGATATGTGTCGTAGCGCGTTTATAAACGTGTTAACATACAAACACTCGGGACCCAACACATTGTAGGCTCCGTCGCAAAGGAGACCAAGACCAGAAATAACTTGACTCACTTTTTTCCGTTGAAACAACGATATTTGTTTCCAGGTACTTTCTCGAATAAAGTGCGATTGTGATCCTTATATTTGGTCTGCGCACAAGTTCTTCTTTTTTATATTTTTTCTTTTCTTCCTCGCCGTGACATCACTTCACACATGGCTCATCATTTGCATACAGTCGCCATACGTGCATCCACATTCTATTACAAATATATGAAACACAATATAGTCCTTAGTGATACGCAGACCTTTTTTTGTTTTAAATGTATGAATTCCAAAAATATTACATTTCAATAACTCATGCAATTGCAGTTTTTGTATTGTTATTGCTTGTCTTTTTCAATCGAAAAGCTTCTTTTCCTTGAACTAGCCACTAAAAAATGCTTACCGTCTTCCGAAACAAATTTTTAAAAATATTTGTTTTTTTAATAAAATCTTGCCCAGAATTCCCCCCTTTATTACAAAAAAAATCAAAACTAAAGAATAATCTATATGATGTATATACACGTGAGAAAATGAAAAGATCATATTCCAAAAATCATATAAATTGATCATGTGATTTCGATGATGGAAAGGGAGATCTACGATCTTTATTAGAGTTGGCTTCCCTTTTATCAATTTTTTCACACATACGAAACTACAGTCATAAAACAGAGACTAACTCCAAGAATACAAAAATATCTATGGAGCCAGTAACTTTTCTCCTTTCTTTTCCAAACAACTCCCAACATGTCTGAAGATAGTCAAAGGCCAAAACGACCGAAACATTGCAGAAATAACACTCAAAATGAGAACAACAGTCCAATCAATACAAGTAATATAAACAATCAGCCCTCATCTAAAAAAAATCCAGAACTTTTTTTTTTATAAAGAAACTCCAATTTTATGAATATCCATAGAAAATCTATTTCATCTGTCATTTTGAAAAAAAAAAGTTTCAAGTAACAAAGGGAGATAACTCAACAATAATTCATACTAGATTTTTGTTGAATGCCTACATTTTTCCATTAATCGCCTAAAAATGCTTTTCTTTATACAAATAAAACTACTTGATCAATTTATGTGATTTTCGGAATATGATATTTTCGTTTTGTCACGGGTATGTATATCATGCAGATTGTTCTCTATTTTTATTTTTAATATAGAGGTAATTCTGGACAAAAAAAAACTATAAATAAATTGTTGAAAATTAATCTAAACATAAGTTAAGAGAAGTTATTTCCCCTGATTTGATAAGTTTCCTTAAAATTAAAAAAAGGGGCAATTTTATTTTGTGTTTTTTTTTAATTTTTTTTTTTTTATGGAAAACGCCTCAGACAAGGCGGGAAACCAGTTATTATAAAGAGCTAACAAGAACGAAAGATGGTTATCACAAAGATAGGAGATGCCTATTTGTCTTAACTTTGAAAACACCGAGATTAAAAGCAAGCAGGGAAACAGTCAGCAGGAAGAGAGTTCCACAAGCTTGCAGTTAATGAGAATTAATTTTGTATGTGTGTGTGTGTGTGCGTGTGTGTGTGTGTGTGTGTGTGTGTGTGTGTGTGTGTGTGTGTGTGTGTGTGTGTGTGTTTTGCAGGGTTTTTTTTTTTATTTGGTTACATTTTTTTGTTTTTATTTTTTGGTGTGTCTCTTTACAAGCGTCCATCTCAAATTATTTGTGTTTACTGTATAAGAAGTTAAGTCCATACTTTTATAGACAGAGTTATCTCTTTTCCTTAGCTATCCATTTTCTCGATCTGTTTATAAAGATTGCGACTATATTTTTAGCATGCATGATGAAACTTGCTTTGACTTATTATTTCAAATTCTAAGAATGGGTCGTTTGGGAGTAACCCTAAATATTTTTCATGTCGTAAAAGGATGATAAGATTGGAAACTATTTATTATGAATAGAGATTAAAATATTACCACCTGACGAAAGCCAGAGGAATAGTTGGCCGAAACAACAACTAATAAAGATGAGAATAATAGTCCGCAATAAATAAATTAATGAATAATACCCATCTCAATAATAAATTCCAATTAAAATAATATATATATATATCATTCGGTACGGATCCGACCATGGAAGATCAGATAATAAATAAATGTGGATTTATAAGATCAAAAAATCCAATCTTGATCGCCCTTTGGGGCCCGTGGCACAGTTGATAGAGACGTTGAATCTCTACGGTTTCAAATGAGCATTGTCTGAAGATAGCGGTTTCAATCCTACCCGAAGCCGGCCAGAGGCTTACTTGGCCAAAACGTGGTAAAACAACAACTACGGATGGCAGTGATTGCTGAGAATTCAGTTAGGAGATTCAAAGTTCCTATCCGTCGCGGTTACCACCTGACGAAGGCCAGAGAAATAGTTGGCCGAAAAGTTTTGAAACAACAACTAATAAAAGATGAGAATAATAGTCCGCAATAAATAAATATAAAACATTACCAAGCTTAACAAAATTAGAAAAATCACATAGTATGACTAACAGAGCAATGATTAAAGAAACAATACAATGAATGTTACCAAATGCATTGAAATTTTATTTTCTGTCGACCTGTATAGTTTTAAAATTCTGAAATTAAGTTTTGTTATTTCTAAAATGTGTTTTTTGTAGTTTTACTTGGCCTAATGCAATTCCGAGAAACTTTAAAGGTAAAGGTCAGAGAAGGCCAGAAAGGATTCTCTAAACGGTTTTATGTTGTTTTTATTAAATATTACTAAATGAGAAATCGTTTCCATTTAAAATCCATTTTGTATTACGCATGTAAAATTGAAAAAAAAAAAACAGATTTTCTTTTTAGATAAACGCAAAAGCAGACAAAATTTGGTCGCCATTTTGTTTTGCTTTAGTTTATTCTACATAATGTTGACACATGTCAAACATACTTTTCTCAATTTTACATGCATCTTACTAAATTGATTTTAAGTAGAAATGATTCTTCACTTAGTAATAAAAGATAAAACCAACAACATAAAATCAGTTTTGATCCATACAGAATTTTTTCTTACATTATGACTGCGACCTTTTACCTATAGGTCAAAGATATAATTTTGATGGACACATATTTTAGACTTAAAAGAGAT
Organism: Euprymna scolopes; assembly: GCF_053919585.1. Taxonomy (NCBI): domain Eukaryota; kingdom Metazoa; phylum Mollusca; class Cephalopoda; order Sepiida; family Sepiolidae; genus Euprymna; species Euprymna scolopes. The sequence continues at coordinate 111,765,345 of NC_136502.1, forward strand.
AATGCAATCTATATATCTATAAAAGTGAACGTGTCTGTGCGTGTGTGTGTATCTGTCTGTATCTGTGTGTACATTTCCCTACGCAATAACTCTCTCAATTTTAAGTCTACAGACTCGAAATTTGATATACAGGATATTGAGATTTTGGAAAATCTTTGTCATCCGTTTTCGGCCAGAGATTTGGCTATTAATGGAGTCAAAGATCAACGATTTGACCTTTGACAACTCTTCCAAACTCCTTCGCCAATTTTGGATCTAAACGCTTGAAATTTTAGATAGAGGTTCCTTGGACATGGATCTAACTTAATAATTTGATTTGAGTCCAGAACAATAAATGTTAAGGGGTCATAATAGGGGTCAGAGTTAAAAAACTTGACCGCTGAGTTTTTTTTTTTTGTCAACATACACCTCCAAACACCCGGGCAACGCCGGGCTGAAATTCTAGTAATGGTAGAAAAGCTCATCATTGTCTTCCTCCCCCCCCTCCTTTTTTTTTTTTTAATTAATCCACAGCCAAAACACCATTAGCAATAGACAGAGGTTTTCAAGCTAATTCGGAAATGCATAAAACTTAGGAATATCATGATAGTTACCCAATACAGAACTCTGAAAAATGTGACGGTGTTCATTCGCACAATTATGAGGCAGCACATTCAGGACCGCCATTAGAGCATTATTTTTTTTTTATTTCCTTTTCTTTTTATAAATGTCTGGCGAAAATGCAGACCCCACAGTATTATTGTACCCGTTGGCATATAAAAAAAAAAATAAAAAGTATAATTTTCCAAGAATTGGGTAATGTAGTTTCTGAATCGGATACTAGTATGGAGTATGTATCTAAAGGATGTTTCAGTATTTACAGAATCTGTACCGAATCAGTTTGATGTCCGAAATTGTTATACTCCACGTCCCCCCCAAAAAAAAAACCATGACTTTCAAATCCTAAACAGCTTCAGCCATTTTCAAGACCAACAAGTTTCTCGTCAGTATCTAGAATTGACTCTGTAAGTGCTGAAATTCTTTAAGTGCCCATCCTTGCAGATACCTCGGATATATGAATTTAAGTAAAAATGGCACAGGTAAAAATGGCAATAGAAAAAAAGCACATGGCACAAGAAAGTACATGAAACTTGTACAACGATTTTATCAACATCTTGGATACGATTACCCTACCATTAACACTAAGTCCAAGTAGTATACTTCCTAAGTCCTCTCTTAACTCTTGCTACTAATCCCAAGTTGAGTGGCAACAGTTACACACGTTTAAATAAGCCCTTCCTTAACTTTCAGTCTGAGTGGCAATGAATCCTAAAAAATCTAAATACTAGTTTACTGGTTCGTAGGTCCAGTGTCACAAAAACCATCATCATTACAAACATTAATTAATGAGAAACGAATTACCTCCCTTTATAATCGCTCTTTATCAGTTAAAATCATTAAAACAATTTCCTCTCCAATATATATATATATATATATATATATATATATATATATATATATATATATATATATATATATATGAGCAAACAGTTAATAAAATATGTAAAAAAAACACTTTGAAAGGAGTTAAAAACATATTTAATCTGAAAAGGAAACACTAGATAAATGGATAGTCCTTAATCCGCGGAGTTTCGAAGAAATACTTTCCTTCTCATCAGAGAGTAGGAATTAGCAAAATGCGGGATCGGATTTTGCATGCAGAAGTATTTGATGAAACAACAAATCCGATCCCGCATTTTGCTAATTCCTACCCTCTGATGAGAAGGAGAGTATTTCTTCGAAACTCTGCGGATTAAGGACTATCCATTTATCTAGTGTTTCCTTTTCAGATTAAATATGTTTTTAACTCATTTCAAAGTGTTTTTTAACATATTTTATTAACTGTTTGCTCATATTATAAGCTCTATTTCCTATTTGGTTTTATCGAGCTTTTATATCTGGCTGAGATAATTTTATAAATATTAATTCTTTAATATTTATAATTTACTTTAATTTTACCATCTTGGATCATTTTGGTAAATTCAATTGTAATTTTCATTTTATATATATATATATATATATATATATATATATATATATGGCAGTTTGTTTACGGTTTCAAATTGGCCATTTTATAATTTTATTTTATAATTTTACTTTATAATTTTACTTTATAATTTTATTTTATAATTTAAGAAAAAGTCATGTTGAGAGGAAACTGTACGTTTTTTTTATTGTAGTTTATTTTTTAAAATTAAAAAAAAAATGTGCAAGTGAATTGAGACCTGTTCCTTTATAATTTATATTAAATCATTCAGAAAAAAAAAGTGTTGTGTTGAATTTTCATTAAAAATAATCTAATTTTTTTGAATCAATTCTTTAGGTTAAAAAAGTATTTGCTAAAAAAATTGTTTTAAATTCGTCGTTATTTGTTTTATTTTATTTTTTATTTATTTTATTTATAATGTGTTTTAAAAATTTTCAACTACCGTGGAATTTCCAAGGTTTCTTCTAGTTATTACATGAATGCAACTAAGATTTAAGTAAAATAGTTACACCTCGTTCAAACGCTATCCGATCGTAAAGTGCTTTATCATTTTATGTAAGATCTATATTGGAAACTGATCCCCACTCTAAATTTTTTTTTACTATTTTTTTAAATACTTTTTTTTTACTCAAAAACTTTTTCAGATTACTCTTACTCAATCACCTTTAAAAAAATGCAAAATTTTATTTTGAAGGGGACAAAATTTAGCCGAGGGTCCTCATCTACAATAACACGAAAAGCAATAAAATAAATAATGTTGATTGGCTTAGACGTTTTTTAAAACTACAGGAGAGGGAGTCTACCCTCCTCCTTCCCTAATTTAGAAAAATCATTTTAATTTGCTTGAAAATAGAAAATATTTATTCAAAAACATTGATTTTAAAATATTGGAGAAGAAGGGTTAAGCCCTATTTGAAATTTTATAGATGGGAACCTAGTCACACACCTCCCTAATTAAATTTTTTTTTCGGTATATGTGCAACATCTTTCCACCCTCAAAAAATCATTTAAAATTACCGTTGTTGTAGGTTTTTGGAGATGCTGAAAACGAAAATAACGTTTAAAATTCCAGGAAACAAGTAGTTTTCAAGATATGAAGAAATTATAGTTTCAAAAAGTGGAGGATCGTTTTTCTATATTAATTTAACATAAAATGAAAACACAATTTATGGTCACCTTTTTGTTGGAAGGGGCTTGGTCAACGTAAAATGAATAATTGTGGCCTGGCAGACCAACACAAAACCTACCTTAAAAACTTGTTTTCTATAGGTTTTCGGGTGTGCTGAAAACGAATATCGCAATTAAATTTTCCGCAAATAAATAGTTTTGTGGATGCAATGCAATTCTTTATGTTATAAGTGGTGGCCATTTTACGTTAAACAAGCACCCCCCAACAAAAGGGCCATAAAGTGGGTGCTCATTTTACGTTAAATTAATATAGAAAAGTGATCTCCCACTTTTTGAAACTATAATTTCGTTATATTTTGGAAACTGCTTGTTTCATAGAATTTAAAACGTTATTTTCGTTATCAGCACCCTCGAAAACCTGTGATAATGGTAATTTTAAAGGATTTTTTGAGGGTGGAAAGATGCATATTTGCCAATGTTTCTATTAACAAATTGTTCTTTTTTTTATTTATTGAGATTGTCGGACTGACTTCCTCATCTTGGCTGTTATAGTCACAACGTTTCAGCCGTTTTGCTCTCCGGCCTTCATCAGGTGTTTTGTATCGAACTGGGGAACCGTTTGTTAGGAGCCTTGAACCCAACCTTTTATTACTATTAGACGTTGTATCAAAGTTTACAGTTACCCAAAGGTGCGGAGTTCAATCCTGAACGAAGGCAGTGAAAAGTAACATTCAAAACAGAGAATCAGCAACTATGTCCCAGAGCCTAGCTGGAGTCCGAACACGGTACCCCCGTAATAATAATGAAGGGTTGGGTTCGAGACTCCTAACGAACGGTTCCCCAGTTCGATACAAAACACCTGATGAAGGCCGGAGGGCAAAACGGCCGAAACGTTGTGACAATAACAACCAAGATGAGGAAGTCAGTCCGACAATCTCAAGAAATGAAAACACCTCATCTCAAAAATACAGACAATTACTAAATTGTTCTTTCTTTGTGCCATTTTCTTCTATTTAATCAGTTGGAACATTCGGTTGGTTCTACAATAGACAAAGGTTCGAAAACGTGGTAAAAAACAAACAAACAAAAAACAAATAAATCCTATCAAAAGCGAGAGAAGTTACTCTTCTACCTACCTGAATATGTGTTTAGTAGTTTTATTTACTTTGAAAAACTAGTAGTGTCAATCGTTACGTGAGAACAAGAAAAAAATGGCTGCGATGTGATTCTTACATCTGTGAAGTCTCGATAATCGCTTAAAAATAAGAAAATTAAAAATGCTGGTAGAAACCCACACAATGAATGCTACCATGACGTTTACTTCCAATTTTTGCTTAATTTTTTTCGTTATTTAAGTAAATTACTATTTTTATTAAAAAAATTTTTTTTTTTTATATAAATTTCTGAAAATAGAAAATTATTCAAATTTTAATTAATTTTGTTAAATTACTGTTTTTGCCGTTTAACTAAATTAGTATTCATGCGCTTATTGGATTGCGCTGAAATAATAACGTTATTATTTAGAAAGCCATTCTTACATGGGGAAGATGTTTTGTAACTACTCTGTACTTTCACCTAACAATTTAATAATAATAAAAAAAATCGCCCTTGCTTCATGATTTATCCCCATTGTTTGATCCGTCACCTTTCTTTTTACGAGTACCAAAAAAAAATTAAATAAAACAGAGGAAAATAATACTAAAAATACTAAGAAAAAAGTTGTAGCAATTTTCATAGTACACACGAAACACCGAAATGAAAACTCGGCTGCAAACAATATCATCCACACTTTTATAAACAAACTTTAAAAAAAAAAGAAGAAAAAAAAATAGCTAAGGAAGAGCGATAACTTGGTCACGATATTCTGCTTTAATTAGAAAATTATGAATTTGTGTCATCATTCTTCCGTAGCTAGCCTCTTAACTTGTTTATACAGATGGACATGATATATTTGTAGTCGAGTTTTTATTTCAATGTTTTACGAGTATGATGCAAATTGTAATAACTTAATTATTTTAATGCGATTTTCGTAAAAGAATATTCTTTTAATAGATTAAATCATGGTTTTAATAAATAAATAAGTTGTTTATTATAAGGAACAACGAAATCAATTTTACATTAAGTAATTTACGTGACTAAAATAGGAATTGACCGGGTGAACGATTTATTTGAAGTTTAGCCAATGAATGTTGTGTATTTTCATTGGAATCCAGTGAAATATCGCATGCAATAACAAAATAAATAAATAAATAAATACACTTTTCTTTAAAAAAATTCGGTACTTCTTTGGAACAAAAACGAAATAAAAAGTCGTAAAATAAAATTTCCATTAAAAAGCAATCTTATCTGCTTATTTATTTTTTGTCAATTTCAACTAAAACCAATGTTATTAACCTAATTGTCATTTCACAATTAGTAAAATATTACTGCATTCTTACATAAAACATGTACTTTCACGATTCATTCATCCGCCATTATTTGGGGGGGGGTGATGAAAATGTAACAAGACATACTGCGATTATCTTCCCTTATTTATGTTTATTAGTTAAGTAAATTTCCTTCGAAAACTATTTTCATTTATAATTAATTTTCGGCAATTCGGAATCTTAACACATTATTCTAAGGGAGGTAACTATTTTACTAAAGTAGTTGAAAAAAAAATTTTTTTTCTTACAATTATTCGAATGTAAAAATTGAATTTAACTTGAAAATCCTGCATAAAAATAGCACGATCCGTAAACTGCACAAGTACCGACAGTTTAAGCAATTTAATAGACTACTAATATTTATGTAATTATGCACTAATGTTACCGTGCTGAAATATTAACGTTATTATTCAGAAAGCTATTCTTAACACTGCGAGGAGAGGGACTGAACTGTTATCCAAGCTTGAACCTCTGTCCCATCGACGAAATGTTGCATCCCTCTACCTGGTCTACAAGTATTTTAATGGTGGATGCTCTGACGAACTACAAGCACTTGTATCCCTCCTCGACGTAAATACCCCCCCCCCCAATAAACCCGGCAATCAGCAAAATCCCACCCCTACACAGTAGAGATGCCTAGATGTAAGAAAGTCTTCTAATCTAATAGTTGCTTCCCTAGAACTGCTAGACTCTGGAACTCCCTTCCGGATTCCTGTTTTCCAAACTGTACTGACATGCAGAAGTTCAAGTGTAATGTGAACAGACATTTTGCTGGTCGACTCCCTACATAGTATCCCTGTAACTTATGCCCCCGATAGTAGCCCCCACTCCTGCTTAAAAGTGGCCCTGTGCCTTGTTTGGGGTGGAAATAGAATCAAAATAGGGGGTGTTTTGTAATTATTCTGTACTTTCACCTAAAATAAAAATATAAAACTTGAATTTAACTTTAAAATAGTATTTTTTTTAAAATAGCACGGTAACATAAGTGCATAAGCACCATATTTATTATTAACTGAATAAAACTATACACGTTCAGCCATTAGAAAAAGTGTATATTCATAACCGAATTATTTTACCCATTAAATTTGCTGTTTACAACAACGGGACAAGATCAAAGTGTAGTATCTGTTCCGACAGATACTGCAAGCTATGACTAGCTATGACTAGCAAAGACCAGATGTGGGGGCAACCCCACATGCCTGACCTTTAACCAGCTCCCATTTCCCACCTCTCGGGAGCTGGTCCCCCCTTTCCCTTCCCCCTCCCTTCACTCCTCACATTAAAAATTGGCCTTGTGCCTAATTTGCTCGGTGGGGGAGCAAATAACTACCATCTGTTCCGGCAGATACTGCAAGCTATGACTAGCTATGACTAGCAAAGACCAGATGTGGGGGCAACCCCACATGCCTGACCTTTAACCAGCTCCCATTTCCCACCTCTCGGGAGCTGGTCCCCTTTTTCCCTTCCCCCTCCCTTCACTCCTCACATTAAAAATTGGCCTTGTGCCTAATTTGCTCAGTGGGGGAGCAAATAAATACCATCTGTTCTTCAGATGCTGCACTTCTATTTCTTATTCTCTTTCGGTGGAGGAGAAATCCTTCACGACTGAGACAATTTTTATTTTTGTACCTTTTCTCCACGTTAAAAAACGACCCTGGTGTCTAACTCTGTCCCGTGGGGAGGCATAGTAAATAGGTACAACAAATTGGTACTAGTGCACTTATTGATCTGTGCTGAAATAATAACGTTATTATTTAAAAAGCCATTCTTAACATGGGGATGGTGTTTTGTAACTATTCTATACTTCAACATTACAATTGAATAAAAAAAAAACATATCATAAAACTTTAATTAAACTTGGAAATACGATTTAAAAAATAGCGCGGATCAGTAAGTGCACTAGCACCAACAAATTTAATGGTTTTAAACTTCATTTAAATATTTTTTTAAACTCAAATAGGTCACAAATGCGTGCGTAAAGTAAAACGAAGTCCTTTTGAATAATTTTCCAACTGTATTTCATTTAAAATAATTTAAAATTATATTATTTTAATAATTAAAAAATAAAAACGGCAAAAATCACTAAATCACGGCGTGAGTTTATTGCGTGGAAAAAAATTGTGTAGTAGGCTTTTTTTTTGTTAAATATCATTATAGGAAGAATCTTTTCAAGTTAAAATCAAGTGATAAATACACATTTTATATTGAAGAATACACACTTTAAATATGTAAACATTAGGTACAGAATAACAAGTTATCCAAAATGGATGTCTCATTTAGACCATATTGCATAACTTTACTTGATGTTTACATATTTAAAGTATGTGTTTCTAAATACAAAATGTGTATTTCTCAACTGATTTTAACTGGAAAAGATTCCTCGTATAATATATATATATATATATATATATATATATATATATAAGAAGTTTGTTAATGCCTCCACAGAATTTTTGGTGCATGTGCAAATGTTACCGTGCTTTTTTTTTATATAGTATATTTAAATTAAAGTCACGGTTTGGGATTTTTTTTTTTTTAATTAAATCAAATTGTTAGATGAAAATACAGAATAATTACAAAACACCCTTCCCTCCCCATGTTAAGAATGGCTTTCTAAATATCATTATTATTTCAGCACGGTAATATAAGTGCATAATTACCGATCCCCCCCCCCTCATAATAAACTCTAGCCGTAATTTTAGTGACTCTGGCAAAAAAAAAAAAAAAAAAAAAAACTTACCTGTTTTTACATATAGTATCGCCTAGTCCCATATTGGTTTGTTGTAACTTGGAAAAAAAAAACGTATCTGTTCCCTTTGGTGAAACGTTACTATGACGACTTGAACTTAAATTAACTTCAGGTACTCTAAAATCAAGAACAGGTTTCCTTGCGGGTCGCGGAGAAAACACGTGTTTGAAATAAATAAAACGCCTTTTATTTCCTCGTTCGAATGCGTTCCTTGCGTATTTTTTTTATTTTTATTTTTTTCAATTCTTTTTTTTAATTATTTTATGCAACTCCGAACTAGTCATTCTCGACATTCGCGCTGACACATCGGCTCCCGTAAAAAAAATAGCGAAGTTAAAGCGCTACTGAGCTTGGTCAGTACTTTGGATGACCATTTAGCAATACCAGACACCGTATTTTGAATCCGGTCCGAATGGCCTTGTCTACTACGAACAAGCCCGTGTCGTTGGTTTTGATCTGCGCCGATCAGACACTGGCCGGCGATAAAAGATCGGTTTCAGATTTGAGATTCAGATAAAGTTGAGTCAAGCCGGCGTTGGATTTCTCCTTGGAAATTTCGCGTCATATCGAAAGTGAAACTTATGGTGAACTGAACCAGAACCACTTACCGTACCGTCTTAGTCAGTCGTTGTTGTTGTCGTTTTTCTTCTGCGAGTCTTCCAGTTTTTCTTCTTTTTTTTTACACTTAAGAATTCCTCATTTAGAAAGAGAATACCGTTGTCACTTTGCACTTAACGAGTCCACGTTTTCTTTCTTTTTTTTTTTTTTTTTTTTTTTTTGGTCCAATTTGTGAGACGCGGGCACTTTTATTATTTCTTCTTATTTTTTGTTTCTTATTGGGGCGGACAATGTAATAATACTATCACTACTAAAAAATAAATAAATAAAGGTTGGGTTAAATTGGTGTGTTTTAAGTGTCTTATTTCCCTGAGACGTTCAAGCAGTCAACATCTTAACTGTACACCCAGGTAAAGGAGGGACCTTTTTTTTTTCTTTTATCCCCCCCCCCTTTTTTATTTCAAAGAATGGTAATAGCTTTTTTTTTAATTCGTTTTTTTTTTTGTACATTTTTGTGAACATATAATGAATTCTTCTAAAATAGCGTTTATTTATTTATTATTATTATTTATTTATTTATTTATTTATTTATTTATTTATTTTGTAGAAAAAAGGTCCTTTACTTATCTTTTAAATTTATCATCATTATTTATTTTTTTTTTTTTCTTTTATAATTCTATTGACTACATTTCTTTTCTTATGTTTTACCTATAAACTATAGGGGGATCAACTTTCCTATGGTTGAGATCTGCATGTACATTTTTTTTTTTATGTGTACTTCCCCCCCCCCCTAGTAATGTCATTTCCCATTTTTCCTGTCTTCGACTTATCAGATTAAGTTGGAAAAAAAAATATACAAAAATAAATAAAATAAAAATTTAAAAATAAAAAAAGAAGAAAATTTTGAATCAATATACGCGCTGTATATCTTACTCAACGATTTCTGAAGTCTGGGAAAGAAAAAAAAATGACTTTTTTTAGGTGATGGAGAGGGCTACAACGTGTTTTTTTATTATTATTTATTTAGCAGTTATTTTATTTTTACTTTTTATTTTTTAAATGCTCCCTTCTCTCTCCTCCTCCTCATCATCATTTGATTTCTACAATACTGAATACTGCCAATTCATTGATAAGTAAAAACAAAACGAAGAAAAAATACAACCTCCCAAACTGCCGCCTCCCAACCTCACAAAAACCGAAAAGCGAAATACGCACTCAAAAAAAAAAAAAAAAAAGAAGAAGAAAGAAAGAAAAAGAAATGAAATTCTAGAATAACGTTAAGCGTGAAAAACTTGTAATTCTGACATTTTGCAAATCAATAAAGAGCTTTTGCATGTCAGATTCAGTAAAACGTTTTAGTCTTTTAAAGTGCAAGATTTAAAAAATATACCTTCCATGACAAGGTCAGGTTTATATTAATAAAGTTTTTTTGTTTTTGCCCTTATTCGCCTCAATCAAAGCACTGCGTCGCTTGGACGTAAGGGGCTACCATTTAGAAGTCTGTCTACTCGGATTCTATGTAGGGAGTTGAGCCGCGAGATATCTGTTCACATTCAATTTTTGCATGTTAGTAGAGTTATGAAAGCAGGAAACAGGGAGGAAATTCCAAAGTCGGTAATTAACTTAACTTATGCGGAGAAGGTACTGTGTTGAAATAATAACGTTATTATTTAGAAACCCATTCTTAACATGAGGAGAGAAGGGTGTTTTGTAACTATTCTGTACTTTCACCTAACAATTTAATAAACAAAAGATATCGTAAAACTTGAATTTAACGTGAAAATACTGTCAAAAAATTGCACGCCACCTTCTCTGCATAAGTACCCTAGCGTCTAGTAATCCATGGGAGTAGAAGGCTTCCTGTGATCTAGGGGTGGAATTTTGCTTCCTATCGGGTTAGTTTGGAGTATGTACATCGAGGGGGCACAGGTGCAATGAGTTCATCAGAGAACATTCCATTAAAATATTTGTAAAACAGACGCAGGGACACATCGATGCGGCGATGGGACAGGGGTTGGAGATTGGTTGATTGTGCAGGACATTTGGTTGGATACTTTTTTTTTTTTTAACCCTGTCTAAGAGGGAGATACTAGTGGTAAATGCATCAGTCCAGATGTGGCAACAATACTCCATACATGGCTTTGTGGAGATACAGAATACTGGCAGGTGTGAGTTGTTTTCTAGAATTGTGTGAATTTTAAGAAGTTTAATTGAATTGAAGAACTCTTGTAACATAGTCGTTACATTTCTTCAACGATATCGTTACATTTTAACACTCGAATCCACAAGTTTCATGCAGAGATAGTAGCAAAGAAACAAAGAAAAGAGGAAAAAGCTCACTTTTTTTTTATTAGTTGAAATAAAAGGTATTTATTCATGGTACTTTCCAACAACCTATTGCATCTTGTTTGAAAAGTGTCTTAGTTCACCATGCAGTTAACAAAACCCTACCATCTCGGCACATGCTTAAAAGTCTTTCACGCTGCCATGGGCCACGTGTCAATCTCACACTGACACCCACTTTTCTGATTCTTGCCACATGGTGCCTCTCTTTTTCTCTGCTTTTCTTTCCCTTCTCTTCCTCCACTGTGATGTAAGCTTGCACCCTGGCTTTGTTATTTGCATATGTGTAATTCTGCTGCTTCTGCCAAATACGTGTCTGTGATTCTGTTACACTCTCAGTAGCATATTATCAACCCCCTTTTGTAACGTTGTGCACCTTTCTTTTAACAATGTCGTTACATTTCAACGGACCCAACACGTTGAAGACTCCATCACAAGGAAACAGAAGAAAGAAAAAAACTTGATACACTTTTTCTTTTTAACAAAAGATTTTATATCAGGTATTTCCAACAACGTATTTTTTCGTATTTAAACGGTTCATTTCTCCTTCTCCGGATGCATGTGGCTTTCCGTCCATGCGGTGACGTCATCCATGTGTCTTGAACACGTGTTTTCAAGCCTTGAACACGGCTCCTTCTCTTTCTCTAGACCATGTCTCGAATACCTCTGCTTCTCCAAACACATGCTTCTCTGGACATGTGTGTCCACTTTATCTCTGCGGCGATGTCACATTGCACAGACAGCTCGGTAATTTGTATATGGCTATTGCATTTTGGTTTTAAGTCTACAAAAGGTATGAATCCATCTTCTTGACCTAAAATTCTACCCGGATATTCTAGAATGATTGTGATACTCTTATCTCAAAGAGTCACTCAAAAGAAACGTAACACATTTTGGCAAATTCGTAAGATTGACTAAAGAACTTGTTATCATCATCATTTGTGTATATCTTCAATAGTTTGTCCCAACACCACAGTGTTGCATCCCTGTGTTTATTTTACAAGTGCTAAACTCATAGCACTTGTACTCCCTTAACATAATACTTCTGACTAACCCGACAAGCAGCAAAATTCAACCCCTTCACTGTTGAAATCTCTAGATGTCAGAAAACCTTCTACTCTAATAATTTTTTCCTTGGATTGCTAGACTTTATAATTCCCTCCCTGTTTCTTGCTTCCCTGACTGTACCAATATGAACACCTCTCTTTCTCCAATCACGTCTTGAATACCTCTGCATTTCTGAACACGTGCTTCTCCAAACATGCATGTCCTTTTTATCTCTGCTGTGATGTCACCATGCTTGGTCACTTGCATATGGCTGCTGCTGTTAACCCAATGTTAATGGCTCTGTTTCATTTTGCGCTTTCGTATAAATAATTGAATTCATTCAAAAAGTATCGCTAACAAAAACAAATAAACAACATCTATCTATCTATCTATCTCTCTCTCTCTCTCTCTATATATATATATATATATATATATATATATATATATATATATATGTGTGTGTGTGTGTATGTATACATACACATATATATGTACATGTATATATATATATATATATATATATATATAGATAGATAGATAGATGTTGTTTATTTGTTTTCGTTAGCGATACTTTTTGAATGAATTCAATTATTTATACGAAACCGCAAAATGTAACAGAGCCATTAACATTGGGTTAACAGCAGCAGCCATATGCAAGTGACCAAGCATGGTGACATCACAGCAGAGATAAAAAGGACATGCATGTTTGGAGAAGCACGTGTTCAGAAATGCAGAGGTATTCAAGAGGTGATATATATATATATATATATATATATATATGTATACATACACATATATATGTACATGTCTATATATATATATATATATATATATATTTATATATATATATATATTTATTTATATATATATATATATTTATATATATTTATATATATATATATATGAGAGACAGAGAGAGAAATAGATATTTCCACAACCAAACAACATCGCAGCTCACAAGAGCTATGACAATTAACAAACCGAAAGGCCAAGACTTGAGTTTCGCCCTCATTTGGGCTCATCAGTAAGACATATCCGAATTCGGGATTCAAAATCCGAGCCTCTTGCATATGAGGCAAGCACTCTGCCAACTAAGTAAACGCCCTGCACACAAGAAAGTCTATTGACTAACACAGATCAAGCAAACCGCGGTGAAATCTGACTGTGGAATGGACCTACTTCGTCTCGACAAGGGACGTGGTCATCTAACCAAGCTATAATCCAAGCCGATGTCTCACAAGTAGGAATTTTAAACTCACTAGGACGACGCAATCCAGCAATGCTAACCTAGCGACCAATTAGTAATAGAATTTTCAGAATGTGAGAGATGATATATTTATTTTTACAGCCAAGCAACGTCGCAGCTCACAAGAGCTATGTCAGTCAATAAACTTGAAGTCCAAGACTCGAAAATTCAAAATGGCGCCCGACTCTCTCGTTAACAGGGTAAGTTAAGGAAATGGTGTTATAAATAATAAACTAGAGAAAATACTGTTAGATATTCGCTCAATATATGTTACAATGACATAAGTTGATATATATTCGATGTTTTTTTAATAGTATTTTGTCTTGTTTATTATTTACAACACCTTTTCCCAAACTTACCATGTTAAAGAAAGAGTACGGCGCCATTTTGAATTTTCCAATACATTGGTAAACACCGCATGCTTTTAGAGCTGAATAAACATGTTACATTGAATATAAACACAAAAAGTGTATCCAGTTTGGTAGAAAAGTAACTTATCTTGCCTTTGATAACATTTATTTGTTATATATTTGTTTTTTGACAACTTTTTCGAATCTATGTGTACAGTAAAACAAACCCAAAATCTGTTTATTTACTTGCCGTGTTATTTGACCAAGACGAAATAGAAGTTATCGCCCCCTAACAATGGCGCCGTCCGTGTAATGCAAAAGTGCCCACTTCCGGTTCGTACAATGCACTAGCAGGCATTTAATGATGTATTGTGTCGAAATAATTATGGATTGATATGAACATACACGATAGTGTAAAAAAAAAGTTTTAAAAAAAGGACGCTTAATTTTTTAATTTGTTTTTATTTTGTTTCGTTTTTTTTATGTACAAATTATACAAGAATCAAAGAGAAATTAATTTTCGTGATTCATAAAATTTAAGAATAAAAACTTTCCTTTCGAAATTTTAAAGATAAAAAAAAATCTAATCGAAATTCGACACTTTTTAGACAAACTGAAAAACAGGAAGTAAAAAATAAAATTCGTTTTCTTCGCTGCAAACATTTTTAATTAGTTTTAGAAGTTTTTCATTCCTTTGTTTTTATATGGTCTCGCAGTAATTATTTTATTTGATTGATTTTATTGGGTTATCGATTTTAAGTAGATGCTACGAAAACCAAGCTAGAGGAAACGCCGGCACATCTGCTACTCGGACGTTTGTATTCTTTTCTTGGAATCTAACATAGGTGCCAATGAACAAAGTGGATCAATCAATTCTTCTCCTTCCCCGGAGGAGAGAAGTTGGGCAGATTTTCTTTTCGCTTCATATCCGTATCTGCTAGTCAAGGGATATAAGATTTTTTCACTGCAAGATTTTAATCAAAACAATGTTTTCCCAAATTTGTCTATTTACAAGCAGGCTAGCCCGGCATCGTCTTGGAGCATGGCCAACAAAATAAAATACTTGTAAATGTGTGTGATGTCTTCGTTTTTAAAATCTCCGTACTTTTGCAGTTTACGAACTGGGTTTTTTTCATTTTGGAATTTTCAAGTTAAATTCAATTTTTACGGTATTTTTTGTTTATTAAATTGTTAGATGAAAGTACAGAATAGTTAAAAAGAACCCCTTCCTGTGTTAAGAATGCGTTTCTAAATAATAACGCGATTATTTCAGCATGGTCCGTATTTTGCTAAATACTAAAATTTCTTTACTCTTTCTCAGAATGTTTTTCTCTCGCTCTATCTCGTTAACCGACTACCTCCATCTCTCTCTCTCTCTCTCTCTCTCTATATATATATATATATATATATATATATATATATATATATATATATATATATATAAAGTGAACGTGTATGTGTGTCTGTCTGTCTGTCTGCGTGTTTGTGTACATTTTCCTTCACAATAACTCTGTCAATTTTAAGTCTACAGACTCGAAATTTGATATACAGGGTACTGAGATTTGGAAAAATCTATGTGATCTGTTTTCGGCCAGAAATTTGGCTGTTAAGGGGTCAAAGTTTAAGGATTTGACCTTTGAGAACTCTACTAAACTCCTCCGACAATTTTGGGTCTAAACAGTTGAAATTTTATATATAAGTTCGTTGGACATGGATCTAACTTAATAACTTAGTTTGAGCCCAAAACAATAAATGTTAAGGGGTCATAATAGGGATCAAAGTTAAAAAAATTGACCTTTTTTTTTTTTGCTCCGCATACACCTCCAAACAAAGCTTATATATAAACATTTGATAGAAGAACATAACTGTCCCCCTCCCTCCAATCTTATAAAGGTCCTAAATTCTTGAAGCGTCGTGTATTAGAACCGTTCAACCAACTATAAATGATATTGCATTCGAGAAAAGCAGTAACGCTCTAAAATGTCTTGCGTAGTTCGTAGTGGACGAATTTTGTTAACAATGTCCACAAACTTATTGATTTTAATACTCGAATTTTTAATCAACCTATATTTTTAATCGACTTTTCATCGACTCTTTATATTTTAACTTACTATCGCCTAACGCCATTACTGTATATTTTAATTTTCACTTTTGATTCTCATTTTCGCTCCTTCGCACTTTTACTTCAACACCTGAAGATGATTCGTGGACGAATCGAAAGCGCTCGTAACAGCAACAATTATGGAACTTTTACTAATATTTTTGATTTTGATATAAAAAAGATTATAAGGAAAATCGAAAAATTAAAAAAAACAAAAAAACAAGAATCACAAAGCAAAGTGTCTCCGTTGCATTTAATAATATCTGCTTGAATGAAAAAATGCTGCCTAAATATACCAATAATCTGGCAACTGATTCAAGAATGATATTTACTATCAGAACACTAGAAGCAACTCGCTAAGAAGCGTGTAACTAATGACAGATACTTTTGTTTGGAAGAAACAGCTTACCTTGTAGACTTGTGTATAATCGTGTTTATCGGCTGTTTTCACTTGTAGAACCTCCAGATAATGTTGAATCACCAGGAGAGAATACGCACAGTTTCTGGGCTTCATCTTTATGGCTTTTCCACGTATCGTCCAGTCCCTCGTTGATGTGAGGCCCAATCATCAGAATTGCATTTAAATCAAACGACCCCCTCGATATAATCAAAAGTGGACTTCGCGTTCCTCGTGTCGTTCACTAGGTTAGTAGAAAGATTAATTTTTAAATACATTTTGCCTGTACTTTTTTATAACGTTTTTTTTTTTGTTTGGCTGCTTTATTTGTTTTTTGTTTTTTTTTGTTTTTTTTTTTTTGTTTTTTTTTCGTAAACTGTCAGGTTAGGAATACTGATATTACAAATGTAACCCTTTTCTGTACAATTATGAAATGAAAACGCTGTTGATATGAAAATTTGCTTAAAAGAAAAAAAAGGAAGAATGCGCGCAAAAAACAAACAAACTTGTAACTGTTTTTTTTTTTTCTTGTAAGTATGAATAACATTAGATAAGGGAAAATGAGATTAGGATAGACCGAGATTCGAACCTTGTAAGCAAGGTTCAGAAACAGATTCAGAAAATTTCATATAAAATAGTTTAGATATATTTGTTTGTAAAAAGAATTTAATTGCCCAATTCTTTTTATGAAAACTGAATTAAAATAAGGTCAGCTACAAAAGAATGAACAATGCAATTTAAATATGTTTTAAAATAGGTTAAGGAAAAAATAGGTTACTGAGAATTCTTTGCCTGCAGAAGTGTGTTGGGAACATGTTTAAGCCACGTGAGACGATCTCGTGTGGAGCCATACATATGACGTCATAGCAGAAAGGGAATTTCTCAATATAGGAGCTACTTTTAGCCAGATCGGAGTCGAAGACAGAGAGGCAATCGAGTCCGGATCGAAGTCAGCACAGTCAGCCGGACAGAGCTGACATGGGGAGGGCCCCTTTAGAAGCGAAGGGAGAACGTTTTAAACGTGTAGAAACGACTTTGATTTCCTTGACGTCATCATCATCCGACTGGTCGATATGATAACAAAGTAGATATCGTCATGTTTTTGTAACTGTTTGTCTTCGTGTCGTCATTCAACAATTAAAGGTAATGTGAATAATCATCTTTAATGAACTTTGTATAACCCCATCCTAATAATGTGTCCCCCTTTCTATCATAAGTAATGACTGTCTCCTCCTGTGTTAAAAAGAACTGATCACCCCCCCTCTCTCTCTCTCTCTCTCTCTCTCTCTCTCTCTCTCTCTCTCCCACTATATGTGTTAAGAAGAAACACTCCAGAAATGTATAAATGGCTCCTCTCCCTCGTCACCATCGTATATATGTACCCGTCGTCTTAAAAAGACTCCATGCCTATTATACAACAAAACGTTTGTAAAGCAGTTTACGTTCCATACATTGTAAAAAAAACACATACACAAACTAAATATTTTTATTTAACAACTAAGACACAAAAAAACGTTACAAAAACAATTATTGATACAAACTACAAAAAAAATAGTTTATTTTATTACATTTCTTCTTGCAAAAGAATAAAGATTAAACTAAAAACAACAAACTTATAACCACGAAATAAAAACAAGCAGACAATAATTACTTATTGTGCTTTCAGTTCGTTCGGCAAACTTCATTAACGTTCACTAATCTTGGAAGCGTTCGGCGAACACACGGCCTCCGTAAAGCAGGCCTACTCACTGAATAATGACGTCATGCTTGAGGTACAAGCAAGCAAGATCTTTCGAACAGTTAGATTGTTGATAATAAATGAGTTTTTACGAAAATAATTAGAAAACTTTTTAAATACATAAAAATTAGAAACATAAGGAACACGATTCATACTGAAACTGAACGTATTCAAAAAATAAATAAAAGAAAGAATTAGTTTCGAACGCGCACCTATCATATCAAAGAATCTACTGTTGGTTTTATATGGCGGGCCTTTCTGCTTGTGTGGTAATACAACTTCTGAAATGCACTTGTGATGTTAGGTCGTGTAAGGCGTTAACTTTGGTCAAAATCGCCTGTTCTTTCTTTCATCGGATTATTTCGATTATTGATTATCAATACTGATCGAATACATTCCGATACAAAGCCTATCTAAGAACACTGCCAGATACATAAAGTAAATCTTTGTGAAATTTCATAAAAATCGGCCTAGCCGTTTCGGAGTCCATAGGAAACGAACTTACAGACACATTCACACACACAAAATTCCTTTTATATAATAGCGATTTTTTATTTTTTATTTTAAAACGTTCCTATCTTGGACGTTTTTTTTTTTGTTCTTTCCTTAAATGAGCGCCAAATATTTATTCAATTTCATTTTTAACCGATAAAATCTTCGATATTTTTAACATCCGCCATCGTTTTTCATTGTTTAGCCCTCCTCCCCCGCCAACCTTCTAATAATCAAAGGAAGAAAAGAAAAGAAAGTCAAGTTTTTTTTTATATATCTATGTTTAGGTCATCAGAAATGACTTGCGTGTCTTTTTCAACTCGAAATAGTTCAATCCTATTAAGATTTAAAAAAAAACTACATTAGGAAGACCAATATACATATGGAAGCAAATAGCAAGTCAGACATACGCCTGTTGTCTGAAATGAAGTCAGAAACAAATCCTTCAATTTAAATAAAAGTCAACGGTATGTGCTTTTTTTTTTCTTACCGTCATCACAAATGATAATCTAATATATAAAAGGCTATATATCTGTCTGTCTCCATATTTTCAAACCCTATCTCTTCCAAAACAAAAAGTCACAGAGCGACGCTAGCGGCCTCAAATGATCGTATTTTTTACGGATCGTTTTTTATGGCTCTTTATCCGGTTAAAATAGTTTTTAAGGGGTCAAAAACGGGTCAAAATTGAAAAAATCGTTATACATTTTGTATATTCATCTTAGTTTATTTTTAATGTTTAATCAGTTCATATGCATGTCACTTTTGTACAGTGGTAACGTTACCAGCTTTGAATGCTACAGTTTTGCTTTTAGTTTCGATTCTAACTGATGGCACCCAAATACTTTTTTTTTTACTTTCGAAATCACAAATTAAAATATCATATTTAAGCGTATTTTACGACCGGATAAAACCGGGCGCCCCTACCCCACTCCGCTGGTAATATTTATATATGAAGAATTAAATTACTGACGCAATTGGGCATGACAGTGGCTAAGCGATTAATATATCCGACACAGTTAATCAATCGAGAACCACTTCACGCTATCTAAAACCATATAAGATATTAACTGATATATACTCGAGAGTCAAAAAGAGTAGTAAAGAATATTCTCTTGTTATACGACACGAACTGAAAACCTGTGTGTGCCAGGTTCAAATCCAATTTGTTCCACAGAAACACTTTCATCAAAGTCACACCAGACAGTGAGTTTAACCACGACCACCGAGATATAGAAGGCCTGTTAACTGAAAATGCCTGCAGGAAATGTAGGTAAGATTTGTCGAACTATCACTGTCAGATACTATATGAGGGCATTTTTTAAAAGATTTAAAACATGTTAAAAAAGAAAATAAAAGGAATCCAATTCGATTAATAATTAAACTGAACTTTATTTAATATAAAATATAAATATTATGTAAAATTTCGTAATTTTAAAGCAATATACAATATTGATAAAACTGAATTATGAATTTAATGAACAAACAATTAAAGAAACATATTAAACACAAACATTTCTTGGCCTTCGGGACAAGATCACTGTGTAGTATCTGTTTTGATGCTACACTTCACCTTTTCTGTCCTTGGTCAGTGGAGGAGAATCTTTCATGACTGAGATTATTTTTGTTCCTATCCAGAATGCCCCTTATTGGGAAGCTGGATTTTCCCCACAAGATTATATATTGAAATATTTCAATAACTATTACTTTTAATACAGAAATTATATTTAAAGTTTTGGTTTTCTGTTCTTCTATGTCCATTTTTTCCCCATGTTTTTCATCAAAATGTGTAGCATATTTTCATCAGTTACATGATTAGGAATCCTATGCTCCACTATAATCTTCATTTTCATATCAGTGCAGAATACATGAATACGGAAATGAAGTTCACATCACGACTAAAAAACAATCATACCATAATGTGAACATTGGTGAAAAACTAAGAAAATATAGTAAACATCTACGATATTGTATTACAAAATAATATTAGAAACACACAATATATGTCAGCCTATGTCACGGTAACATACATTGAGTTTCTAACAGTATTTTGTATAGTTTTTTAGTTTTAACTTATTTTCCCAAACTTAATGTATTCAACAGTGAACTTGCCGCCATTTGTCTTTTTCAAATATATCGATAAACATTGTATGATTTTCGAACCAAATAAACATTTTACATTAAATAAAAACACTAAACACTTATCCAGTTAGATAGAAAAGTAATTTATTTTGCCTTTGATAACATTTATTTGTTACATATTTGATTTTTGAGAACTTTTTCGAATCTATGTGTATAGTAAAACAACCCCCCCTTTTTTTCATTAAATTGTTAGGTGAAAGTGCAGAATAGTTTGACCCCCCCCCCGTTAAAAATAGTTTTCTAAATAATATTTCAGCACAGTGCAAACAACATCTATTTATAAGATAAAACGAGAAAATATTTATTTTTATTTAATGTACTCTTTATTTTTAGTTCATATAAAAACTAATTAAAACTGATTAATTAATGAATTTTTAATTAATATGTGTTGTTCGTATGTCTCGAGAGAGAACAAAAAAAAATCCTATTTCATTTCCCGTTTCAGTCATGTAAACTATTTACAGTTAAAATGTTATAAAAAACAAAAACTTGAAGTTTTTGTAATATATTTCAAAGAAATAAATTACACCCGGTGCTAAAATATTGAAAATTCATCAATATTAAAAAAAAAAAAAAAAAACTGTCGTGAAAAATGCTAACTTTAACATATTGGGAAATACTCAGTGAAAAGTTTTATTTATTATTAAAAGAACGGGCTGAAAAATATTATATAAAAATTGTTTGTTTTACCGTAAAAAAAAAACTGAATAAAATGAAATATTCGACTTTCTTCGATAGAAATAAAAGTTCAAAAACGAGTTCACTTACTATATTTTATTAAATTAAAATTATCCCAATATGCAATTATAATAATTATCCAAATGGAGAATTGTTCTTTCTCTTTAGAAGAACATACATGGACGTTTGGTAAGACAGCCATGTTTTTTATGCCTGTTAGTATGACCACATGGTTGAACACCGGAAACTTTCAAAAAGTTGATCAGGAAATTACATCATGCTGTCATGTTCACTGGCCTACTCTCTTGGTAGCCGTGGTTTAACACGCTAGAGAAGAGATAAAAAGAAAATACTGATGTAAATCTATGATTTTTATATGAATACTAGTCTACCCGTTGGCCCTTAAATGGATAAGATAAAAGATATTCAAAATAAAAAGTGATTTTGAGATGATATTGTCTTTTATTGTCTTAAGAAAACATATTTTTTTAGTGGTGAGTGAAAAAATAAAACTCAGGAAGCGCCCGGAGCACTACTGCAAGCACTAATTAAAATAAGAAGCCCTACTAAAAGCACTACTAAAACCAAGTTTCTACCTCACACTCCACCCTCTTTGAAGAGAAAATATTTTTAAGTAAGGCCCGAAAAACATAAATTGGCAAAATCAACAAGAGCGCTACTAAAAGCAATAAATATGTTTATAAATATGATTATAGTTATATATTGTATATTTATATTTAAATCAGTTTTTTTTTAACTCAACAGGGTTAAATTACATTTATTTAAAAACAAACATGTTAAAATAAGTTAAAACAAAATATATTGTTGACCTTGTGTATGCTTAGAGTAGCAGAAGTGGTTTTTAATATCGAACTTAAGACAGGGCGGCCATGAAATAGGTAAACAGACGAATTTGTTGAAACCGGAAGTCAGGAATCTGATGAACGGTTTAAACGCCGAGGCAAGCAAGCTGATTTGAGTTTTATAATTATATAGATTAATGCGAACACTGGCGAAGCATTTTTTTCCCGTAGAGTGGACACTAGTTAGGATGCTGCAAAACAAATCCACATAAGACACCAGTCATGTGCTTTTCTCATCATTTTGATTTTGATGGGAATGGGGTATTCTACGGGATGCCAGACAGTCACCCACTATTCCAGTCATTCCAACCGAAAGATCTTTTTAAAATTCTAACCTTTCCTAGAGTGTTCTCTTGATATTTACGATCTTTCAAGCTATTTCTTTTTACACACTCCAATCTATACTTCCCCTTGCAAAACTTTCACAAAAACACTCGTCTATCCGAAACCACTATCAATAATTTCCCCCACTCTTTATCTGTGCCTAAACCTAAACGTAGATTCCATAAACAAAACTTCTTTCTTAGAACTGAACGCCTGTGGAACTCTCTTCTGTTTTGCCTGCTTTCCAGCTGACTACAATATGGTCGTCTTCAAGTCCAACCTAAACAAATTCTTGATGAGCTATCCCTTAAGTTATAGCCCTGAGGTTTTTTTTGGTTGGTTTATAGATGGAGAAGGGGTGAAGGAAATGAGGCCATAGAGGTCACAACAAAGAATACATTTAATTGACAACGTTTGAAGTATGTAGAATCTGACTCCATGCAATTAAGGACAGACGAATATTGAAGGTTGAGAACCGGTTTTATTTATTAATGACAGTTTTAATTAGAAGAGGTAAAGTGTTCGTAGGATGTTTGTAGGTGTGTATGCATTGATAAGGAAAGAACTTTTGTAGGCTTGTATAATTTAACAAAGAATGAATGTTCGTAAGCGTACTTATCTTTTCGGATGATGGGGGTGGTAAGTGGGTGGCCGGTCGTGCTACTGTCGGTGATATGTGTCCTGGCTTTTAACTTGAGAGCGGCGACTTCTTTCCTCAACAACTAGCAGCACGGCGTCTTCGCCTCCTATGTTTTTCTCCTCTTTTTCTTTTCTCTAAAAATGCCTCGTTTTATAGGGGCACATCGGCTCCCACTGACTGTGATATTTTAGGCCTTATTTTTAGGCGCGGAGCTCTGCCATTGGTTGATAATTCTTTTGTGGTTATCTTATTTTTCTTTTTCCAAACGGAAACGATGCGTGGAGCCATGTGCAAAAGACGATTTTTCATTTTGTCTCTTACGCTGGATACGTTAGCATCCGGTTCGCTGCTAATTCTCATCATGTTCCCACAAAGTAATCCAATTTACCAAATTTCTACTGACTACGATATTTTCCCATTGATTATCCTACGCTCAGTAACCCTTATTCTCGAGTGGCCTCCGGGCCTTGATAAGTGGTGACACCTTTGTAAACAAACAAAAAAAAGAGAGAGAAAAAACAAGATCAGCGATCACGTACATTAACCTACTCGAGTCATTGCTTGGTGTCTACGTCATGACACGTGATAGGAAATAGACGATATCAGTCAAATTGGTGACTCCGTGCAATTACGGTCTCTAAATAAACATATTTAAAAAAATATGTAAATAAACATATTTCTTTTTAATATGTAAATAAACATTTATTTGAAATAAAAAAATTAGTTTACGAATATTCTTATTTATTATATTTAAAATCAATATAGAAATGAGACAAACAAGAAATCGCGGTATATAATTTCGGTGAGAGTCACCAAATTGACTAACACCGTCTATTTCTTATCACGTGTCATGGCGCAAATAACAAGGCAATTTCTAACAATTGCGTTCCCAAAATTAAGGCGATGAAAATGGATACAGTTGATGTTAATACGCCACTAAGCACTAAACGAAATACGAAACCATACAAAAAATATTTTATTTCAAAAAACTATTTTAGTTTTAAAATTTCTTGTTATCATGAAAGAATTAAAAAAAATTTTTTTTTAAATGTGCATTCTTATAATTATTTTTTTAATATTTAAAATATATTCATATGGAAATATTTTATTTCAAAAGCCGATTGTAGTTTTAACACTTCATGACAATAAAATAAAATAAATTGGTACTTCATGACAATAAAATTTTTAAAAAATGGTACTTCTGCAGTATTCGGACGGGTGCCATTGTTAGGGGGCGATAATTCCAATTTCTTCTTGGGCAAATAAATAATAAACAGGAATTTTTCCGAACACAAAAATATTTGGAAACCAAAGTATTTATTGCATAAAAATGTATCAAAATATAATTGTAAAGATATTCATTTAAAAGTCTGCATAAGAAAAAATAATTTTGATAAAACAATTTTGTTATTAAAGCAACATTGGATTTTTATAAAATAAATAGTTTTTTTGTTTGTTTGTCTTTTTTGTGTTTTTTTTATGTTTGTTTTTGTTTTTTGTTTTTTGAATGTTTTTTTTTTTTTAACAAATAAATAATTTAAACTAAATATTTTCCGAATTAAAGCAACTTTGAAGGATCAACAACAAATTTATAATTTAAATGAAACATTTTTCCGAATTAAAGAAACGTTGGATGTTTTTTCCAAAACATTTTTGGAATTGAACTATAATTCTGGTACCTGTTCATTGAAAAATCTGCGTAAGAAAATATAATTTTATTAAAACAATTTTGTAATTAGGGCAACGTTGGATTTTTGTAAAACAAATAGTTTTTTTTTTTGTTCGTGTTTTTTTTTTTTGTTTTTTCGAACAAATTCCCAAAAAGTATAGGTTATCGTCCCCTATTCTTTTACCAAAAAGCGCCACCTGTCGACAGTTTAGTAAAACGCATACAAAAAAAAAAAAAAAAAAAAAAAAACATGGCGCTTGGCCGAATACTGCAGAAGTACCAAAAAGTTTATAAAATTATTTTTTTACATTTTTATAAATATTTTTCCTTAATATTTAAAAAAAAAAACTTATATAGAATGCCTTTCACAAGTTTTAGCACATAGTTTTGTTTTTTTTATTATTTCGTTTCATACCTAGTGCCTTCCGTTCCGTATTTGCATCAACTGTATTCATTTCCGCCGTCTTAATTTTTTGGAACGCAATTGTTAGAGATTACCGGTTAATATGCGTGATCGCTTTTCCCCGATCGAGCCACCAAGCCCTCCTAACAAAGGAGAATAATCAGCTTTGCGCACTGAAGATTTTTCTTTTCGTTTCGCATTTTCTTTCTTCTTAACATGGTGTCTCACTGGAACGTGAAGAACATGTAATTAGATCTACGCTGCACAAGTGATTATTGATTTGATAAAAATTTAAGTAGAACGTGTTCAATAGTCAAAATAGTGAAGAGATCAATATTATTTAACTGTTTCATTCTTTTTTCTTTCTTGAGGGAGTAGGGATTTCATTTAAAAAGAAAGAAAAGTAAATTTTTTTACTTTCTTTACACCTTAACACTCCCCTTTAAAATAACGACTTCTGCGCAAGTTTTCGGGTATGCTGAAAACGAATAACAAATTCAAATTTGGGACACACAAGTAGTTTTCTGCATATTAAGACATTTTTTCCTCAATGTTTTACCTAATGGATGTCAGTGGCGTTCGCCATTCTTAACATGGAGATGAGAGGGTTTTTTGTAACACGTATGCGCATTAGTATTTTTCAGTTGGAAAAAACATGACCACGAGAGTAAACATAAGGAATTCCGGGTTTGTATTACTGTACACATAGATTCGAAAAAGTTGTCAAAAAACAAATATATAACAAATAAATGTTATCAAAGGCAAGATAAGTTACTTTTCTACCAAACTGGATATATTTTTCGTGTTTTTATTCAATGTAACATGTTTATTCAGCTCGAAAACCATACAGTGTTTACCGATGTATTGGAACATTCAAGATGGCGTCTTATTCTCTCTTTAACACGGTAAGTGTGGGAAAAGATGTTATAAATAAAAAAACGGATAAAATACTGTTAAAAACTCGCTCAATATATGTTACCGTGACATAGGTTGACATATATTCGGCGGGTTTTTAATAGTATTTTGTATAGTTTTTTATTTATAACACCTTTTTCCATACTTACGGTGTTAAAGAGGGTGTGAGACGCCATCTTGAATTTTCGAATACATCGGTAAACACTGTATGTTTTTCGAGCTGAATAAATATGTTACATTGAATAAAAACACAAAAAATATATCCAGTTTGGTAGAAAAGTAACTTATCTTGCCTTTATTAACATTTATTTGTTATATATTTGTTTTTTGACAACTTTTTCGAATCTATGTGTACAGTAATACAAACCCGGAATTACATTGAATAATAAACGTTTTAATATCCAGAAAACTACTTGTTTGCCTCAAATTTAAATGTGATATTTGTTTTCAGCATAGCCTTAAAAGGTCGTCATTTTAAAAGTTGAAGAAGGGGAAAAAATTACTGAAAGGAAAAAAAACAAAAAAAACAAAAAACAGAGCGTACATTAATTTCCAAAAAAAAAAAAAAATCTCAAATACGCATCTTTCTGTATTATTTGTATTCATCGGACTACTGTTCTTATTTTGAATGTTATTTTCACGTTTCGGTCGATGTGTCATAAAGCGGTCTATGGCTGTATCGTTCATGTATTTGTTCCAATTAGTGTTGGGACGAATAATCGGAATTGGGAATCGGAAATAATTAGAACTTTTGGAATATTGTAACTTGGATCAGAATCAGAAAAACTTGTGCCAATTTGCCGATGCCAAAAACGATTCTTTAATAATTTTTTTTTTATTTTAGATTTTACTTAAAACAAAATCTCCCACTGCTACTAGCAAATAATAAAATAATAAATATTTATTGATTTTTAACTATCAGTAAAACTAAAATCAATAGATCATCCCCCCACAAGTGTGCTTTTACGCTTGAGAAAATATCTGAACAGTTAACATATGTTTTTACGGTAATCAGGGGAAAAATAATAATTTTATAGTTTAACATTTAGAGATTTATAAAGAATCGGAATTGGTAATTGTATCGGAATCTGTAAAAACATTGGAATCGTCCCATCACTAGTTCCAATCCATGTTATCTGTGAATGCTAAGCCGAGGAACATGAATGTTGAACTCTCCGGTAGGATGCACCACTAGTCATGTCAATCAGCGGGTGGAAAGGTAAAAAGAGGAGGGATGTATTAAGTGTGGTCATCCATTCTTAGACCGATTCCACTACAAACAGCAAATTTTATTGTACAGAGTGGAACGATAAATTTGTCGCCCTAAAGAAAACAACACTGCAACTTTCTTTTAAAACTTTTATTTAAAAAATTCAGGTAGCTGTATTATGTAGTAGAGTTAACATCTATCCAATGTAGCCGCCTTCAGCCTCAATCACCGCTTCGATTCAGGTCCAGAACTGGGAGCATGTCTTTTCCACAAGCACCGGCAGGAGCTCGGCAAATACTCAGCAGATGGCAGTGATCAGGCTTGCTTTGGTGTTGTGGGGTGGGGGGGGGGTCCTTTTGGTGATGTTCTCGACATATGACTGAATGAAGTAGTCCAGCGGGTTCAGGTTGGGGGAGGAGTTTGGGCCAGTAAGAGAAGGGTACATTCATTCTGAAGCCAAGCCTTGGTCTTTTTGCACTTGTCGGCCAGCGCCGAGTCCTGCTGCCACACTCAGGGTCTGCCAGCAGCTACCTGATTGCACTAGGGATCACCACACTCTTCATCACATCCGAGTACACTTTGATGTTTACTTTCAAACCGACTTTGAAGATGTGAGGTGGCATGATGTGGCTCTCACTTAAAACAACATCAAAGACTGTAATCATGGCTGAAAACTTTGCTTTCTTCTCTCTGTGCATGTCCTTGTTATTTGTGGCAATCCAGCGATGCATTTTGAGGGTGCTGGCAATGGTCCTGTTGTCATAACTTGGATCAGTAAAGAGCATAAGTTGTACAGTGGCGCATCTTCGATCTCGCTCATTGAACATTGTGTCACTTTCAGACATGATAGAAGGCTCCTATCGCTCTTGGGATTTGTACACAACTATCCAACTAGTAGATGGTCTGCAACAACAAAAAAAAAAAAAAAACGAAAACCGGTTTTTATCAAACAGAAATGGAATCATGTCATCTTTTCTAGGGTGCCAATTTTATCGTTCTACCCCATAGTATATTGTGTGTATATAACTATGTATAAATGATTATGTTTCATTGGGATTGAATACATATGTACAATATCAAAATTATGTCACATAGGTGATTATATACATACGTACAATATCAAAATTATGTCACATAGGTGATTATATACATACGTACAATATCAAAATTATATCACATACGTGATTATATACATGTGTACAATATCAAAATTATGTCACATAGGTGATTATATACATACGTACAATATCAAAATTATGTCACATAGGTGATTATATACATACGTACAATATCAAAATTATGTCACATAGGTGATTATATACATATGTAAATTACCAAAATTATCAACAGTGAAGGGATGTGATTTTGTTGCTAAGCAAGTTTGTCAGGAATATGTATGTCGAGGGGGCACAACTGCAACGAGTTCATCAGAACACATTCCATTAAAATACTTGTAAAACAGGCACAGGGATGCAACATTGTGGCGATGGGACAGGGATTGGAGCTTAGTTGACAAAGTGGGATCTATTACATCGGAGATTATTTTGGACCCTATTAAAGAGGGAGAGACTAGTGGTAGATGCTCCAGCCCAGATGTGGTAACAATACTCCATGCATGAGCGAATGGTGGCCTTATAGAGGTATAGGATACTCTCAGGTGTGAGCAGTTCTCTAGCACAATAGAGGGAGCCCACCTTCCTTGCAGTAGTCTTCGCAATGTCCTCAATGTATTTGTATTAGTTCATATTGCCTGTGAATATTAAGCCGAGGACTTTGAAGGAAGAATTCTCAGGTAGAGAGTTATTCATCATGGGCATCAATTGTTGGAGAGGTGTCTTGTAATTGTTAAAGGAAAGCAGCTTAGTCTTACTAGCATCAAATGTTACCATCCATTTATGGCCCCATTCCACTACTGTCTGGAGGTCATTTTCTACTTATTCTACTATCGTCTTAGATTCATGTACATCCGTTCTTCCCTCGTGCATGTTATAGAGCATTGTATCATCAGAAAATATACCCATTTCGGACACAATATTATCAGGGAGGTCGTTTATGAATATCAGGAATAATAATGGTTCAAGGATCGACCTCTAAGACTCTCCTACTTTAATGTTATGCTGTTTAGATGAGCGTCCATTAATGACAAGCTGGATGATCATATTGTCCAAGAAGGATTGAATTATATTTAGTATTCGTCATTAAATCGTAATAATGGTATCAGCTGTTATGATGACCTTTGACATGGTAAAATTGTGTTTATTTATTCATTTATTTTTTATTTGTGCTATCTGAGTGACTATTCACAGTAAAACAATCAAACAGGTCACCCAATTCATTTATTTAGGGCATAAACTAAACTTCTTCAGTGATCACAAGACATCATTGAAACACAGAATCGGGCTGGGTTTGGCGACTTTCCAAAAACCCAGCACCATTCTAAAATAAAAAATGGCGCCGATAACGGTTGAAGTAAAAGTTTATTTAACTTATGTCCTCCCAATAGTTTTAAATGGCCTTGGTTGTATCACATGACCAAACAATTAACCAATCGCATTGAGGTGTTTCAAAACAGGTAACGCATCTTATTGGGACATCACATGAACGTATGATCGAAAAAAAAAATATATATATATATCCACCCTCCGTCAGACTACTTCCCCACTTCCTCTATTTGATAAAATCAAAAGTAAAACTCTTAAACTTTTTGGCCATGTCAAACGATCAACCACTGGTCTGTCAAAGTTATGACTTCAGGGTATGTTAGAAGGCAAACGAGGCAGAGGAAATCGAAGGAGAAGATGAAGAGAGAAAATATTTTTGATTGGATATCTCTCAACAGATGTGACTTATGATGAGTGAATTCTATTAAACTGAAGGATGATAACTTTCTTCAACATGCGAATGATAGGATTCTTATCCCATTAAAAAAAATTGCAGAATCAAAAGATAAATGGCGCATCCGCTACTAGTCTCTCACTGCTAGGCAAGGTTCAAAAAAAGAGTCGCCAACCTAGTAGGTCCTGCACTGTCGGCCAAACTCCAACCTCAGTCCCATTGCTGAAACCTGACATCCTTGTGTCTGTTTTAAAAGTACTTTAATGGCAAGTGCTCGGACGAACTTAAAGCACTTTTACCCCCTCGACGTAAATATCCCTGACAAACCAGACAAGCAGCAAAATCCCACCCCTTCATTGCAGATGCCGTAAAGCATTCTACTCAAACGGTTTCTTTGCTCTCAAACTGCTAGACTTTGGAATTCCCTCCCAGGCCCCCTGTTTCCATGACTGTACTGACATGCATAAGTTCAAGTGTAATGTGAACAGACATCTCACTGCCCAACTCCCTACATAGTATCCCTGCAAATCTGGTTCCAAGTAGTAACCCCTAATGTCAAAGTGACACTGCGCTTAGTTATGGGTGTAAAAACAATATAAAAAAAAAATATATATATATATATATATAATTTCGTTTTATTGATTTCTTTTGAGATTTATCCACGAAATTATTTAGAAGATGAGAACGGTAATCGGAATAATTCAAACTAGCAGAACCCGTGGAAATTCCATGGTAGTTGAACATTCTTAAAACACATCTATAAAAAAAAAAAAAAAAAAAACTGGCCACACATATTTGTATGTCCAGCAAAGGCTTTTTTTTTTTTTTTGCCAGGGTTCTCAGGGGAGGGGGGGTCTCGGGAGGGGGGTACTATTCTTTAGAACTTTTTATATACTCCCTAGATCATAATATCTACGATTTGTGAACGGGGGTCGTATCTACATTATTTACATTGACTTTTATAAAATTAACACTATTCCATCCTCTCGCATGTTTGTTGGTGTTTTTCGTATAAAAACGAAACTGAGTCGAAAGCGACGGCATTTTCTCAGCCTTTCTGGACGGGATGTCCAGAAAGCAATCGGCTTTGATCAATCTGCGGAAACCTCTCATATCAGACAATTGCTATGCATTTGGACACTCCCTTTTTATGGGGAGCTGGTTTTCCACAACATTGTGGGGAAATGAAATGGCAGAAAGCTTAACTGGTCTCCCCGTTCATTTTTGCTGGTCAACTTTTTCATTGGCATCGCTAAATTTCAATGCTTTTCACTTCCTGTGGCTTTGTAGCGTAGCGGTAAAAGTTCACGTTTTCTTTCACTTTCTTTCCCGCCTTTGGGTTCATTTTTTTACACCTACAAACACTGGTGCAATGCCGGGTACCCCTGCTAGTTATGAATAAAATGAATAAAAATAAAATAAAACAAATAACGATGAATTTAAAGCAATTTTTTAGCAAATTCTTTTTTAACTTTTTAAAGCTGGAAAGAATTGATTTAAAAAAATTTACATTTTTTTAAATGAAAACTCAACACACAATACATTGTTTTGTTTTTCTGAATAATTTTTTCAGATAAATTATAAAGTCAATTCACTTGCAAATTTTGTCTAATTTTAAAAATAATCTATAATAATAAAAATAACTTAGTCTCCTCTCAACACGACCTTTTTTTAAATTATAAAATAAAATAGCCAATTTGAAACCGTGAACAGACAGCCATGTTTTTTTTTTTTTTTTTTGAAAGTTTTTGGGAGAAGAAATGGTTTTAATGATTTTTAACTGATAAAGAGCGGCTATAAAGGGAGGTAATTCGTTTCGTATTAATTAATGTTTGCGATGATGATGATTTCTTTTGTGACAGCGGACAAGTAAATTAATGTTTAGATTATCATTCCTCATCTCAAATGCATAAACATTGTAAATTATTTTTGTAAAATTTTTAAAAAGTTTTATTTTATTAATTTCACGAATGTAAACCTTTTTTTTTTCCTTAAATACATTCATTTATTTATTTATTCATCTAGATTGAAAGTAAGCATTAAATTTACTGACAAAAAAATCTGTGATGATACGAAAAAAATCTTTTTCTAACACAAGGGTTATTCCAAGAGTAAAGCCTCCTATTTTTTTTCAAATCAAAAACTTAAAGAGCTACGAAAACGGAAGTGGTACCATTAAACCGAGTGACCTTTTGTGCTCCAGAACTTATTTCTCTACATAGTCATTACCATTCTCAATTCACTCTTTGCCCGCAATGAACGCTTTTTTTTTTTTTTTTTTATCTGAAAGTCATTCCAAAAGTAAGGTCTCCTATTTTTTTTAACTTGTAAAGTTGAAGAGCTACAAAGACGGGAGTGGTATCATTAAAACGAGCGACCTTTTGTGCTCCAGAATTTCTTTTTCTGCATAGTCACCACCATTTTCAATGCACTTTTTCCAGGAATTCAATGACGCATCTCTGCTTCTAAAGTTGTTTTTCTTTTTTTAGAGTCTCGCACCATCAATATCTGCAATGGAGAGATGAAACTTTCAGGTTATGAATGCATAAGCTCAGTTATCATAACAATACAGTTTGCAATCCTCTCTAATGTTTTTGAGCGAGATGAAAAAAATAGGAGGCATTACATTTGTAATGTCCCTCATATATAGAAATTTAGTTATTAATGCAAGTGGAATTTCCATGGACCCAGTCTTAGATAAATCATGCTCATTGAGAAACATTGTGTTAGACTGGAAGCAATTCACACATGTGAGTCACGGTGCCAATCGGTGAAACTCTGCTGAACATGAATGGTTTATTCTAAGAATAAGGCATCCACATAACCGATATTGTTTCAAGAATTGGTCCAACATGCGGCAGTAATAACCACTGAAGGAACTGGACTTCTTTCATTGGCGTCGATTGTCTAAATGCAAAAGCAGCTGATGTTGGGATTCTTCTCTAACGGGAGAATCTAAGAATCTAAAGACGGGCAGGACAATGGCATTTGCATAAAGAGTCTTGAAGGAATTACCAAGATGAATAAAACTGGCACGACTGATATGACAGAGTCCTTATTTAGAATAAAAAGAAAGAATGCTATTAACGTTTTTTTTTTGTGTGTGTCTCTTCTAGAACCTTAATCTCCGCACTGGCAATTAAGCAAAATCTGGTATAGGACCATATAGTTTATTTGGTTTGAAACAGCATTCTCATGCCTGTCTTAAATGTTTCCGAGACTGCATCAATGGAAACTTTCATTTTGATAAAGATACCTCCTAAAATCTCAACTATTATATAAAAAGGACTTTGTCTGTGTATGTGGGTGTGAGTTCATCCCCTATGGACTCGAAAACGGCTGGACCAATTTTTATGAAATTTCACACAAAGGTACTTTATGTGTCTGGAAGTGTTCTTAGATAAGTATTTTTTTTGAGACTGCATCAATGGAAACTTTCATTTTGATAAAGATACCTTCTAAAATCTCAACTATTATATAAAAAGGACTTTGTCTGTGTATGTGGGTGTGAGTTCATTCCCTATGGACTCGAAAACGGCTGGACCAACTTTTATGAAATTTCACACAAAGGTACTTTATGTGTCTAGAAGTATTCTTCAATCAGTAACGATAATCGATAATTGAAATAATCTGATGAAAGAACGATCAGACAATTTTGACCAAAGTTAACACCTTACACAGCCTAACATCAAAAGTGCATTTTAGAAGTTTTATAACCACACAAGCTGAAAGGTCCGACATATAAAATCAACAGTAGTTTCTTTGATATGACAGGGATACATTTGAAATGAATGTTTCTGTTTAGAGCACAATTGCACCATGATACTTGACTTTTTCATTTTAAAATTAAATTTAAGCCATTATCATCGCACAAGCATTAATGCTAGATATATAAAATTAATAGAAGGTTCTTTGATATGACAGGGGCACATAAAAAATAAATGTTTCTGTTTAGAGCACAACTGAGCCAGGATACTTGACTTTTGCATTTTAAATTTTAATTCATGGCATTATATACATATGATAATTTTATAAAATCAACAGTAGGTTCTCTACAGTGCAATGTGGACTACAATGTATTGTAGAGAAAGTTACTGCAGGGAGGCATGTGAAGTTTCCTCCTGGTGCATCATGCTCTATCCCCAACTAGAGCAGGCAATTTGATTAAAAAATGGGCGATTTCACCGATTTTTATGACAATAAAAATGTGGGAGTGTGAAACACTTATTGATTATCATTTAATCCCAGGCAACGACAGGTCTCCCTACTCATAGTATATAGTGTAAAAGCATCCTATCTAATTGCTCCCACACTCGGTTCGATCACTGCATTGTTGCATCTCTATGTCTGTTTAACAAGTACTTTAATCAAATATGTTTTGATAGACTCGTAGCACTTGTGCCCCCTCGATGTACTTACTCTATCTATATAAAAGTCAGGTACACCCAAGGATGGAGCACTGTTGCCACATCTGGGCAGGAGCTGCTAAAAAGACATTATCCTGCCTTAACAGAGTTCAAAATAGACTTTGTAGCTTAGTAGGTGATGCCCTTTTCTCTTCTCTGCAACCTCTTTCTCACAGAAAAGACGTTGCGAACCTGTCTCTGCTTTATCATTATTTTCTTGGCAAGTGCTCGTCTGAGCTCCAAGCTATGATCCCCTCTCGCCAGACTTTCACAAAAAACACTTGTCTAGCTAAAACCACTATCAATAATTTCCCCCCACTCTTTATCTGTGCCTAAACCTAAACATAGATTCCATGAACAAAGCTTCTTTTTTAGAACTGCACACCTGTGGAACTATCTTTCATTTGCATGTTTTCCATCTTACAATTTAGTTGTCTTCAAGTCCAACGTAAACAAATTCTTGATGAACCGTCCCCTTAAGTAATCCAATTTACCAAATTTCCACCACTAACGATGACTACAATATTATCCCATTGACTACTATACAATAACCCTTATCCTCGAGTAGTCTCCGGGCTTTGATAAGTGGTGATTCCCATGTAACAAAATAAAAGTACTTTCCTGGCTGTACTAAACTGCAGAAGTTTAAATCAAATGTGAACTGACATCTCGCTGCTCAACTCCCCACACAGTTTCCTGTTAGACATGATCGTGGCGTCAAAGTGGTAATATGCAAATTAAGTAAAATCTTATATGTGTCTATATGAGTTTCTTGTTTTGAATTCTTACACAACTTTATCAATGGAAACTTTTTTGTTTTATAAAGAAAGCTTATAAAATAGTATATAGGAGAAAGTAATCATTTTTGCAGTTTCTTTGAAAACTTCTTTCAGTATTATAAGAAAGAGGTGGTAATCTGATGGCGCAAGATCAAGTGAATAAGACAGATTGCACAAAGTCTCCCATCCAACTTGATGTATCATGTCCTTGACCACTTGTGCAACATGCGGCCTGGTATTATCATTAGGTCTATGACAACAGCATATTCTTTTCATTGTTTTGACTCTCGAGGATATATCTGACACAGTTAGGCACAGTTAATCAACCGAGAACCACATCAATTTTATATAAAAGCATACAAGATATCAACGGATACACACTCGAGAGTCAAAACAATGAAAAGAATATGCTGTTGTCCTAGTCCTGATTATCATCGAGGTAAAGCACACCTTTGCGATTCACCAATGCTGACTCCTTCTGACGCAATTCCTGTTGTACAAGTTTCAACTGCTGCGAGAATAAGTCTCCAGTGACTGCTTATCTCATTGTTAGCAGTTCACAATAAACCATTTTACAACCTGTCCATCTGACACAAAGTATAATCTTGCAAAGGTGCATAGGCGGCCTTGCATTGTGAAGGACAGCATCCTCAGGCACTTTGTCTGTGTGTGTGTGTGTGTTCGTTTCCGATTTACTCCTAAACAGCTGGGCCACTCTTTTTGTAATTTTCCACAAATGTATTCTATATGTCTGGGAAGGGTTTGTATTAGCATCCCTCCGATAAATATTAATATTCGACAACAAAAAATAACGATTAAAAAAGGAACAGTCCAATTCGGACCAAAGTGAACACCTTTATACAGCCTAATATTACTTGTAAATTTAAGAAGTTTTATCACTACACAAGCAGATAGGGCCTGACATATAAAATTAACAGTAGGTTCTTTGATAAAATAGGTGGGGGGGGGCGTTCAAAATGAATATTTCTGTTTAGAGCACAATTGAATCATGATGCTTGACTTTTGCATTTTAAACTTTAATTCAAGCCATTATATATATAAAAAATAATTTTATAAAATCAACAGTAGATTCTCTACAGTACAATGTAGACTGCAATGCATTGTGAAGTAAGTCGCTGCGGGGCAGCATGTGAAGCTTCCTCCTCATGCACTGCAGTGGATCCCTGACTAGAGCAGGCAATCAATCAATTGATTGAAAAATGGTTGATTTTACCGGTTTCAATGACTATAAAAGTATTGAAAGTGTAAAACATTCATTGATCCTCATCAAATCTCGGTCAACGTTGGGTCTCCTTGCTAGAATATATATATATCTATAATATAAAACTGAATATGTGTGTGTGTGTGTGTGTGTGTGTGTGTGTGTGTGTGTGTGTGTGTGTGTGTGTGGTCACGAATATGTGGTTGACTATTTTAAAAAACTGATTACATATAATGATAGAAAATGTATCGAGACACAGGAATGGGTATGTTTGATCTGGCAGAACAGTGGTTCATTAAAATTGTGGGGTCTGCGTTCACGCCTAGTCCACAAAGTATGGAAATAAAAAATTTATAAATTTGAAAAAAAACGTTTACAAGTGTTTTTGATATAGATGTACATGAGAATACTTTGATAAGTATGTTTTAACTTAAGTAGGGATGGTATGATAAAATTGTGAGGTCTGCGTTCGCACCTGGCCTCCATAGAATGGAAATAGGCACAAACTTTAATAAAGACTTTTTCATATCTATCTGCGTAAGTATACTTTGATAATTGTGTTTCAGTTTGAAGAAATATGGTATAATAAAATTATGGGGTGTTCGTTTGCACCTGACCTCCATAGAATGAAAATATGTCACAAAGTTCAACAAGGTTTTTTTAATATAGATCCACAGAATATTGTGATAAGTGTTTCAGTGTGAACAGGTATGGTATAATAAATTATGAGGTTTATCTATTTTATTTTTACTTTCATCATATTTTGCTTTGGTTTTGATACCCCCAAATTCAACCCAAATTTGCAACCCTTCCTTTTCATAACCTATCATACTTTCATAAATAAGAGTTCATTTTCTGTAGGCTGTTTTTGGACCTAGTCAACGACTGGTACTTTTGCTAGTATATATATATATATATATATATATATATATATATATATATATATATATAGGGCTCCCTCAGTCTTTCACAGACTATGGTTACCAATGAAGGGATGCCTGCGCATGAAAGTCTTATTGTGCAATCTCCAACCACACCTCTCCTGAGTCGACATTGTTAAATACCAGTGGCAAGTGAAGTTTATGTTCAGGGCGACTAGAAACAAATGCCGAGATAAGCAGAGAGCACATATAGCGCCTAGAATTCCCAAATGGTCACTCATCTGGTACTAACCAGACTCAACGTTGCTTAACTTCAGTGATCTGACGAGAACCGGTGTGTTAACGCGATTATGCCGTGTGTGTGTGTGTGTGTGTGTATATATATATATATATATATATATATATATATATATATATATATATATATATATATATATATATATATATATATATATATATATATATATATATATATATATATATATATATATATATATATATATATATATATATATATTCCAATACAATTTTTACATGAGTTCTATTGGAATCTGTATATATTTTATCATAAACCATTTTTTTCCTGATTTGTTGTGTGGCTTTCCTTCTTTTTATACCTTTCTCTCATTTCTCTCTTTCCCCATCCATCTTTCATGCCTTTTGTTCATCATAAATTTTCAAAAAACTTACTCCATTCCAGTGTACTCTTTTAGCACTCACAGTCGGACCGATAATACTCGTCATAGTTCTATCCACGGTTTAAACAGAACCTAATGTCTAGATACTAGCTTCTTTACAAAATATAAATGCCTACAAACCAAATTAAACTACCAACCATTTGTATACAAATAAAATGACTTAAAACAGGTTGATACGCCGTAAAACCCAACACCCAACCTTGATTTGCTCTGTGTTCAGAGGTATCTCTCTATATTACCTGTAAATTTCCATTCCAACTTTTTTCCAATAATGATCGAACTGTTTAGAAAAAAAAAATCATGATACTCACATGCACATGTCTCAGATTCTTTCCGATTTTTTTTTTTTAATTCATTTTTGTTAAGCGAATTTAACGTTACATTTAATACCGGGGATCGTCGGGTACATTTGCTAGTATATTTATAAACCAAGGTGTTGTCATTCTTCCAGAAACGGTATAATACAAAAGTATTAAAACAATGATAAATTTATTGAGTCAATATTGAACTTTTATCTACTTTTTCCACGCAGTTATTTCTCACATAAATTCTTACGCAAACTGTACTTCACGAGCATGAATTTTGTTTTGATCATTCTGTTTTTATGAGTTGTTCTTTAGTGATTTCTATCTCTAAGAAAAATAAATTAAATAACTTCGTGTCACGAGGTTGTTGGCGGTCAGAGGTCAAAGGTCAGATCGGTTTTCCTTTTGACGTTCCTGGTTTTGTTTTTATACTTCTTACCGAAAAGAAGTGATTTGTCTATGTGTTGGTTACTAATTATTTAAGTGCATTATTTCCTTCTGTGGGCTGAACTGTTCTCTCCTCAACAAACCGGCATGATATTAAATCTATCTTTACACAAGAGCACTTCCATCTACTAACCCGTTTCTCTCTTGTACATATTACTAACGAAGATGACAAATAAAGTTGTTTATTAAATGTTAAAGTGAGACTTATTTTCGTTGTCTTCATTATTAACTAAACATCTCTACTTGAATAATGGCCATCATTTCATCAATTTTAATCAACAGTGATCAATTTAATACAACGTTATAATTAAAAAGTCATCCCCGATGTTAAAAGTCAGTAAAAATATATTTTTTAATTTGTTTTTTTCTTTTCTTTCTTTTTTTTTTTTTTTTACAAAGGTGTCATTACTTATCAAGGCCCGGAGGCCGCTCGAGGATAAGGTTTAATACGTGCACGGTAGTCAATAGGAAAAATATCATAGTAATCGTTAGTAGTGGAAATTTGATAAATTGGATTACTTAAGGGGATGGCTCATCAAGAACTTGTTTACGTTGGACTTGAAGATGAGCAGGAAAACGGAAGAGAGTTCCATAGGCATGCAGTTTTAAGAAATCGACGTTTAGGTTTAGGCACAATAATTTGCGTCCTGGTAGTCCAAATGAAAACTTACCATTAAAAAGTTAATTATTATCGGGTCTGTTTTAAACGAATATCACATTTAAATTTGTCGCCGCAAGTAGTTATGATATTATGGAGAGAAGGCACGAGAGAGGGGAGTTAGCTTATCATTTTATGTGAATGTCGTATACTGATGTCCATTTCAGTTATCCTTACTGATATATAACTCCTAGCACACGGGTCTGTCATCTATAATATAAATCTCATCTGTCTGTTTAAATGTATGTATGTATGTACGTATGTATGTATGTATGTGTACGTATGGGTATATGTATGTATATGTGTGTATGTATTTGTATATGTATATGTATGTATGTATATCTCTTTTTTTTTTTTCATTTTTCTTAAACTTTTTCTTCTAGGGGATGGGACATCCAACCAGATGTCTGACATTTACCCCTATTTTAGTGAGTCCAACCAAGAGATCTTTTCAGGATTCTAGCCGTCCCTTTCAGTGCAATCGTTTGTATTTCACTTGCACTTGGTTCACCGGGTATGCTTGCTATGTACTTTTTAAAGTTCTTTTTCATAAGCCCAGTTGCTCCTATAATGACTGGTATAATTGAAACGTCTTTTAATTTCCAATTTCGTTTCATATCATACATAAGTCCTTGATACTTTGTAATCTTTTCCCTCTCAACTCTGTTAAGCCCTGTATCATTGGGTATGTGTGCACGTGTGTCTGTATACGTATGTATGTGTATTATTCATGGTGTATGCATATATGTGTGTATGTTTGCAGATATGTATGTGTGTATGTGTAGATATGTATATTTGCGTTATATATATATATATATATATATATATATATATATATATATGCATGTATGTATGCCAATGACCGTCTTGTGTATGTTTATGTATGTATAAGTATGTCTATGTATGCATATATGCAATGGGTATGTATGTATGTATGGTATGCATATATGTGGGTTATTTGTATGTGTTTATGTGTATATATGTGTATATATGTATGCACGCGTGCATGTATATATATGTATATACACCAGTGACCGTCTTCAGTGTCATGCCTGCTTGTGCGTGTGAATTTTGCCGGCAGGACTAAAGTCATTTTCGGCTCATGGACTTTCAGTACCTGAGGGAGTGGCACTCGTCTGACAAGACGTTGCAATCATCACAATCATCATGTATGTATGTATGGGAGAACTCAATGTGACGGCGATCATCTGGAAAGATGCAGCAATCATCATCATGTATATATGTATGTCTGCCTAAAACTTTCGACAGTGGTGACGGATTTTCACGACGTCGGTATTATTTTGAAGCTCGGCCCTTCAAATGACAAATATCGGAAAATTGGCTAAAAACATTAATTCATTCACCCTCAACTGAGCACTTTTCTACAGGGAGGGGTCGCTTTTTTCGTCGATATTTTCGAAAATCATCTCCTCTTTTCGATTAACTAGCCTTAATTTAAACCTACGTCACTTTCAGTTTGGCGATGGGTGCACACCATTTTTTTTTTTTTTTCTTTTGCTCAACACATCTCCAAACACCCGGGCAACTCCGGGCACTCAGGCTAGTGACAATAAAAAAAAAGAAAAGCATTCAGAGTCTAGAGTTAATATTTTGAAGAGAACAACTATTTTCCAATCAGAACTTAGCTATCGTCTGTCTCAAGATTTTGGGATGTGGTATAGGGAAGGGGGTCAATCAATCTATTCTCTTCGATAGATTGTCAAATTGAAGAATAACATGAAGCTTTTAAGAAAAAAAAAGTGGGAATAACACTCCGAGATATTTGACCCCAGGGGGGGGGGGGGTTATGTAGAGCCGCACCAACCACGCCACTCTTAACCGAGATATTTGACTATGAAAAAAATGTGATTGCTTGTTCAGCATCATTGGCTGAGAAAAAAGGAGGCCAAGTTCAACTTCGGAGGCGACAAAGGTCTAAAAAGTAAATCAATGCCAAATCTGATTCCAATCAAACCAGATCAGTTGACCACTTCAGACATTGATCGCTGGCAAAATTGACTTCAACCTAAAAAGAAAAAAAAAAGTTTCTAATATAATAATAAGCTGAACCTCACAAGTATATTTTTCTAAACCTCGTTGATCCTGGGTATGACGTTTCGGGGTTTCTCCATTATTAGATCAAAATCGAAATATTCAATTCCAAGTAAAATTAATGGTATCTCCTTAACTGCCCTGTCGCAGTAATTGACAAATCCAAAAAAAATGATGAAAAAATGACGAGGTAGAAAATTAATTATTAATGGAAATAGTTTTCAAACAAAATTAGTGCGAATTAAAGGTTTTGCTAGAAATAATAAACAAATGTTCGTACCATAACAAGGAAGGTAATTATTTTCTGAAACTTTGAAAATCTTAGGCCAATTCCAAAC
Organism: Euprymna scolopes; assembly: GCF_053919585.1. NCBI lineage: Eukaryota > Metazoa > Mollusca > Cephalopoda > Sepiida > Sepiolidae > Euprymna > Euprymna scolopes. The sequence goes on from NC_136502.1 coordinate 111,807,411, forward strand.
TGTGAGTTTCTTCCATTGTTTTTTTTTTATGTCACGTGTCCCAAACAAATATGACGAAGCGTTTGTTGGTAAAGCTTGAAACGTTTTATTTTATGTAATATAATAATGCAGTAATACTTAACTAATTCCGACATGACAATTAAGTAGATATCATCAGTTTTAGTTAAAATTAATGTAGTTATCGATTTTTTTTTAATGAAAATTCATTTTTTCGACTTACAAATTTTGTTCTAATAACGATGAAGCATCGAGTTTTTGTAATGAAAACGCTCCAGACAGGACGTGAAGCCACTTGATGTAAGTAGCTGATAAGAACGAATTTAAAATGCATTAGGCCCTAAAACCCTAATTTCAGAGCTTGTAGAAATATTTAAATGCAGATGTTATATATATAAAAGGTTTGAAACAAAATTTTCCACGAAAGGTAAAAATTCAGTTAAAAAGCGGAAAATTCCATAAGAAGTGTCCAATTAAGACTATATTACAAGATATTAAGTAAATATTTGCTGGCAAACCTTTAAACCCCCTGAGTTGCACTTAATCAGTTGACCAGTTCAGATATTGATCCCAGGTAAAATTGACTTCAGCAAAAAAAAAAGTATATTTCTAACACAATGATTTAAAAAAAACTCAATTGGTCTCTCTTCGGCTAGCTCCTCCCACACATTCACATCGATGCCAAGAGCGATCAGATCCCATTTGACCACGTCTTTAAAGCGCAGCACTGGGCGACCGTGGCTTCTTGATCCATTTGCCAGTTCGCTGTAGAGGATATCCTTAGGGAGACGGCCATCGGGCATTCTGTGCAGGTGTCCAAGCCAGCGTCATATCTTGAGTGTCTGGAACAAGGAGTGGCTGTCGGCACATCTTAGCACCTCTTCATTGGTGATTCTATCCCACCAATTGATGCCCATGATATGTCATAAGCATCGGAGATGGTAGACGTTCAGTCTTTTCTCGTGACGAGCATACATGGTCCAAGTCTCTGCTCCATACAGTAGGGTACTCGGAACACAGCATTTGTAGATGCGGCATTTTGTGCGAGAAGTGAGGTATTTATTGAACCATGCTCTTTCACGTAGTCGGTTGAAAGTAGACGCTGCTCTACCTATGCGCGTTTGTAGCTCCTGTTCAATGGATACTCCCTTGTTGATGTTGGATCCAAGATACGCAAAGTTCTCGACAGTCTCTAGTTCGTGGCCATTGATGGTGATTGGTGATGCGTCACCCTGGTGCAACACAACTGTCTTCTTCACACTGATTACCAGTGCGAACTCCGCACAAGCAGTGCTCAATTTGTCAAGCAGCCGCTGGAGTCCACTTGCGGAGTGCGAGACCAATGCAGCATCGTCTGCAAACAGCAGCTCAAGTATTAGGACTTTTCGAATCTTGGTTTTGGCACGTAGGCGAGCCAAGTTAAAAAGTTTTCCATCAGAGCGAGTATGAAGGAACACACTGTCTTCGTCCTCGTGATTTCCAAAAGCGTGGTGCAGAAGAACTGAGAAGAAGATGCCAAACAGTGTGGGAGCCAACACACAACCTTGCTTGACTCCACTGCACACGGGGAAGTTATCAGACATGTCACCCTCGAAGAAGACTGCGGCTGTCATGTTATCATGGAGCAATCTTATCAAACTAAGAAGAGTTGGTGGACAGCCCAACTTTTGTAGGATGTCAAACAGACCATCTCTACTAACCATGTCAAAAGCTTTCGTGAGGTCCACAAATGCGATATGGAGAGGTCTATGTTGTTCTCTGCATTTTTCCTGGATTTGACGCACTGAAAATATCATGTCCGTGATTGAGCGCCCGCTGCGGAAGCCGCATTGTGATTCTGGATAAACGCAGTTTGCAATCTGCTGGAGCCTTGGAAGGAGCACTCTAGCAAAGACTTTGACAGTGACACTGAGTAAAGATATACCACGGTAGTTATTGCAATCTCCTTTGTCTCCTTTCTTGAATAAAGCGACAATTTTAGCATCTTTCATTGCTGTTGGAAATTTTCCGTTGCGCCAACTGGTGCAGAGGAGGTCGTACAAGTGCGGTAGCAGGAACTTATCGCACTTGAGCAGGTTTGCTGGAATCTCGTCAGTACCTGGGGCCTTCCCTACATTCATGTGTTGGAGAACTACTTCGAGTTCTGACATAATTGGAATGTTGTCCAGTTCGACTAGGGTATTGAAGTTCGGAGTGGAATATTAAGCTGTGACTGTGATGTTGGGCGGTTCGCCATATAGTACAGAGTAGTGCTCCACCCAGCGTTCAAGCTGCTTCATAGGATCAGCGATGATCTCCCCCCGTAGTAGATTTTAAAGGGCAAACTTTCTTTGCGCTCAGTCCAGTTGCTTTGCGGAGTCCACGGTACATCACACGTAGTTTACCGCAGTCAGCAGCAGTCTGGATTTCGTCGCACAGGTTGTTCCAGTAGTTGTTTGCACAGTGCCGAGCAGCTTTCTGGAATTGACTGCAAGCCTCTTTCAGCTTGGACAGGGTGCTGCGTGTCGGCCTGCTCACATAGTTCTTGTGAGCATCGTTTTTGGACAGTAGTAGAAGTTCTAAGATTTCTGCATTCTCAGCCATCCAGTCTTTTTTTTTTTTTTTTTTTTTTTTTTTTTTTACATAGTGATCACCACTTATCAAGGCCCGGTTCCAAAGGATGTGACTGCAGCATCATGCATTGCAGTTTGCAGGATTTCCCAGGATTTATCCAGGTTCACTGCTTCCCCTAGTGCAGAATCTCTCAGCTTATTTTCGAGCACAGTGCGAAATGCACTGATGCTATCGTTGTTCTTCATTGCAGCCATGTTGAGACTACGACGTGGTCTTGGCTTACATGGTGCAAGTTTCTTGTTCGGGAGATCGAATTGTGTCAGCATGAGTGAGTGGTCGATATCACCATCGGCGGAGTGGTAGGTTCTTGATCATTTGACAGAACCAATGTCTCTTTTTCTACACAATGCAAGATCCAATTTGTGCCAATGTTTGGAACAAGGGTGTCTCCAAGAGACACGATGACACATTTTCTTTTTGAACCAGGTGTTTGCAATACAGAGTCCCTGTTGACTACAGATCTCCAGAGTTCTTTGACCATTTTCATTTATTTTACCAGTACTGAAGTGACCAATAATGTCAGGCCAAATAGTATGGTCTGCACCAACTCTGGCGTTGAAGTCTCCGAGTACTAGGAGGTAATTGCTGGCTGGGATCCTGCTCAGTATTACGTTGAGACAGTCATAGAATTCATCCTTCACATGATCTTCGCTAGGCAGTGTTGGCGCATAGACGCTAGTGAGGTGTACTGGTGTATCAGCGTAGTTGATCTTCAGTGTCATAATTCTCTCTGAAATGCTGACCGGAGTGTCGACTACATGTTCTCTGAGTAATTTGTTTGTCACTGCAAAACCTACTCCATGGATGCGATGTTCCTCTTCTGCTTTGCCAGTCCAGAAGAAAATGTAGTTTTGTTCCGAGATGGAGCCAGTTCTAGCCAATCTGGTCTCCTGTAGAGTGACAATGTCGACAGATAGCTTGGCAAGTTCATGGTCAAGTAATGTGGTCTTACGAGGCAGACCTTGTGCACGAAGGTTGAGATCTGGGTCATGCGTTAAACACAGGCACAGTGTACGAATGTTTCAACTTTCACGTCGGAGAGTAGTCTTTGAATTGAGATTTGTAACAGGTGAATGATTTACGTCTGTGATTGCCTGACCACCTAATCAAAGCGACATGACAAGGTAGCACATTACTGACCAGAGGCTGCCTGGTTTGAGGCGGGCAGTAGCCACCCACTGGGGCTAAATAGCCCCTCCCACTGTTGAGGAGGATCCGAAGCGCCTGGCCGCGACATCAATTTGACCAGACTTTTAACTCGTAACTATTTTCCACCGTTGCGAGAGCCTGGGCGAAGAAACTCATGCGTTACCCCAGCGGCATGAGTGGAACTTGATAGGGAGCCAGTAGAAACCAAGGAAAGACAAGTGCTAGCTGCCTCATGGTCGGATCGTCGGTGACTAAACCGGCTCCCCCACCTGGGGTAACCTGGGTGAGGAGGGTGGAAGATTCACAAGTTTGACAGCAAGATTCCCGAGTTTGACAGCAAGATTCCCAAGTTTGACAGCAAGATTCCCGAGTTTGACAGCAAGATTGCCTGACCACCTCATCGAAGCGGCGGACGTGACGGGGTAGAACCTTACTGACCAGGGGCTGTCTGGTTTGAGGCGGGTGGTAGCTAAATAGCCCCTCCCACTGTTTCGGAGGATCCAAAGCACCTGGTCGTGACGTCAATTTGACCAGACTTTTAACTCGTAACTATCTTCCACCGTTGCGAGAGCCTGGGCGAAGAAAATCGTGTGTTGCCCAAGCGGCACAAGTGGAATTTGACCAGAGCCGGTAGAACCCAAGGAAAGACAAGGTCGATACGCTGGTACTAACTCTGGCTGCAGGAGATAGCCGTTGGCTCATAAGCAGCTCATCCGACCTTTGATCATGAGAGTCAGCTGAGTCTTAGACTTCCACTGGTACCATGTAACCCAGTGCTAGCTGCTTCATGGTCAGGTCGTCGGCGACTAAACCGACTCCCCCGCCCGGGGTAACCTGGGTGAGGAGGGTGTGGGGACACCCAGCAGAACCAAAAACAAGACCTATCAAAGGTCGGATGACCCTAGGTATGACTGTAATAGTGATATTTACATCTAGAAACGAAAATAGATTTAAGGCTCCTAAAATTCGTACTAGAATTGTATGTAAAAACCCGTGGCACAGTGGATAGAGTATTTGGTAAAATTCAGTTGTAAAAGTTACAGCCCTGGTAGTTGAAGGTTTGGGTGACTGAATTACTTCTGTCCAGTCATGGCTGACGGAACGAAAGCATGCTATCCCTATGAAAATTCCGTGCAGATTCCCGAGTTCGACAGCAAGATTCCCGAGTTTATCAGCAAGATTCCCGAGTTTGACGAAATACATCTGAAGAAGTTGGGTGTTATATCGATCGAAACATTGAACCTAAGACTTCCGGTCTATGGCATTCATGGTTCATATGATCTGCGACATTGTTTGTGGAAATAATTATATGACTAGCAAGCTGCTCGGCATTACCCGGTCGTAAAATACACACAAATATTATATTTTAATTAATGCAGAATTCTTATTATTATAAACAAAAATACCCTAAGTATTAAACGTAAAGTTAAATTCCTTAAACAAAAAAAAACAAAAAAAATGAAGTAAAAAACGGAAAAAAACTGAGACATGTGAATGCGAGTTTTATGTTTTTCCTCTCAAACAGTTCACTTCTTGTAAGTAAAAAAAAAAAAATGTACTCGAGTTGAGATCTAAGCCAAAACATAAAGCCAGGGAGTCAAATACGCTAACCATTAGGCCAGCTTGACATGGTCTTTATAGTGTTTTAAAGCCATCTTATTGTTAACATAATGTGAACGATTCACGCATGCGCAGTTGTGAAACAGTTGACGAATAGATAAAAATCTGATTAACTCCACGTACGAATTTTTCAATTTTGACCTCCTAGCAACCGTTTTTACTGGATGAAAATCGATTAAAAAGTATTTCACATGTCTGAATATCCTATATACTTAATTTCAAGTCTTTCGATTAAAAATTCGTTGAGTATATAGGTTGAGAAGTGTCCTCATATACACACACATTTTCACATTTTATAGATATATAGACTAGAAGCTGTAACGTGTTTTTTTTTGTTTTTTGTTTTTTTTTTACATCAATCAAGATTAGAATGCTACATATAATATGAATTATCAATCTTCCTCTCAAAACCCAGAAACATTATTTTCCATTTTTTAATAATAATAATAATAATAATAATAATAATAATAAAAATAAAAATCCGACAGAAGTTATTAATATTTTCCAACTATTAAAAAACATTGTCCTAATGTAAAAACGAATCAAATTTCTATTTCTAAATGCCATTTCGCAATCATTTAGTCCCGCCAAATCTTATAATGGGTTCTTTGATGCTATCGGTGCATTTTGTGTCGGACTGGAAAGAAGAATCGATCTTCCTGCTGATATTGCCCCAGTTCTCAAATCCGTATTGATTTGCTGAAGAAATTAATCGATATGCACACAGTATTTCGTGCGGATTTTTGATAATGCCGCAGGTGAGATTGACTGGACCCGGCGTGAGATTAAAGAGGAAATGTACATGGCTGGCCAATGTCAAATCCGACGCAGGAAACCCGAGTGACAGTTCTTCATGACAATTTAGATAGATGCTGCCGTTAATGGACAAGTAGTAGTAGTAGTAGTAGTAGTAGTAGCGATATGTATATTAAATAAAAGATTCGGAATAAAAGTTACGTATAACTTTATTATATCATCAGATTAATAAGGAAAAAATAAGAGAAAAATCTCTTTAGGCCATGGCATTTCGAAGCTAAATGCTTCTTATCAGAATAAGAGAAGGACCAGTATTACATAAAAAATAGATAAAAGCTAGCTTAAGAACATTTATATTGGAAATTAAATTTATATATGCGCGCGCGTGTGTGTGTGCTAGGAGCGTTCCATAAGTAATATTCGATATTTTATTCCGCCCGAATGGATCAGAGAGGATTACAAGTTACATTGTTATCATTACTGAACTTATAGGGGGAAAAGGAAGGATGATAGAGAAAAGTTAGAAGTTTTAATAGAAATGCAACACAGTCCGGGAGCCAACACGTTGTAGTTTTCAGTCGCAAAGCAGATAAAGAATAGACAAGAACTTCAACTCGCTTTTTTCTTTGTAACAACGATGTTTATTTCCTCATTATTACGGCCTGACGTCACAGACGTGATATCAAACTTTCGTTTCGTGCTCCACGTCTCTCTTGAGATCTTTCTCTTTTTCTTTTCATAGTTTTTTTTTCTTTACTGATGACGTAATTTTGCATGCATTTGCATACAACCGCCCGCACTATGCTACAGAAATATTTTACACTTTTTGGCCTGGGGCAATGCCGGGTTACCCTGCGAGTAAAATTTAAATGCAAATTTACAAAGCATATTGAAGCATTATATTGCAGGTTTTAATTGGAATGCACCCTTTAACCTTTATAATTACAAACAAATTAGAATTCGTGAGAATGGATGGGGGGGGAATAAATCTCTGCCCCGCCCTCTTTCGTCGATTGCCAAAATGTCTTTTCTAAGCAACGTTCAATTTCTCTAAGATTGAACTAAAAAATCCCTAACGATCATTTATTGCTTTAAGTATCTAAAATGATATTTGAACCTTTTGTGGGACTCGATGCATTAGGATCTGATTCCACTTTCAGGCCCGTCGCCGCTCACATACACACACTTAGCCAAATCTAACCAAGTGCGGAAATGGAGGTCGGATCACGGTTTTATGGATTTCTCTCTCGTTACGATTTTTTCCTTTTACTAGAACAGTATAAAACAACCTAGAAAATTTGACTATTCAACATTTCTTTTATATTAAACTAGTTAAGTTTAGCAATTTTTCACTTAAAACAAAGTTGTTCCCAAACATATCTATTAGGTTGACAAGAAGGTGCTTGTGGAATTTTTAATTTTGATTTCAAATAATTTTTCGTTATAATGCATTTATGTTATATATCGTTTTAAAGATGTTTTTTTGTTCTATCTATTCTCTTGAATTACAGTCTTTTTAAAACAATTGTCTTCTTTTCAGAAACTTGAATATAAGATGGAAAAATGCAAGTCCTCACAATTTTCTTATATCAATCCAAGCTAGGCCAGAAAGCTGCTGAAACAGCTCGCGATATAAACGAAATGTTTGCCCCAGGAATCACTACTGAACATGCAGTACAATGGTGGTTTAATAAATTTTGTGGTGGCAACGAGAGTCTTGAAGATGATGAGTCTAGTGGCCGGCCATCGGATGTTGACATCAATCAATTAATTAATTGACATTAATTAAAATTAATTAATTGACATTAATTAATTGACATTAATCAATTAAGAGCCTTAGTCGAAGCCAATGTCAATTAATTAATGTTAATTAATTGACATTAATTAACATTAATTAATTGACATTAATTAATTGACATTAATTAATTGACATTAATCAATTAAGAGCCTTAGTAGAAGCCAATGTCAATTAATTAATGTTAATTAATTGACATTAATTAACATTAATTAATTGACATTAATTAATTAACATTAATTAACTGACATTAATCAATTAACATTAATTGATTGACATTAATTAATTGACATTAATCAATTAAGAGCCTTAGTCGAAGCCAATCCATGCACAACTGTCTGAGAACTTGTTTCTGAATTAGACGTAACGTATACGACGATTTCTAACCCCTTGAGAGATTGGAAAGACAAAAAAGGTTTATAAATGGGTGCCTCATGAATTGAATGACAACTAAAAGAAATGTTATGAAGTGTCAGTTTCTCTTCTTTTACGTAACAAGAATGACCCGTTTTCTGACCGAGTTGTGACTTACGATGAAAAGTAGATTCTTTATGACAACCAGCGATGCTCAGCTCAGGCGTCAGACACTGGAAGCTCCACGATACTTCCTGAAGTCAGAGGTGCACCAAAACAAGTTCAAGCTAACCGTTTAGTGGTCTGCGAAGACCAGTCTCATCTATTATAGTTTTGTTCTTTTTTTAATGCAGGCCGAAACCATTACGGCAAAGAAGTCCTGTCAACAAATGAATGAAAAGCACCAAAAACTTCAACAACAACACACAGAATTAGTCAACAGAAAAATCCCAATTCTTCTCCGCGAAAATGCCTGACTGCACGTTGCTAAACCGACCCTGAAAAAGTAGAACTAATTGAGCTACTAAACTCTGCCTCATCCGCCATACTTTCGAGACCTCTCACCTACCGACTATCACTTTTTCAAACATCTTGACAACTTTTTATGTGAGAAATGCTTCAAGAACCTAAGTGATATCAAAAATGCCTTCAGCGGCTTCATCGCCACCAGAACACAAGACTTTTACGTTACTGGAATAAATACAATCACTTGTTTTGCATTGGTAAAAGAGTGTTGCTCTGATGGTGCTTGTTTCAATCAATAAATTTTTGTTTGAGCTGAGATATATTCATCTGAATTTAAAAGTTAAAAACCAGAACTTTCTCGTCAACCTGATACTAGTGATGGGACGATTCCAATAGTTTTCCCGATTCCGATACAATTACCAATTCCGATTCTTTTAAAACATTTTAATATTTTCCTATTATTTTTTTGGGGGGGGGGAGTCGGATTACAGTTAATACCTGTGTAATATGGGCATATACCTATGAAAATGTAAAAATACATTTGTGGGTAGAAGGAAACTCTAGATTTTAATTTTATTACAAAATATATAAATAATTTTTATGTTATCTTCAGTACCACTAATGAAAACTTAAATCTTAAACAAAGACATAAAAAAGACAATTAAAAGAATCGTTTTTAGCATCGGAAAATTGGTACAAATTTTTCCAATACTGATTCCAATATTCCAAAATGTTTGGACTTTTCCAATCCCCGATTTCAATTCCGAGCAATCGTCCTAACACTAATATCTACCTTTTTAAATAAATAGCGATTTTGTTTGTTCGTCAGTCATTTTTTTTTTTTTTTTACTCTAGGGTTGAAATTAAAGCTTTATTTGAACTGCCAAATGCCGTTAAATGTTCGTCCAAAAAAAAAAAAAAAAGAAAAGAAGTTTTTCTTTAGCTTGCAATGTTCTCGGCACACGCAAAAACGATCGTTGTTTTTTGCCAAGTACTCTAACCACTAAGCCACGGATTCTTGCAGACAGTCCTAGTACGAATTTTGAGTCTTGAACATATTTTGATTTCTAGTTGTGAATATCACTATTACTAGTTATTATTACTATACATTGCAAAAAAAGAAAAGGGAAAAAGAAGTTCAATCAGATATCTGATTGAAGCCCCCCCCCTTTTTTTTTCTTGTGCGCTTTCTAATATCTGTTTTCCTAATCGTAATAATTATTTCTGTAAAGTCTGATGAAGTTATCGGATCGTTGATACGATTCGGTAGTCGAAAAATGTGTAACTAAGCAGATAAAACGGTAATATATATATATATATATATATATATATATATATATATATATATATGAGCAAACAGTTAATAAAACATGTTAAAAAACACTTTGAAATGAGTTAAAAACATATTTAATCTGAAAAGGAAACACTAGATAAATGGATAGTCCTTAATCCGCGGAGTTTCGAAGAAATACTTTCCTTCTCATACGAGGGTAGGAATTAGCAAAATGCGGGATTGGATTTTGCATGCAGAAGTATTTGATGAAACAACAAGTAAGTCAAAGATCTTACTTGAAAACAAAAAAAGTGAAGCAGAGGGAATATGGTAAAGGAAAAGGTGATTACACACGATATATATATATATATATATATATATATATATATATATATATATATATATATATATATATATATAATCTGAGGTCATTGGTTTCCAGAGGTTAAGTAACCAATAAAGTTTAACGAGGTTAATACAAGAGTGCTCAATACCGATGTAGAGCAGGGTATACACTTTATTTGTTTTTACATTAGCAGTAATATGCTGCTACACAGTCGTGAGTCTGTTTCTAGCTGACTGAAACATGCTCATGACTGTGTAGCAACATGTTACTGCTTATGTAAAAACAAATAAAGTATATATATATATATATATATATATATATGCTAAATGGTAATTTCAATGACTAATTTTTAGTTTCGTATCCCCTTTTAATTAGGATATATTATTTGTAAAACTAGAGCTTTTTTTATAATCGATATTTCAGTATCGATCCCTTTCATTAAAGATTAACTACGAAAAGTGCTAGAAATATAGTTTCAGTATATATTAAAAAAGTTAACGGTGTATAGGCAACAATTTTACCCTCGTGGAATCTCTGCTTTTCTGGTGTGTTTTTCCTGGAACGATCTATAAATAACCTACTTAAATAACATACAATTAGTAATTTTTTAATTTTTTATTTTCGGCACTTGTACAGTTTAATTAAGACATTAAAAAAAATAAAAATATCGAAAAAAGGTGATATTGTACGTATCAGTTTTGGACTGAAGATCTCCGAAAAATATTTCACTTAATTTGGTCGAATAGTTTTTTTTTTTTTTTTTTTTTTTTTTTTACAGCAGAAAAAACACGTTTTTATGACAGCGCCTGAAGGTAGCCACCTTTGAATTTTTTGAAGACGCCACAGGGAGATAACTCAGTTTAAAGCGCCGAGAATTCCTTCCAATCTTTAATACTATCTTTTCTTCCTAAAAATCGAACCCTTATCATAATATCATCATAAATTGTTTTTTCGCTGTAAAAAAACACAAACTACTTGATGAAATTAAGTGAAATCTTTGTCGGAGAACTTCATTCCATAACGGATCCGTACAATATAATCTTTTTTCGATATTTTCATCTTTTAATGTTTTGATTAAACTGTACAAGTACCTTATTTTCTGCTCTTTATGACTTAAAAAGAATTCCGTTTCTTCTTCCACCTTTGGTTCTTTTCTAAAAAAAAAAAAAACTTTTTGTGGATTTATGTAGGTCTCTGATGTTTGGAATACCATTCAACAAAACACGTGTAAGACGTTCCATATACCAAATAAAATGATATGAATGTGCTATGAATACACTTGTAGTATTTGAATTGTTTGCAAACGATATATATCCTCTGAAAATGCAATCTATTTTCATTGAGCTTAAAATGATTCGAAAATTAAAAAAAAAAAATTATTGCATATATACATTATAAGTAGATCCTATACTATTAAAATGATATATATATATATATATATATATATATATATATATATATATATATATATATATATATATATATATATATGCCATATTTTTATAACTTACTACCTAGCTCTACCTATGTATTGAGCACTGTTGAAGTAAATACTGAACATTTATCATGTATCAAATATAATATAAATATACTTACCTGCCTCCGGTCCTTTGGGGCCGGAGCAACAAGTGTCAAGCAAAGACCAGAAAAGACCTTGTCAATGTAGGGGCAACCCTTCATACCAATTGTCACTATCCAGCTCCCCTACTCCTCGGGGAGTTGGTTCCCATTTCCCCTTCACTCCTCACTTTAAAAATCGGCCTTGTGCCTAATTTGCTCGGTGGGGGAGCAAATAAATATACTTACCTGGCACTTTTGCTGGAAGCAAAGTGTAGTATCTGTTCCGGCAGATACTGCAAGCAAAGACCATATGTGGGAGCAATCCCATATATAAGACCTTGGTCAATGTAGGGGCAACCCTTCATACCAATTGTCACTATCCAGCTCCCCTACTCCCCGGAGAGTTGGTCCCCATTTCCCTTCACGCCTCACATTTAAAATCGGCCCTGTACCTAATTTGCTCGGTGGGGGAGCAAATAAATACCTTGCCCTTGTGGCAATTGGTTGTTGGTACATGTAGGGGCAACCCTATATGTACCATCCCCTTCGCCTCCCCTCCTCTCCCCCTTTATCTCACTTAAAAACCGACCTTGTGTCATATTTTTCTTGCGTGGGGAAGCAAATAAATACCTACAATATAAATGTTCTATAAATACACTTGTAGTATTTGAATTGTTTACAAACGATATATATGTTCTGAAAGACAGATTCCCCCTTTTTTTTCTTAAATGCTGATTCGATACTCTCTTTCAGTTCAAATTTCGCTGACATCTTTTTACATCGACCAAAGTCGACCGAAAAACTTTAACTCGATTTTTATTTCCTTTATTTGTTCTGCAATGTGAATTCTTACACCCAACTTATGGCCCTGTCGGTGGGGCATTAGAATACGCCGACTGCCCCCCTGCAGAGGGTAAAAGTCCCTCAATGGGAGTCCTGGATATGACCTTAAACTATATCCAGTGGTGAGGCCCCAGCTTGTGGGCTTTGGGGAGTGTGGAGCCACCCTTTGATTACCATTGCTCCCAGATCCACTCTGACCCGGAGTGGTAGTACCTGTTAGGGTCCCAACTATGGGTTGAATAGAAACCGACGTGAAAATAACAAATATATTCTATTAAAAAAATTTTTTCTTCAAAATCTTTGGATTCGGCATTAAATAACCCGAAAAGGGTTGATATGCCGTAAAACAAAAACAACCAACCAACACCCAACTTAGGTCGGTTTTAAAACGGTATGGGCAATCCCTAAACCAATAAAGAACCCCATAACGAAAACAAAGGTTAGCCAGTAATTTTTTCTGATTTATATTGGGGTGACTTTTATTTTATAAAAGACTTAAAAGAAATCTCTCTTTTGGGTTTGATTTGTTTGGAAGGAGAGCGGAAATGTACATTTTTTTTCTGTGAGCAATGCTCGAGTCTTCAATGTTCGAGTCTTCAATGTTCGAGTCTTCAATGTTCGAGTCTTCAATGTTCGAGTCTTCAATGCTCGAGTCTTCAATGCTCGAGTCTTCAATGTTCGAGTCTTCAATGTCTTTCCAGTCTTGTTTGCTACTTACACGTCTTTGGCAATGTTCAGCTACGTTCTATAACGTTAAATTTTGTTCTTTTTATAATTTATTTAGATCTCTATGTCTAATGTCAGCGTATTTCACGCATACAAACCCTTGCACGAAATATTAGACATTTAATGTTATCCGTACTAAGTTCAGCAAGTTTGAAGTCACCACAATATTTATTGGCAATTGATGATATCATACGTTACTCGCTTGGTTAGCATTGCTTGATGGCATCGTTCTTTCGAGTGAAAACTCCTACTTGTGAGACATCGGCTTGGGGTTATTAGCTGGTTGGATAATCGCGTCCCTTGTCTAGACGAAGTAGGTTCATTTCACAGTCGGATTTCGGTGCGGTTTGCTTGATGTGTGTTGGTTAATAGAAATTCTTGTATGCGAGGCGTTTGCTCAGTTGGTAGAGTGCTTGCCTCGCATGCAAGAGGCTCGGGTTTCGAATCCTGAGTTTGGATGCGTCTAACTGATGAGTCCAAATAAGGTCGAAACTCGAGTCTTGGACTTCCGGTGCGTTGACTGTCATAGTTTTTGTGGGCTGCGACGTTATTTGGCTGTGGAATTTATTATATACTAGCATGGGTGCCCGGCATTGCCTGGGTGTTTGGGGGTGTATGCTGAGCAAAAAATAAAAAAAAAACGGTCAATTTTTAAAAAAAATTGACTTCCTATTATGATCCCTTAACATTTATTGCTTTGGGCTAAAATCAAGTTATTAAGTTAGATCCATGTCCAAGGAATCTATATCTAAAATTTCAAGAGTTTAGACCCAAAATTGTCGGGAGGAGTTCTGTAGAGTTCTCAAAGGTCAAATCGCTAAACTTTGACCCCTTAGCAGCTAAATTTCTGTCCGAAAACCGATCACATAGATTTTCCCAAATCTCAGTATCCTATATATCAAATTTCGAGTCTGTAGACTAAAAATTGATAGAGTTATTGCGTAGGGAAATGTACACAGACAGACACACAAACAGACACGTTCACTTTTATAGATATACTAGCATTTCAGTCCGGCGTTGCTCGGGTGTTTGGATGTGTATGTTGAGCAAAAAAAAAAAAAGTGGTAGTAGGAAGGCAGGCTCGAACCCGTACTGCGAAGGAGGAAAAGAACGGGGGGAAAATCTGACGTCTATGCTGTTACGATCACCGCCAAACCGAAAGTGACATAAGTTTAAATTAAGGCTAGACAATCGAAAGTAGAGGATGACCTTCAAAAATATCGGCGAAAAAAGCGACCCCCCCCTGTTTAAAAGTGCCGAGTTGGAGGTGCAGATATATATGTTTTTACCTTATTTTTCGATATTTGTCGTCTGAAAGGTCGAACTTCAAAACGATACTGATTTTGGTAAAATCCGTCGCCTCTGTCAAAAGTTTTAGGCAGACATGCAAACATACATACACACATACATACATTTATATATTGGTAACTAAAAATTTTCGACCCAAACCGATTAAAAAGCTCGCCTCTGAATAATCTTTATGTAAAATTTCAAATGTTTAGACCAGAAATTGTCTTTAGTAATTTGGTAGAGACCGTAGAGGTCAATTTTTTTAACTTTGACCCCTATTATGACCCCTTAACATTTATTGTTTTGGGCTCAAATTAAGTTAAGTTAGATCCATGTCCAAGGAACCTATATCTAAAATTTCAATTGTTTATACCCAAAGTTGGCGGAGAGGTTTGGTAGAGTTCTCAAAAGTCAAATCGTTGAACTTTGACCCCTTAACAGCCAAATTTCTGGTCGAAAACGGATTACAAAGATTTTTCCAAATCTCAGTACCCTGTATATCAAATATCGAGTCTGTAGACTAAAAATTGACAGAGTTATTGCGTAAGGAAATGTACACAGACGGACACACACACAGACACGTTCACTTTTATGAATATATAGATATATAGATATATCTATAAAAGTGAAAATGTAAAAATGCACTTTCGTATAAATACTTGAATTCATTCAAGAAAGTATCCCTAACAAAAACAAATAGAAACATCTACGGAAAAGTGATACATTTAGTAGTCCGGCGAGGTTAGCCGCGTCGTAGAAGTTCAGGTTTCTTATCACGAGGTGCCGATTTCGAATCTCGCTAGATTCAGCCACTCTGGTGAGTCGTGGACGACGAAACACGTGTCAGTGGATAATTATATTTTAAAAATAATATATATGCCGCTCCCCATTAAAAGGGGATACCAGATTGGGCAATGGGAAAATTATTCCCAACAAGAAATTTTTGAAAACTTTGAAGTGTCGTATATAATGATAAAATCATTTTTGTTTATTGCTTCTTTTTTGTAAGTCCTATATTTTATCATTATATTCGACACTTCAAAGTTTTCAAAAATTTCTCAATTAAATTTTACTTTTAAAAAGTGTCTTCAAAAAGTGTAACCATCTTTTACTTTAAATCCCGCTCGAAACTGGAGCACTATACACTTGAAACCACCGGACCAACACGTAAATTCTCGTCTCTTCGTTATAACACCAAAATGAAGAAAAAGAAATTCACGAACCGTACTTTCGACCCTGATGAGGCTATGTATTAGCGAAATATAGGACTTAAAAAAGCAATAAACAAAAATGATTTTATCATTATATTCGACACTTCAAAGTTTAAAAAAATTTCTCATATATATATATATATATATATATATATATATATATATATATATATATATATATATCCTGCCTATCCTGTCTTGACAGAGTACAAAATAGACTTCATGGCTTAGTGGGGGATGCCCTTTTCTCTACCCTGCAACCTCTCTCCCACAGAAGAGACGTTGCGAGCCTGTCCTTGTTTTATCGTTATTTCCATGGCAGGTGCTCGTCTGAACTCCAATCTCTGCTCCCCCCTCGCCAATCTTTCACGAAAAACACCCGTCTAGCTGAATCCACTGTGAAAAATTCTCCCCACTCTATATCTGTGCCTAAATCAAAACGCGGATTCCATGAACAAAGCTTCTTTCTTAGAACTGCACACCTGTGGAACTCTGTTCCGTCTGCCTGCTTCCCTCCGGACAACAACTTGGATGTCTTCAAGTCCAATGTTAACAAATTCCTAATGAACCGCCCCCTTAATTAAACACTTCATCAAATCTTCACACTAACGTAATGTACTTGCAATAACCCTTATCCCTGAGTGGCTTCCGGGCCTTGATAAGTGGTGATCACTGTGTAAAAAAAAAAATATATATATATATCGGCTTGCATATAAAATACACAAAGCATTGAAAGAATAAAAAGTGGTACCTAAAAACGTGAACAGAGTTTTGTAAATGAAAAATAAAGAAAAACGAAATTGCGTAACAAAACATTTTTTATACAAATGATAAAAAATATATAAAGTTACTTTCAAAATAAAGCGTTCATTTATGCAAACACGGGTTTGGGAAAGAAAGTTGGGTCACAAGTTAAAATGTTCATCGTGTGAATTATATATGTAAGTAAGTAATGTACATATATGAGTATTTGGCAGCGTGGCATAGTGAATGTATGTGCGTTGATTTACCTTGTTCTTGTTAACATATGTGTAGCTGTGTGTAGCCATTTGTTTCTGTTCGTTTGACTTTAGCTAGTAAGAATTTGAGATGAAATTGCTAGTATGTGAGTCATTGAGTTCTTTTCGACTTACTTCCCTCGGCCCAAAAGCACAGAGGGGTGAACGGCGTTCTTGGGTTCTTCTGTGTCCGGTCGGCTGGTGTCATCTCCGTCTCTCTAGTAGTTGGCTGTTTTCTTCATCAACGTTTTTAACTTTGCGTCGGCTTACTATTTTCACTTTGACATGTTACTTTTGGAGCTTGAAACGATTTTCATTGGTTGGAAAATATTTTTGAGTTCACAAGTTCCTATGAAAACTTACTTGCTTTAGGAAGTGAGGAGAAAACCAAATTCCAATGAAGCAGAGAAAGAGTATTGCTTTGTAGTGTTTGTAGGAATTACTTCGTGATTAAGTCGCCAAATATCAATGTTAAAAAATATTTAAGAAGTAAAATATTGGCATTTATTTAAAAAAAAAAATTTTTTTAACTATGCACCGAAAATTCGTTGTCTGACAATTGCTTGACGCACGTGACTAAAACTATTTCTTCTTCTTCTTCTTCTTCTTCTTCTTCTTCTTCTTCTTCTTCTTCTTCTTCTTCTTCTTCTTCTTCTTCACCGTATTCGGTTTTTGCTGCTTCATCTTCTACCTCTTCCTTTTTTTGTCTTCGTCCCCGTCTTCCTCTTTTCCTTCTATTTTTTTCTATTTCTTCCTCTTTTACCTTTTCTTCTTTTTCTTCTGCTGCTTCGTCTTCTTTTCTATTTCTTCTTCCTCCTCTTCTTTTTTCTGCTTCTTTTCTATTGCCTCTCCCTCTTTCACTTCTTTTTCCTTCTTCTGCTTCTTTTTCTATTTCTTGTACATCTACTTTCACTTCTTCTCCTTTTCTTTCACTTCTTCTTTTTCTTTTTCTATTTCTTCTTTTTCTTTCACTTCTACTCCTTTTTCTTCTTTCACTTTTCTATTTTTCTTCTTTCGCTTCGTCTCCTACTTCTTCATCTTTTTCTTTTCCTTTTTTTTTTTTTTTTTGACATTTCATACAAGTCTATTCTCAACTAGTCGTACAGCTTTGTAAACCAAATTCGATCATTTTAAAGAGCGCAACTTTTTTCTTTTGCTAAATCATGCGAAGCCATTTTGAATAAACTGCAGAGAGTTCCACCGTAATTAGAAAAGAGAACACAACAAATGCTAGACACACAATACCAATAGGTAAAAAAAAAAGATAATGTCTTTTGTTCTTGAAGAGAACGTGTATTGTATAGTCTTACAATGCATATTTACCAGCATTCCTTTCTGACTTATTCGCTTTTCTATTTTTTTTAATTCAATCCTTTTTTAAGTAAAAGGTTATTCACATCATTGGTTTTGTGTCTATCAAACCAAACTTCGTAAGTCTAGGTAAGACATTTCTAGAACAGATGAATATTTCAGATAAATAAAATTCAATCATTTTCAGACATTTTTAGAACAGATGAATATTCAGATAAATAAAATGTAGTACCTTTTCAGACATTTCTAGAAAAGATGAATATTTCAGATGAATAAAATGTCATCATTTTCAGGCATTTCTGGCAAAGATAAATATTTCAAATGAATAAAATGCAGAAATGCTTCATATATTTCTGAAACAAATAAATATTTCAGATAAATAAAATGCAATAATTTTTCTGACATTTTTAGAACAAATGAATATTTCAGATAAATAAAATACAATAATTTTTCAGGACTTTCTAGAACAGATAAATAAAATCAATAATTTTTCAGACATTTCTAAAACAAATGTATATTTCAGATTAATAAAATGCAATACTTTTCAGACATTTCCAGAACAAATGAATATTTCAGATGGATAAAATGCAATATTTTTTAATATTCTTTAACACAATCATTTTATTTTAATCATATATATAGATGTTGAGTTATTCCAAATTCGTTTACCTAAGGCTTTTTTTCCATATATTGTAATTATGCAAACTCATGTTAAAGTATTCCTTCGTATTAAGATTTATTTATATTTAAAAAAAATCAATTTTAATTGTTGCAATTTACTTAACAAGTCATTAAACCTACGTCACTTCCGGCAACAGCAAAGACGCCAGGGTTTTTTTTTTCACGTTCTTTGCTGCCTACTACCACTTTTTCTTTTTTTTTTTTTTTTGCTCCACACACTCCTCAAAACACCCGGGCAACGCCGAGCACCCAGGCTAGTTGTTAATAAACACAAACAATAAAACAGAACACTGTAATCGTTCATTATAAACAGTGATGAATATCACCGGGGTATTTATGATATTTTAGAGGGAGAGAGAGAGAGAGAGAGAGAGAGAGAGAGAGAGAGAGAGAGAGAGAGAGAGAGAGAGAGAGAGAGAGAGAGAGAGAGAATGGACGAAGAGACTAATTTTGGATTTTGTCTTCATTTTTTTAAATTGAATTAGCTTTTCAGTTCACATTTTTCTGTCCCGAACAATTCAATCTGGTCTGTTTGTGGCCCAACTACAATATAAATTTTAGAAATAAAAATAGCGTTATCAAATATTTTAAATAATGAAAATAATTTTTTTGTTATGAGATTTTCGGTGTAAGACATCTTTTTCAAAGAAAACTTTGTTGCTTTTATTATTTAATTTTGATGGTGGTATTAACCCCGAGGCGTCAGCTCTTCATGGAAAGAGAAAAGTATACGTCCGATGTGATTGACGATTGTTTTAAAATCTGAAATCGATATGTTTGCATGGTTGGTGCGAATTTTAGATAGAATGAGTTTGGTCACATCTTTGAAAACATTATTTTGTAAGGTTAATTAATTATTTTGTAAGGTTAATTAAAAAAAAAACAAATGATGTTATAAAATATTTTCTAAATGGTTAAAAAAAATTTTTTTTATTAAAATCATTTTTTTTTAACGTTCGGAATAAGACTCCTTTTTTTAAAGAAGACTTTAATGTTGTTTTTTATCTTGTTTCGTTTTGGTAGTGGTATTAAGCCCGAGATGTCGACCCCTTATTGGCAGGAAACTATGTGTCCGATGTTATTGACGTTTATTATAAATCTGAAATCGATGTGTGCGTTTGCGTGGTTGGCGCGAATTTTAACTCCAAGAAGCTTGGCCACGTCTTTAGTATGTCAAGTGCTTGTCTAAGTTTCAATCTCTGGTCCCTCCTTGCCAAACTTTCACAAAAAGAACTCCTCTAACTACAGCCAATATCAACAATTCCCCCTCCCCCACTCTTTATCTGTGCCTAAATCTAAACGCAGATTCCATGAACAAAGTTTCTTCCCTAGAATTGCCCTCCTGTGGAACTCTATTTCGCTAGCCTGATTTCACGGTCATTTTCAAGTCTAATGTAGACAAAATCTTGTTGAGCCGTCCCTTCAACTAGTCAATTTCTACCCAATTTACATCACCGTGCACTTATCCTCGAGTGACTTTCGGGCCTTTTCGGGGCTTTTGGGTGACTCCCTTGTAAAATAAATGAATGAATAAAAAGGACAAGCACATACTCTGAAGAGGAGCATAGAAAGCGTCCTGGATCGCAAAGTTGGTGTCCATTGTTGAAATATATACCATGATGACGGTGACATTAAATACTGTGTCCTTCTTGGATTCAAACATTTAAATACCAAATCCCATTCGAAGCTTATGACATTGGCATGAGCACCTCGAGAAATGACGACACTATAACGGTTGGGATTATAGGTTACTTTACTGCAGTAAAAATGTATGATATACGGCATAATCACGTTGACACACTGGTTCCCGCTAGATCACCAAAGTTAAGCAACATTGAACCCGGTCAGTACTAAATGGGTGACCATTTGGGACTTTCAGGTGCTGTATGTGCTCTCTGCTTATCTCAGCATTGTTTTCAGTCGTCCTGGTCTTCTCCTTGCCACTGGACTCAAACAGTGCCGATTCAGGAGAGGTGTGGTTGGAGATTGTGCAACCCTTGCCTCAAAATTACACGCGCTACTGCCCCTAAGGGGTATCCTTTGTCTTTCAAGACTGAATGGAAGCATAGAAAAATGCATGACATGGCAGAGTCTAAAGTAATAATAACTGAATTAGGAAGTCTCACGATAGAGGCACCAAAATTTGTTGCTATACCTGTGTAGAACATGAACTATAAGTGAAAGCACAGTTTAGATGTTCCAACTAGCAGGGAAATCCGATGTTGCCCAGGATTAAATGAGAATCAATGAATGTTCCACACTTCCAATACTTTTATTGCCATCGAAATCTGTGCAACCACCAATTTTACAATCAAATCCATTGATTGCCTGCTCTGGTTGGGGACCCATCGCAGTGCACTGGAAGGAAGCTTCAAATACCTCTTTGCAATGATTTGGTCCACAATACATTGTAGTCTCTTGCTGCCCGAGTATGCAAACTCAGTAACATAGACTACGATGAGTACGTTCCATGGAGAGAGGTATTGAAATTCGCTTCTCAAAAGCATGGGCTGCATTGGATAAGTTGCGGTCAGTATGGACCTCAAGGTTAACTGACAAACTGGAAAGACAGTTCTTCAGAGCAGTGGTTGAGTCTGTCCTTGTTTACGGTGCTACAATCTGGACACTCACCAAGAGACTGGAAAAAAAGCGAGATGGCATGTACACTCATATGCTACGAACAATGTTAACTATATCTTGGCAAGATCATTCCACGAAGCAGCAACTTTATGGCAACCTACCTGCCATATCTACTACAATCAGGGAGTGATATCTACGATTTGCCGGTCACTGCCAAAGGAGCAAGCAAGAGCTGGTGAGAAATTCATTGCTGTGGACTCTATGGCACAGGCACATGAGCCTAAGATGACCTAGATCCACATACATCCAGCAACTTGCACACGGCGCTTACTGTGACCCTGAAAATCTGAGACAATCGATGAAAGATAGGAAAATCTGGAGAGAGAGAATCACATTTGTCCAGGCAAGGAGGCCGACCAGATATACGTTGCAGTCTACATTACACTGTAGAGAACCTAATGTTGATTTTATAAAATTATTTTTATATATAAATTTATAAAATCATTTATTGTATATAATTTTATAAAAATATTTTTTATATATAATTTTATAAAATTATTTTTATATATAAATTTATAAAATTATTTTTATATATAAATTTATAAAATCATTTATTATATATAATTTTATAAAAATATTTTTATACATAATTTTAGAAAATTATTTTTTATATATAATTTTATAAAATTATTTTTATATATAATTTTATAAAAATATTTTTATGTATAATTTTATAAAAATATTTTTATGTATAATTTTATAAAAATATTTTTATATATAATTTTATAAAAATATTTTTATGTATAATTTTATAAAAATATTTTTATGTATAATTTTATAAAAATATTTTTATATATAATTTTAGAAAATTATTTTTTATATATAATTTTATAAAAATATTTTTATATATAATTTTATAAAAATATTTTTATGTATAATTTTATAAAAATATTTTTATGTATAATTTTATAAAAATATTTTTATATATAATTTTATAAAAATATTTTTATATTTAATTTTATAAAAATATTTTATATTTGGTTTTATAAAATTATTTTTATATATAAATTTATAAAATTATTTATTATATACAATTTTATAAAAATATTTTTATGCATAATTTTATAAAAATATTTTTATATATAATTTTATAAAAATATTTTTAATATATAATTTTATAAAAATATTTTTAATATATAATTTTATAAAATTATTTTTATATATAATTTTATAAAATTTTTTTTATATATAATTTTATAAAATTATTTTTATATATAATTTTATAAAAATATTTTTATATATAATTTTATAAAATTATTTTTATATATAAATTTATAAAATTATTTATTATATATAATTTTTTAAAATTATTTTTAATATATAATTTTTTAAAATTATTTTTAATATATAATTTTTTTAAATTATTTTTAATATATAAATTTTAAAAATTATTTTTTATATATAATTTTTTAAAATTATTTTTTATATATAATTTTTAAAAATTATTTTTTATATATAATTTTTTTAAATTATTTTTTATATATAATTTTTTAAAATTATTTTTTATATATAATTTTTTAAAATTATTTTTTATATATAATTTTTTAAAATTATTTTTTATATAATTTTCTAAAATTATTTTTTATATATAATGGCTTGAGTTAAAGTTTAAATAGCAAAAGTTATGTGTTATGCTTCAATTGTGCTTTAAGCAGAAACATTCATTTCGAATGCACCTCTGTCGTATCAAAGCACCTACTGTTTATTTATATGCCGGGCCCTTCTGCTTGTGTAGTGATCAAACTTCTCAAATGCACTTCTGATGTTAGACTGTTCCTTCTTTAATCCAATATTTTTGATTATCGATTTTCAATACTTATCGGGAACATTCTGATACAAAAACCTATCTAAGAACACACTCAGACACATAAAGTACATTTATGTGAAATTTTCAAAAAATATCGCCCCAGACGTTTTTGGAGTCCATGGGGAACAAACTGACTGACACAGACACACATGCAAAGTACTTTTTATATATAAGCAGAAATTATTAAGAGTAAGAAAACCAGTTTTGTCTATTTATTATCTGCTTAGAAGAAAAGTAGAGCCATGAAGAGAGTAGAACATGGATGATGGGTTTACTTTTTCCAACCTCATCGCTTCACCTTATTTTGTGATTTTGTGATTTTGTCCTTTAATCCTCGCATTCCATTAGCGATATTTCTGACAAAAGGAGAAAAATTGCTGTTCTCTGAGTCGGAATATATCTATTTGACACAAATTGTGGGCTGTTTTTTTTTCTTCTCAGAATGGTATTTGTAGTTTTAACTCCTAATATCAAGTGGCTTCATACCTTGTCTTGAGTAATTTCCATAAAAAACAAGGTGTTTAGGAAAACACAGCCACCATAACAGGTATCGTAGGATTATTTCATTTTCATAGGATAATACAACAGTCCGCAATAAAAATTTCTGTCTGTATTTATACGCCATCATATATAACTGATGGTCCGTCAAAAATCTCTGGAACTCTTTGCATATGTTAGCCCGCCTTAATATTTTCCTCTGTACTACTGGCGACAGATTGCTATCCTTAAGTTTTCAATAATTATTTGATAATGATATGCTTTATCTGTTGTTGTTTTTTTTGTTATTAAATGCACTTGCATTTTAAAAAAGATAATATAATCTTTATTATTATACTATCTTTTTTAAAATGCAACTGCAGTTTCCCCTATATA
The DNA here is from genome assembly GCF_053919585.1 of Euprymna scolopes. NCBI lineage: Eukaryota > Metazoa > Mollusca > Cephalopoda > Sepiida > Sepiolidae > Euprymna > Euprymna scolopes. The sequence goes on from NC_136502.1 coordinate 111,831,719, forward strand.
TTTTACTATTTCGTGTTTTCCTTCTGAAAAAATCGTATGCTTTAATAGTATCAAGAACTAAAATGAACGCATCTTCTTACAATTCAACATCATACGAGGTATGTACACTAAGTTTCCAGATTTTTTTATACAAACATTTAAATGTGTCGTGGACTCTTGAAAATTCAGTATGTTATTGCTATACAGCGTATGAGATGACTAATTTTTATGAGTTCAGGTTCAAATGAACAGCTACAGCAGGAATTGGAATACACCCTACTAAAGCCTGATTGTCAACACGGGTGAATTTCAAAAATGCAATCTGGACATGAGGACACTATGCAATAACATTCTGATTTAAACTTATAAAAATGCCACAGAAACGTATGGAATACTTCAGACTGCTTTTCAACCATCTTGCATCAATCAAGCATTAGTTTTTGAGTGGCATAAGAGATTCGAGGAAGGCAGGGATATTGTGAGGGATGATGAGAGGTGTGGGAGGAGTAAGGAAGTCAGAACACCAGAGTTGATTGGTCAAAAAAAGAATTTCATGGATAAACTGTTGTGTGTCTATAGAGACAATGAGTGCACATCATATCCTTAGATCATTCGTAGATATTTATGCTGACGACACTACCATCTATGGCAGTACATCAAAGATTGTAAATGACCAAGTTCTCTCTGATTCTCTCTCTTCTGATCTTGAGGATGTGGTACAATGGGGCAAGAGGTGACTGGATACTTTTAATGCATCTAAAGCCAAGCTTTTGTCTTTGCATCATCAAGCTCTGATCCCCATCTGGCATCAATTGAAATGAATGGCTCTTGACTTGGGGAGGCTTCATGTTTTGAAAAGCTCCTGTGCTTGACCTTTACTCCTGATCTAAAAAGGAACAGGTACACCAAATCTATTGGCAAGGTTGCTGGGAAAATGGTGGGATCCTTCTATCGATCCAGTAGATATCTCACTGCTGATGCAATACTCTACCTATATAAGAGCCAGGTACGTCCAAGGATGGAGCATTCTTATCCACATCTGGGCAGGATAAGCTGCTAGAAGCAGCTTATCCTGCTTTGACAGAGTACAAAATAGACTTCATAGCCTAGTGGGGGATGCCCTTTTTTTTCTTTTTTTTTTTTTTTTTTTTTTTACAAGGGCGTCACCACTTATCAAAGCCCAGAGGCCACTCGAGGATAAGGGTTAATAGGTATACATTAGTTATTGTGATTTTAGCATAGTAAACAGTGGGAATTTTGAAACTTGGATTACTTAGGGGGACGATTCAATTAGAACTTGTTCACATTGGACTTTTTCTTTTTTTTTTCATAGGTATCAACTCATTATCAAGGCCAAGAGGCCACTCAAGGATAAGGGTTAAAGAGTATACAGTAGAAATTGGACAATATAATAATCATTAGTAATGAAAATTTGTTAAATTTGATAACTTATATGGAACGGCTCATCAAGAACTTATTTACGTTAGACTTGAAGACAACCATATTGTAGTCAGCCGGAAAGCAGGAAAACGGAAGACAATTCCACAGGCGTGCAGTTCTAATAAAAAAGCTTTGTTCATGGAATCTACGTTTAGGTTTAGGCACAGATAACTTCTTTCTCACGGAAGAGACATTGCGAGCCTGTCTCTGCTTTATCATTATTTTCATGGTAAGTGCTCGTCTGAGCTCCAATCTATGTCCCCCACCTCGCCAAACTTTCACAAGAAACACTCGTCTAGTTGAAACCACTATCAATAATTCCCCCCCCCCACTCTTTATCTGTGCCTAAACCTAAACGTAGATTCCATGAACAAAGTTTTCTTCTTAGAACTGCACATCCGTGGAACTCTCTTCCATTTCCCTGTTTTCCGGCTGACTATAATATGGTCGTCTTCAAGTCCAACGTAAACAAGTTCTTGATGAGCCGTTCCCCTTAAGTAATCCAATTTACCAAATTTCCACTACTAACAATTACTACGTCACTGTCCCATTGACCACTATACACCTATTAACTCTTATCCTCGAGTAGCATCTGGGCCTTGATAAGTGGTGACTCCTTTGTAAAAATAAAAACAGTTCGATGTTAATGTGAGAACTGTACACACAATTATTTGTGAGAAACTGAAGATGTGGAAGATTTGTGCAAATGTATCAATCCACAACTCCATCCTTCTCACAAATTATTTGACCAAGATGGGCATCAAGACAGTTCCTCATCCTCCCTATAGTCCAGAACTTGCTCCCTGTGACTTTTGGTTATTCCCTAAGCTCAAGGAAAACCTTAGAGGTTGTCGTTATGAGATGATTGAGGAGATAAAAGAGGCTGCGACAAGGGTCATTGACACGCTCACACTAGAGGACTTCCATGGGGTCTTTCAAAAGTTGTTTAAAAGGTATAACAAGTGCATTGCAGCCGGAGGAGATTACTTCAAAGGGGACTACAGTTTCATGTGTGTACGTGGCATCAATAATACAATCATGTATGTAATCTATATAATTATAAAACTCAAATGACCTTGTAACGATGTATGTAACCCACTTTCCGGTTTACAACATTCGATTGCGCATGTGCACATGACCTGCGCACTGGAATATTAACGTTATTGTTTCGAAATTATTATTTAACATGGGAAGAGTGGGGTTTAAAATAACTTAAACGTAATACAGAAATGAACGATGTAAAAAAAAAATAAAGAAGCAGATATATCAAAATTTGAATTTAACTATAAGTATTATGGTATCTGTTCAGTGAACATTTCCCTATAAGTATGGCCAACCACTTATAATTCAGTAACTGTAAATTTAAAAAAAAAAATAATAATCAATTATAATAAACAGAACGACTCATAGAAATCTATTTATATTCTTTTTTCATTTTAATATACTTTCATAGAAATGTTTCTGTTACGTCAAAAAAAAAAAAAATTCTTCACGTCACAAGTGTCACGCTCATACATGAATTCCATAGCTAATATAACATACTGACCCAACGGGTCACGGGTAGTCTAGTACTTCAATAAAAGTACCTATGCGAATAAAGTCTGGAAACTTATTGAAGGCACCTCATACATCCATCAATATTTAAAGGATGTTTAATGTTGACTTAGCATATGCAGAAATGATATCCATATTATTAAGAAGTGTAGAAGATAGGTACTAATCAATAATCAATAATCATCAATCAATAATGATGATCCATGAATAAAGACAGGCATAACGAATTTCTTTGATCTGATAATGGTGGCCCTAGACTTTGCAGCAACACTAGACCTTGTAAGCCGATAATAGTCTGCACACCCTAACACATATTTGTCACAGCTGTATAGAGAAAATGGATAAACTTTGATAAAAGACTTTTTTTTAATTCACGAATGCAGAGAGAAATAAAAAAAATCCATACGTCTATAAAGTTGAGTTATTTGTTGCACTGGCATTGATATTAAACGCCACTTTTCTATTTTAAAAGTGAATACCACTTCCTTATATACAGGGTGGAACGATAAAATTGTCGCCCCAGAAAAGACGACATGATTCCATTTCCATTTGATGAAAACCGGTTTTCCTTCTTTATTGCAGACCATCTACTAGTTGGCCAGTGGTGTACAAATCCCAAGAGCGAGAGAAGCCTTCTATCATATCTGAAAGTGACACAATGTTCAATGAGCGAGATCGGAGATGCGCCACTGTACAACTCATACTCTCTACCGATCAAAATTATGACTAACAGGACCATTGTCAACACTCTCAAAATGCATCATTGAATTGCAACAGATAACAGGGACGTGCACAGGGTGATGAAAACAAAGTTTCCGGTCACAGTTATTGTCTTTGGTGTGGTTTCCTTTGGTGGACCACATCATGCCACCTCACATGTTCGAAGTCACCTTGAAAGTCAACACCAAAGTGTACCTGGATGTGCTGAAGTGTGTGGTGATCCTCTGGTGCAATTAGGTGGCTGCAGGACTCAGCACTGGCACATAAGTCCAAGGAGACCCAGATTAGCTTCAGAAAGAGAGCTACGACTTTGTATCCTTCTCTCACTGGACCCCCTCCTCCTCCGACCTGAACCCGTTGGACTACTTTGTTTGGTCATTTGTCGAAAACATCACCAACATGACCCCCCACAATGAAAAGCCTGATCACTGCCATCTGCCAAGTATTCGCCAAGCTCCTGCTGGTGCTTGTGGAAAAGGCATGCTCACAATTCAGGACTCATATCAAGCTGGTGATTGAGGCAGAAGGCGGCTACATTGAATAGATGTCAGCTCTACTACATAATCAAGTTGCGTGAATTGATTTTTTTTCAGTAAAAGTTTTAGTCGTAGTGGTGTTTTTTTAAGGGTGACCCTTTTATCACTCGATCCTGTACTTAGTCATGAATATACCGACTTCAAAAGGGATAACTAATTTGCATATTCCTGTAAAAATGCACTTTTATTAATTCATTATTTATTTATTTTATTTTGAATATCGTATTGGATGATTAGTTGCATTTCCCTATCACGCACAATTCTATTATGCATATTTGCTACATTGTGCATAAGTGCATAGCATTAGGAGCTGTATATAGAGTAAATCTCTATCGCTATCTGTGAAATGATCTCTGCCAAACCACTCTGTCAATATTTGATCTATAGACATGAAACTTGATATATGGGATATTCTGACCTGTAGAACAAAATCGATTTGGTTTTCAACTGGAAAAATAGCTGTTAAAGGGCCAAAATTGAAAAAAGGGAATTTTGCAGGTGTAGTTCCATTTAATCTATATTCTCTACACATGCACAAATATACATTTATCCATTAAACTGTGTTAATTTGTCAAGTTTTGATATGGATGTGTTATTAGCTCAGATAGTAATATTACTAGCTGATGACATCCAAGTCATATATATATTTTTTAAACTTTTGATATCACTGCTATATATTAGGTACAATATAATAATCAATAGAGAATTGGATCTGTAATAATAAGTAATTACTCTGCATAAATTAAAATATCATATTTAAGTGTATTTTACGACTGAGCAACAGTGGCCAGCCTACTAATTAAATCTAAGAGTCAAATAATTAGCAAACATAAAACTGACAGGTTTCTTAGATAAGAGTTTACACAAAAAAAAAATTATATCGGTGTCAAGCACTAAATCTAAAAGAAAAGATATTATAATCACAAAACTATATTTAATAACACAAACAAAACAGATCAAACCATTTTGAAACTTTAGGCTGAAGCCATAGGAAATAGATGGTGATATTTGATGCTACTAAGACTAAGCTTCTTCCCTTTAACAATTATGAGAAGCTTTCTCAACCATCGTTTGACATGACTAATAATTAGGGCTAGGATAACAGCATAATCTTTTCATTGTTGTGACTCTCGAGTGAAAATCCGTTGATATCTTATATGCTTTTCTATAGAGTGATCTGGTTCTCAATCAATTATCGGTGTCTAACTATGTCAGATATATACCCGAGAGTCCAAATAATGATAAGAATATTCTGTTGTCATAGCCCTACTACTAATACTCTACCTATATATATATTGTTAGCAGGTCGCCCGACATTGCCCAGTCGTAAAATACGCTTAAATATGATATTTTGATTAATGCGGATTTTGTATTTATTATTATATTATATTATATTGGATCAAATATGTGGTAATGATTTAAAAAGTTTTTAAAAAAATGATTTGTGTGCTACCACCAAGAATCGAAACCAAAACATTTAGCTTATGATTTATTTTTGCCTATGCTGTTAATGACTGAGGTATGAAGATATGTTTGCTGCAATACTAAAAATTAAATGAATATAATTGCACTAACTACTAACTAAAGATGATAATCTCATAAGAAAACCCGAAGAACTAGTTGGGAATTAATTAAAATGAACGTTTAAAAGAATAGCAAATTAGCAAGATCTTTTGCAAATGAATGTAATTCCACGACCCATATATAACAAAGTTGTATTTTATTTTTAAATAAATAGTTAATAGGGGTTTTAATATGAATATCAATACACAAAATAAACAAATATATAAGAGTATAGAAGATATAGAAGATAGACAGAAGAATTCTGGCATACAATGACCCTAGGATACGATTTTTTTTATAGATTACGATGTGGAATTCAGTGTTTTTCCGGTCCCTTACGGTGTTATTTATAATGTTATTTGATTATATACATGTGTATTATATACTATATTGTATTTTGTTACTAATTTTTAATGCCGTATCCCGGGTTCTACTGTGTGTATATATATATATATATATATATATAATGCTATATACGTTTGTATATTATATATATAATGCTATATACGTTTGTATATTATATATATAATGCTATATACGTTTGTATATTATATATATAATGCTATATACGTTTGTATATTATATATATAATGCTATATACGTTTGTATATTATATATATAATGCTATATACGTTTGTATATTATATATATATAATGCTATATACGTTTGTATATTATATATATAATGTTATATACGTTTGTATATTATATATATATAATGCTATATACGTTTGTATATTATATATATAATGTTATATACGTTTGTATATTATATATATAATGTTATATACGTTTGTATATTATATATATATAATGTTATATACGTTTGTATATTATATATATAATGTTATATACGTTTGTATATTATATATATGATGTTATATACGTTTTTATATTATATATATAATGATATATACGTATAGCATATCATATATATAATGTTATATACATATAGTATATTCTATACATAATGTTATATACGTATAGTATATTCTATACATAATGTTATATACGTATAGTATATTATATATATAATGTTATATACGTATAGTATATTATATATATAATGTTATATACGTACGTCCAGTATATATATTATATATATGTTATATACATATAGTATATTATATACATAATGTTATATACGTATAGTATATTATATACATAATGTTATATACGTATAGTATATTATATATAATGTTATATACATATAGTATATTATATATATAATGTTATATACGTATAGTATATTATATATATAATGTTATATACGTATAGTATACTATATATATAATGTTATATACGTATAGTATATTATATATATAATGTTATATACGTATAGTATATTATATATATAACTAGCAAAGATACCCGTGCTTCGCACGGAGCTTTGTTGCGCACTCGGGTACCAAAATCTGTGGGCACCTTTCCAGTAAGTTGATGTTGTAAGAGCAACGATTGCATAAGGTGATTAACATTTTAACTACCTCTTGTAGTGACTGAAATTCAATCAGGAACTTCACAAAACATTTTCATCAAAAAGGAAGGTTACTTGATGTTACATAGTAAATTTTTCATTGAAGTAATTTTCAACTCTTGCTTAAATTTTATCTTGCACATTCAATACTAAAAACTTACCACAATCAGATCATGTCAGTTTTTCCTCATATCCATTTCTCGAACTTTTCACTGAAGAGCCTCAGGGTAAACTACATTTCTGCTGCTTTGATTTGGAGCCAGAATGTAGAGTTTTTCTGAACTTCCTGTCCGGCTGATGGAGACGTAGAACATACCGTGACTGAAGCAGTCTGATGTCAAGTCTACGCCAATGGTGTTAAATGTCTGACCTTGACTTTTGTTTATGCTCATTGCAAAACACACCTTCACAGGAAATTGGAGTCTCCGGAATTTAAATGGAAGTTCTGAGTCCGATGGAACTAAGGGGATCCTTGGCAGTAGAACGGTTTCGCCTTTGTAGGGACCACAGGAAATGGTGGCCTCAAGTACATTGGTGTGCAATCTGGTGATAACACCTCTGGTTCCGTTTGTTGTTTTTGGCGGTTCCAAGGATCGAAGAATCATGATTGGCGATCCAATTTTGAGATTTAAAATGTGTGGAGGCATTCCAGATATCTCCAAAGAGTTTAAAAACTCCACAGGGTAGTGAACAGCTTCATATTCATTAGTAGCCGAATCAACTGACTTGTATTGCTTTGTGTCTCCTGGAAATTCATTCATTATTGAATTGTTCAAATGATTCACATTGCTGTTTAATGGCGAAATAATAGCCCTCTCAGCAAGCCAATCCGGTGATTTTCCATTGTTTTGCAGGTCTGGGTACACTTTGTCTTTCAGTTGCTTCTGATTACCGACACATTTACCAAGCGCAGTTGGAATCTTAATTGTGTCAGGTGAAGAAGTGAAAGGAAACTGACCATTACCGATTTGGAGAAGAAATTTTGAGAAGTCTGCTGTAGCGGTGTTATCAGAGATATAGGCTCTCATATTAGTAGTCAGTCTCTTCACTATAACGTGCCTCCAGAGATAGGATTGTTTCAAACTTGCATTGACAATGTTAGCCCTTGTGCGATTTTTAACCACTGGGAGGATTTGACGGAAATCACCGCAAAATAAGGTTGGAATGCCACCCATGGGATTCTTGTTTCCTGTGATGTCTTGCAGTGTTCGGTCAATTGCTTCATAAGCACTCTTGTGCGTCATTGGGGCTTCGTCTACAATGATTGCAGAGGTGTCTCTAATTACATTTGCCAAGGCTGAGTTACCAGTAATTTTGCAAACTGGCTGATCCATTCGATGAGTATCCAAGGGTACTTTAAAAGTGCTGTGAAGAGTGCGGCCACCTTGTAGTAGAGTAGCAGCAATGCCACTGGATGCTGTTGCAAGCACAATCTTTCTCATGGATCTAATCTTTGCAAGGATCAAATTGATTACAAAAGTCTTGCCCGTACCACCTGGAGCATCAAGAAACATCATGTTTTTGTTCATTTCACCTTGTGCTTCCAACATTGCCATGAATGAATTGTAAACTTCTCTTTGAGAATCGGTCAGTTTTTCTTGCATATTTTTTGCTTGTAGGGAAAGTTCTTCAAGATTATAAGTAACTTCACGTTGATACTCTCTCGCGAGTCTTTCATCTCTCCCTTGCGTTGGTGCAGGTAATCCATAGCTTGCCAATGGTTGACCGCACATAAGGAGAACTTTTTCTTCAATTAGACAAAGAGTTTTATTGTAGATGTCCTCATTAAAATCTGCTTCTGGATTGTTAACTTCTTGCCTGTATCTGTGAAGAATGTCTTCAGATATTACATCACGAAAAGCCATCCAGATCTCAAGAGGATTTCTTGGCTCACAGGCTGTTAAAATTATCACAAATAGGCTTCGCAAATTTGAAGGTGATTGAGTGGCACTTGCCTCTCCTACTGCTTGATGCAAGTGATGGTCATTTTCTAGAAGGCCTCGAGCAAGGCACGCTGCTCTGTATGTTTCAAACACCTGACCATTGTATGCTCGCAAATTTTGAAATGAAGTTGGACCAGCAACCTCATTGAGCAACAGGCGTAAGAAATAACACTCCCCTGCTTTTGGACTAATCGTGTAGATTCTCCCAATGCATGGTGCCTTCCATACATCATCATTTTCAGTACCTTCAACTTGTACCCCACGCATTCTTCTCATCTATTTCTTTGTCGATTTGTTCCAAGTGTAAAACTCAGGGACTTCTACGTATTTGAGACCCCTTGCAAAGTCATCCTCATGGCAGAGTTGAAAAAATGGTGTCAAAGTTGTGGCAGGCGGTGGACCTTGGGCTCGTTCCAGAGCAGTATCAGCTGAGAACATGACATGCTGCCCATTTTCAAGATGAACAGAAAGTTGTACAATTGGGGAGAAATGTTCATGGATGGGATGTTCCAATATCCTCCAGGCCGCCTCTGAACTGCCGACATACCTTGCATTCTGGAACTGCTGGATCTCATCCACAATGTGACTTTGTACTTGGCCTTGTTGGTTAGCTGCTCCATCAGTTCTTTGTAGTTCAAACACTGCTTGATCACATCCTTTATTCACGTATTTGAGGACATATTTGATGCTTTGGATCGAGCTGCAAATTTCTACGTTAATGTGAGCGTTGAACTGCTGAAGGAGGACCTTGTTGTACGGAACAATCCACTGGTTTGTTATTTCTTGATTAACATACCGACCATTTCTCTTCATCCTTATTGTACCAGTCTGGCCTCCATCTTCTGGTTTTCTTCGCCTGTACTTGGGGTAAGAGTCTTGGCCTTGCTCGGTACACTGAAGAAATTCTTTTGGGTATTTTTTGGAACATTTGTTGTCAATCGTACATGGACAATTTGGATTAAATGGTCCACAAGGTCCATGCACCATATGTGCCATCACTTTAGCATGAAGATCAGGATCTTCCTCTTTGTCAGGGATCTCTGCAGATATGCAGAGATCCATTTTTTCTGGTAGAAGTTTGTCCTCTGGGGCCTGCCAGGTGAGGATGTGTGCATGCGGCAGTCCTCTTTTTTGATATTCAATACTGTACAGGAAAGCCCTCAACCTGCCAAATCCTCCCTTTTTAATAAATTCAAGTAACTTTTTTAGCTTCTGCCTGAAAACCCTGGCAACAATATCTGGACGATCCTGAGGGTCTTGCCCTTGAAGACAATTTTCTGTAATTTCTGTCCACTTTGGATTTGTTGTGAACGTGATGAAGAGGTCGGCTCGGCCCATTCGCCGAACATATGCCATGGCATCACTTTGACGCTCAAACATGTATCGAGGGCCTCCTGTATAAGTTGCCGGAAGAACAACTCGTTGACCAAACTGTTCTGGATTCCCATCCTCCCTAAGAATTGAATCTCTCAAGTTGCTATAATTGTCAGCTCTCAGGGTCTGTTGCTCACGCCTCAGGAACTGTAAACGTTCTGTTTCAATCTTGCAGTACACATCCACCAGCCATTGTTGAAATAGCCTTCGGTACCAGAGAAAATAGTTTCCAGGCCGAGTCATTAAATGGTACGAATAAAATTGCTGTTGGGTAACTTTTCGCCCATTGGATGCCTTCATGTAGATGTTGTAAGATGGAGAACCATAGGGGTACATTAACGGGTACATTAAAGTATCGTAGAGGGGATGTAGTTCGGAGATCCATTTTAATGTATCATTTCTAAAACGCAAGACAATATCCCGGTTAGCTGTTGGTTCATTCTCCATTAATATTCCAATCTCATACGTTGTTGTTGGAGCATTGAATCGCCGTGGATGCTCTTCTTGCGGCCTTCGGTCTTCCCTTATGACAACTTTATGTTCTACCAAGTGTTCTTCTTCAATCCTCTCCTTTGTTGTTTTCAGCTGACAAATGAAGCTGTTGTTCTCATGTAAAAATTCAGTCAGACTTTGGAGAATGTCTCTATTGAGTCTACTGTCACGTCCCCGATTATGTAGTTCCTCTTCCAGACTATCCAAGAAGTAGACTTGAATAAACTTTGCTGTTTCATCTTCAGGTGGTAAAAGACTCCCAATCTGGTGGCAAACCTGGCCTCGAATTCTAAAAGAAGGATTCCACCCATGTACTGCCACAATTTTGTGACCAAATGATGTCATTGCAAAACAATTGTTATAACTGCGTAGATTTTGCAGAAAATCTTTAGAGATGGGACCATTGCCGGAGAGCAAATCTTGAAGCAACTGAGGCAGTGGTGGAAAGCTATCAAGCACAACTTTGCCAGAAGAACAACAACAACCAGGGGTTTCTCCTTTAAATTTTACAGCTGAGCAATGTTGACATACTTTGTCCATTTTTCCTATATCAGCTGTAGTGAGAGAGTCATTTTTGTTGTAGAGCAATCCTTTTCTATTGCAGTGTTCTATTTCATGGTGTCTCAAAGCAGTCATTCGTTGTCTAGCTGCCTCGTTTTCTGTCAATTGCTGGGGCAAAGTCATACTCTCTCTCCATGCAGCCTCTCGTTGTTGCCCTTGGTATAGGCGAAAGCTTCGTTGGGTTTCCGATTCATTCTGATGTCGTTGAGCCACTCTCAACTGACCTTGTGTACGTCTACTTACCTCATATAATTCATTCGATCGTAATATTGCTTCTCTTTCCAGTGCATATCTTTGCCTTTCTTGAATTTCATCTTGTGATGAATTTAACCGCCTTACAGCATGTCTAGTTCTGTCAGCTTCACGTTGGGTTTCTCTTTCCAAATCTGACAGTCTTGCTCTCCTTTCTCTTTGACGTATCCTGTTAAGTTCTAGACGTCTTTCTCTATCTGAATTGTTTTCATTGGAGCGAACTGCAGCAACTCTTAGTCTATTAGCTTCCAATCTTTCCATTCTTTCTTCCTCACTTTCGTTTCTACTTCGTTTGGGTGGCATAATTTCGGTTTTAAACGGAATTGTTTAACGATATTAATGATTGTAAATTAATTAAGCGTAAAGGAAATGTATACTAACTGAAATGGACGAACTATAAATAATATTTCTGAATAGTACAATTATAAACAATTATATTGTACCTATTTACTATGCCTCCCCACGGGACAGAGTTAGACACCAGGGTCGTTTTTTAACGTGGAGAAAAGGTACAAAAATAAAAATTGTCTCAGTCGTGAAGGATTTCTCCTCCACCGAAAGAGAACAAGAAAATGAAGTGCAGCATCTGAAGAACAGATACTACACTTTGATCTTGACCAAAAGGAATGAATAAAAGCGACCTACGTGTGACTCATTACTTCCGGGTGTAAACGTCACAGTCTAAAAGTAATAATTAAAAAAAAAAAGTAAATGTAAAATAAATGTAATACCAACTTAGGTTAACTAAGTAAACAGTACAATTAAAACAGTTCTATTAAAACAAATAATTACTAAGATCTAGGTAATTGTTAGTCTCATTGTTATGGTTTTAAAGAAAAAAATGTGTAAAAAAAGTTCTGCTTTTGTGAGTACGTGTATTTCTTTTAAATTACATAACCTTTTTATTTTATTATTTATATCTCTTTTAAATTTATATATTTTGTTAGTAAACTGGAAGAAATTCAGTTGAATAAAACCTTGTTCGTGTTCTTTACGTTAAACTCATATTTTTATAAAAGGTTCATCCGGTTTAAAGAAAGCACTAAGTTTAAATAAGACTGGAAATAACTAATTCAATATATAAATAGAAAAATGAAATAAATATAAGCTTTAAGTCTTAAGATAGTAATAATCAAAATGTAATAAATTATTTGTAGTTCAAATCTATGATAAGACAGGCTTTCGAAATAGGCTCGACCAGAAAGATTAAATTGGAACGAAATTATAATCTCCGTGCCATTTTCAAAACAACCCCACAAAAGTAACGATATCCTGCAGTTGGTTGAAATGGCAACGTTGGTTGTAAGAAAAATGTAAAAGAAAATGCGCTTATCTGTTTATTTTGACCTGTTTTATTTAATTAAAAAAAAATTGGCTATAACTGGAAGAGAGCGTTATGTTTTGGGGGTTGTTTAAAAAATAGAATGGAAATAAAGTTAGTTCCGTTTTAATTGTCTTTAATTGCGGCAAGCGCTAACAAAATCGAAAAATCACTGTTTACATTCGAAATGTTAACTTTTATAGGTTTACAGGTTTGCTGACAAGGCTGGGGGTGTTTAATACAATTATTTTACTAAATTGATTTTTTTCATTTAAAAATAAAATTATTTATTTTTTAATAAAGTTTTATTTTAAAATATTTGTTTTTGTTTATTTATATAAAATTACGATAGTTGAATTGTATTCTTTCAATTATATTGGCAAGTAAAATATAAAAGATTAAAACGGAACGAAATTGAAATTTCCATTACATTTTCAATACAATCCCAAAACATAAAGCTTTGCTCGCCAATGAATGTTTTGATAATATACGTAAAGTGAAATAAATCGAATATAAAATTAAATGAAAATATATTAAATAATTAAATGTTAAATAGATTTTGTAAATAGTACAGTTGAAATGATTAGAATATTTCCAATATGTAATAAGGTCGAGGTAATTAGTTAAAGAGATTTAATATAATGTGATATGCAAATGAGCATAAGTCATTCGATATGGGGGTGGTTTGTAGACTAGTATATAATGAAATTAGGCATAGATTCTTATGTCTCCTATAACAGAAACATCCTAAAATGGGTTCTAATGTTTCTCTACCAGGAGAGATCTACCCTCTTACCTCCTTTATATTTCGTTGATGATGGAGAGCTGTACACACAGACAGAAACACGCGAACCCTATTACTTTATAAAGATATAGATGTTATATACGTATAGTATATTATATATATAATGTTATATACGTATAGTATATTATATATATATAATGTTATATACGTATAATATATTATATATATATAATGTTATATACGTACGTCCAGTATATATATTATATATATGTTATATACGTATACTATATATTATACATATGTTATATACGTATAGTATATATTATATATATGTTATATATGTATAGTTTATATAAGTTATATATGTTATATATGCATAGTATATATATGTTATATATGTTATATACGTATAGTATATATTATATATATTTTATATACATATATATATATTATATATATGTTATATACGTATAGTATATATATATATGTTATATACGTATAGTATATATATGTTATATACGTATAGTATATATTATATATATGTTATAGTATAGTATATATTAGATCTAGTATATATAAGGTACTAGCATTTCGGCCCGGCGTTGCGCAGGTGTTTGGAGGTGTATGTTGAGCAAAAAAGAAAAACGGTAATTTTTTTAACTTTGACCCCTATTATGACGCCTTTATATTTATTGTATTGGGCTCAAATTAAGTTATTAAGTTAGATCCATGTCCAAGGAACCTATATCTAAAATGCCAAGTGTTTAGACCCAAAATTGTCGGAGGCGTTAGGTAGAGTTCTCAAAGGTCAAATCGTTGAACTTTGACCCCTTAACAGCGAAATTTCTTCCCGAAACCCGATCATATCGCTTTCCCCAAATCTTAGTACTCTTTATATCAAATTTCGAG
>NC_136502.1:111851584-111876584 GCF_053919585.1 Euprymna scolopes
TTTTTCTTTTAAATCTTCAAAGGTTTTGTAAATATATTTTTAAAAAAATGCTGGTGAATATTCGAGCAGGTTTGCTATTTGACATGTTTCGGTGCCAGACTTTTAACAATATTTAAAGCCAAATTTTGCAGGAAAAAAAGCCAAAAAAAGCCAAATTCTAAAGCGAAACCACAATTTTTAAGTTAAAAAAAGCCAAAAAAAGCCAAATTGGAAATTAAAGAAAAATTGACTGTATTGAAGTTTTTAACTCCTATATTGGCTGTATTTTTTTTACTATATTAGTTTTGTAGTATTTTTATTGACAAAGATGTTACCTATGAAATTGAAACTGAAAAATATACCCCCTCCGAACACATTTTTAAGTAAAAAAGGCCAAAAAAATGCCAAATTGGAGATTAAAGAAAAATTGACTATATTGAAGTTTTTAACTAAATTCTGCAGTTTTTCCTGTATTAGTTTTGTAGTGTTTTTATTGACAAAGATGTTACCTACGAAATTGAAACTGAAAAATATGCTCCCTCTCCCTCCTCCAAGCATATTTTCGGTTTTAATTTAACAGGGAATGGTTTTTAATAATCTCATTACAATAAATTATACAGTTTAGATATGTTAAATATTATACAAGAAATCATTGAAGAATATTTAGTATTATTTTAATATTAAATAATTTAAGGAAAAGTTGGTAAATTTGTAAATGAGAACTTTAGAGGACCCCCCTAACGAATAGATCTACTTTTTTAAACAATTACGTTTGTATATCTTAGAAAAACCTGTGTATTTTCGAATTTAGAGTGAGAGATCAGTCTCAGATATAAACATAAAGTGATCACCCATTTTAACATGATAGCATTTTAAGGGCATATAACCAGAATTTCATCTGTGAAAGGAGATATACAAGATTATTAACTTAAATTATTTAAATATAACATTTTCACATGTTATTTTTCTTTAACATCCTCCAGTACGATTTAAAAATATATAGACTTATGTTTCACAGTGTGAATTTATTTATCTAAATATATTTTTTAATTCCCTTAAAAATATATCAAAGAAGGACTTTGCATTAAGAAAATAAAACAGAGGAAAAACACAAACATTTGAGAGTCAACATCTTCAATATAGCTGAAAAATGTGTTCAAAATACTTTTCATTAATTACTATCACAGATTGGATATAACGACAAACACAAAAATCATGAGAGAATGAAGAAGTGAGTTGGGCTTTTACATAAATAAGGTTGAACTCATTCAGTTTATTTTTAGAAAATATAAAAAACATCAAAACAAGAATAAAACGAATATTGAATTAAAACACAGCTATGAACATAAATGTTTGTGATAGTTCATGTGAATAGAATGTCAGAGCAGAGGTAAATGTGGTAGAAAGGTAACAGAAATATAACTTGTCCAAAAAGTTCAGTTTTTCTGATTTGTTTATATATACATGAAAGATGCAGAATCGCAAGTCTGTAGAATTGAATGTATTTACAATAATTAATGGAACATTTTCAAATGGAGTAAAATGACATTGTATAAAAGGCACATATGAACATATATATTATTTATAACAATGCAAAAGAACTTATTTAAATTTGGTCAATGGTAGCAAATAGAAACACAATTCTTCCTGAAAATAAAAAGTAATAAGTTGAAAATTCATGGCAAATAGTGGAGAACTTCTTCTAAATACTTAATTTCATCATTATTTATGGTTTCTTCTTGACTATAAAGATTATCACTGTTGTGTAGCTGTATCATTTTAGTTGTGCATATAAAGTCTTTGCAACAAATTCCATTATATAAAAGGTAAGAACGAACTCTTACAATAGCATCCAGTACTTTACTTTGCATTCTGTTACGAGGTTTTGTTCTGATAGCAGTAACTAAAGAAAACATTCTTTCAACAGTTGCATTACTTGCGGGGGTTATTAGGCATGTTAAAGCATATGCTGCAAGTTCCTTAAAATGATCATGTTTAGCCACACCTTGCCAGAATTTAAGAGAATTTGGGGGATGCCATTCTCTGCAAAATACGGTTCTTCACACCATTCTACCAAACAAACCTTTCTGTATTGTGCCTCGATAATAGAATTATTTTCCATAATATGTTGAAATGGCAAATCTTCAAACTTTGCTCTTAATCTTTGATGAAGAACTTTGTCCGGGTTTAAAAATGAGAGCGCTTTAAATAGGTTGACAACGTCAGGAAGTCTTTTTTCTACTTGATGTAAGGCTTCTTGTAACATAGCTTGACATCTCAATTTCACTTCTTTTATTTTTGAGTTTTTGTCCACTTGTGTGCCAGCAGTTAATGTAAAGTTATTAATTTTTTGAATGAACTTGGCACCAAAGTCAACATTTTCTAATGTTTTATATGTTCCATCTTTGTTCAAAAGCCTTTCGTATAAACTCTATACTGCATAATTATATCAAAGAGTTTCTTGTTAATTTATTTGGAACTGATATTTTCACCTGTGTACTTTTAGGGACAAGCTCCAGGATAACATTAAGAAGTTTGTCAAATTAAAATGAAATTATATCTATATTTTAAAGTAGATGAGGACCCTCAGCTATCCCTCCTAAAAATGTAATTCTACTTTTTTTCAAAAGATTACTTGTGAACATCTAAAAAAGGAATATTTTATAAATTAAATTAAGTAATTAGTTTCGCATATAAATTATACATAAAATGATCCTTCATTTTCGGGCCATCATAACTTTTTTCTATCTCTAAGTCTGACTGGCAAAATTGTAAAACCAAATGAAATTGCCTTAAAAAGTAAAAGGCACAGAATTTATCTCCCATAGCCAAAATTATATACCCCAATTTAGAAGAATTTTTCTTTCATCGACTAAGGACAGACTAGATAAAGTTAGGTCATCAGAGCAGGTACTACACTTTAATATAAGCATTGATTGACAACGGGGACAGATTACATAAAAAAGATGTTTATAAATGTTTTTTTTTTTTTTACGATTATGACATTAGTAACCATTTGGAGTTAGCATCTATTTAGTATTACACATTAAATATGAAGAAAACACTTAAAATGAGTAAACATGTGAGTATAATCGACATATTTCTAAGATGACAGCATAATTGAAAGGTAGTTGGTTATTATCTTAGACTCCACATCTACTTACTATTTTTACTAGTGCCATTTTTTCCATACTATATTTATTGGTACAATTTGTACATAAGTTTCTATTTGTCAATCATATTCTTAAAAGAATTATGTCAGTCATCAGAAGACCAAATTTAATCAGGGGATTGGAGGTATCAACTTAAAATATCTCTAAAATATTGATAAATTTAATTTTAGTCATAACTCTAAAACTAGACTTTGTTTCCAAGAACAATCTATGCGTCATTATTAAGGCAAATATGTCTATTAATCCAAGATAGTTAGAAAATCTATAATTATTGACTTTTAATGAAACTTTTGGGACTACTCAGGAAAAAGTATATGAATACTTAAAAAAATATTCATTTTAAATACAACTTTAAATAGCTATAGTTATAAGTTTTCAAATTTCTATAAATTCAAAATAAATTGATTCAATTAATTTCAAAACACTACTTTTAAAGAATTTCAAACGAAAAATACAAGAATTAATTATTTCAGAGGAAATATACTCAGTGACCTAATTAGCAGAGCACTAAAAAATGTCCCCAAAATGGTTTCATACTCAATTGTGAACTCTTTGAAAGGGTCCATATAGACATTTAGTAAATAACTGTGAAACCGGATTAAACATTTAGGTGTGATATTCCCTTAGTGCGAGAGGGTGGGGTGTGGTGGTGGTAGTGGTGAAGGTTGCTTTATTCTTTAGAAAAAGATTTTTTCCTGATATGACAAATGTTAGTTGGACTGTTTTCCTCATGTAAATCCATGAATGGGAGTGGGAGGTCAAAAGTTTTTTTTTTAATCTACAAGTTTTGACATCCAACCAACTGTTTAAATTACTTTATTATAACTTTTTCTTTAATAATCCATATTTAATAAATATTTATATAAAATTATCAGAAAAAAGCCAAATTTGAAGCCAAAATTGAAAAAAAGCCAAACAAAATTTTAAAAGCCAAACTGCTTTAAAAAAAGCCAAATTCGTGAAATTTGGCTTTAAAAAAGCCAAGCTGGCAACCCTGATTGACGCCATGTGCTTGTGCCAATGTCAAGGTCGAATCACAGGTGTTAGTTGAATTGTGCGCCTGGCACCGCCAGGCGGCGTCGTCTGCTACAGGGTATCTATTCTTTACTTCATCCGATAAATATATATATAAATTGATGTCTAATATTTACTGTTGAAATTTCACAGAAATTGGTGGTATCTAAGTTTTTACAAAAAGACTCCACCCTCTTTTTCATTCTCTTTGCATAAATTAAATTAAACTAAATATAGCTCACATTACCAAAACTTATGCTTACTAGTTGTGTTCAAAAATTCATAATGATTGGTGAATTAGGTTTAGGGGTGAATCCAATACAAAAAGTATGTAAACATATACGTATACCTTATTTTATTAGGTAACTAGAAATGTTCTTTTTTTTTTTTGTTTGTTTTTTGCTTTTCCATCAAATGAAGTTGAAACATATACGAAATGCGCGTAGAGCAATTGTTTTTTTTTAAATTCGTACAACCGAAAGTAGAACCTCGGACGTTATATATAAAAAAAAAAAAAAAGAAAAACATGTACAGTGTCTGGCCATCAGTTATAAGCCGGACAGCTGTGAGAAGATTGGAAATGTCGAGAGATCTTGTTCGGTGTTGTCTGCTTTCTCACCACCGTGTACCGCATCCTTATTCAATCGAGTGTTTACCAGTGATGAAAAGTGGGTCCCGTATGAAACGCCCAAGCCTTCTAGACATTGGTAGTCTCCTCAGACAGCTGTCCCTCACATCGCAAGACCGTCTATGCACCTACGCAGGATTATACTTTGTGTCTAATGGACAGGTCGTCAAGTGGTTCATCATTCACTAGAGACCTATGCTCGCAGCAATTGAAACGTGTGCAACAGACATTGCGCCAGAAGGAGCGGGCACTGGTGAATCGCAAAGTTGTGCTTTTCCTCCGTAACAACACCAGGGTGCATGTCACGCGAGTGGTCAGGAATACCATACAGCAACTTGGAACGGAGATTTTGTGCCATCCACCTTATTCACATGACCTTGCACCATCTGATTACTATCTCTTCCACTTTCTGGATAATCATCTTCGTGGGAAATCCTTCACTAATGAAGCAGACTTGCATCAAGTCCTCATATATTACTTTGCGCCCCTCTCCCCCCGATTCTACTGCAAAGGAATTGAACAGCTGGAAACACGTGAATATATAATAATGTGCTGGAAGCTAATGGCGATTACTTCGAAAATTAAATATAAGTTACACACATGCAAGAGCGGTAGTTCCTTCCTAGCCTCATTACACAAATCCACGTGACTCTTTGTTTTTCCAGTAGTCCCAACAGATCTTGACCAACAGACCCATGAGATCTATTCTATAGGATCCCCGTATCGCTTCTGCCTTCAGGAATTCTTTAATCGGAGGGATATTCAACAGCATCTCCAATGCTCCAGTAGGTGTGCCTGGATATGCTGAAGAAGTCATTAAACAAGCAAGTCATTTTTTTATTTATTTTTTATTTTTTTATTTATTTATTTATTTTTTTTTTTTTACAAAGTAAATAAAACTTTTTGGTTACGTCATAGATAATTGACGATATTTAAGTTTCAGTCCAAGAAACCCATAATAATATTAACATGATTGATAAAAACCACTCCTATAGAACTAAAATTTTAATTCGTTAGAAAAAAAAAATGAACAGCGGAAGTATATTGTTTTATTGGGGTGAAATTAAAATCGTTAAAATATATAACGTCGTGATTCTCTTTAAATTCAAACTACAAGGGAGGTAACTACTATCGGCTTTAATTTGATTGTATTGTGGGTGTGCAGTTTGACGTGCATTCAGTTTGGGTTTTATCTAGTTGTCGATAATATATGAAATAAAGTGTTTTATTTCATTCATTTGTGAAGATATATTTTTGGTGTAACAAAAACTGGTGCTTATTTAAAATTACATTTAATAAATAACTAAAAAGTATCTATGCTGTATTGCTGTACGTACTCAGCAAAGCACGAAAATGTCACATTCCAAAAAACACGTACATTGATCAAGTAGTTTTCGTTTATATATTTAAAAAAAAAATCTTTTGGGATTTTTAGAGATTTAAAGAGTAACTTGTATGCAATACAATGCTGATTTTGATTTCGATAGATCGGATTGAGTTGTCTCCCATTATTTATAAACAATGGCCGCCAAAAATTATTGATCGCTTAAACTCATACAATTTTTTTTTTTAAACTACTTAATCAATTTACGTGAATTTTAGAATATGAAATCTTCATTCTGTGACGAGTACGTTCATCAGATTTGTCTGTATTTTTTTAAAAATCGAGTTCTAAATAACAACATAAAAATTATTATCACCTAGTATTATTAAAAATAAAATCGAAAAATATTATATATATAAGTGTGTGTGTGTGTGTGTGTGTGTGTGTGTGTGTGTGTGTGTGTGTGTGCGCGCGCGGCTCAATCACGTTGACGCACCGCACCGGCGCACCGGTTCTCGCCAGATCACCGAAGTTAAGCTATGGCTTGGGTTTTTATAAAAAGATTAGGGGTAGGAAAGGATGCCATAGAGGTCACAACAAAGAATACATGAAATGAACAACGTTGGAAGTATGTAGATTCTGACTCCATATAATTAAAGACAGACGTATATTGAAGGTTGAGAGACGATTTTATTTACTACTAAAAGTTTGTATTAGAAGAGGCAAAGTGTTCGTAGGATGGAATGTGATTTAACGAAGAATGGGTTGTCCGATGGAGATATTTGATAGTTTGTATTACGGTGAAAAGTTTGTAGAATGTTTGCAGGTATGTACGATTTAACAAGGAATGAATGTTCGTAAAATGTTTGTAGGTATGTATGAATTGACAAGGAATGAATGTTCGTAAAATGTTTGTAGGTATGTATGAATTGACAAGGAATGAATGTTCGTAAAATGTTTGTAGGTATGTATGAATTGACAAGGAATGAATGTTCGTAAAATGTTTGTAGGTATGTATGAATTGACAAGGAATGAATGTTCGTAAAATGTTTGTAGGTATGGTATGAATTGACAAGGAATGAATGTTCGTAAAATGTTTGTAGGTATGTATGAATTGACAAGGAATGAAGGTTCGTAAAATGTTTGTAGGTATGGTATGAATTGACAAGGAATGAATGTTCGTAAAATGTGTGTAGGTATGTATGAATTGACAAGGAATGAATGTTCGTAAAATGTTTGTAGGTATGGTATGAATTGACAAGGAATGAGTGTCCGTAAACGTAACTTATTTTTTGGACGATGGATGTGGTAGGTGTAGGCCGGTCATCCTGCTGTCGGTGATGCGTGTCCTGGCTTGTAACTGGAAAGCGGGTGACTTCTTTCATCAGCAGCTAGCAGCCCGGCATCTTCGTCTTCTTTTTCCTCCTCTCTCTCCTCTGGTTCCCTAAAATCTCTCGTTTTATAGTGGCAAACCGGCTCCCAGTGACTGTGATATTTGAGGTGTTTATTTTAGGTGCGGAGCTCTGCCATTGGTCTATAACTATTTTGTGGTTATCTTATTTTTTTCTTCCCAAGCGGAAGCGATGTGTGGAGCCATGTGCAAAAGACGATTTTTCATTTTGTCTCTCATGGTTGATATGTTAGCATCCGGTTTGCTGCTAATTCTCATCGTGTTCCCACAAAGCAACGTTGAGCTTTGGCCAGTACCAAATGGGTGACCATTTGAGAAGGTGAGACGTTGTATGTACCGTGAGGTAAAATACCAGGTTGAGAAACTAGTGCGGTCTATGCTTCTCTCAAGGGTAGATGGGACTCTCTTAAGCTGTGGTTTGCAACCCATCTAATGATGACTTCATGATAAAGAATACCCTTGATAACCTTGGCGAAGCATCAAGTATTCAGCTACAGACAAGATTTGAATTACACTACAAACTCGTGTAGTGTGTTCAATCTCGGCTCGCGATGGATAGATAGATGGAGGTGTGTGTGTGTGCATTTCCCAACAAAACTACTCTGTTTATTTTCAG
The DNA here is from genome assembly GCF_053919585.1 of Euprymna scolopes. Lineage (NCBI taxonomy): Eukaryota > Metazoa > Mollusca > Cephalopoda > Sepiida > Sepiolidae > Euprymna > Euprymna scolopes. The sequence goes on from NC_136502.1 coordinate 111,859,730, forward strand.
TCTATAGACTCGAGATTTGACATATGAGGTATTGAGATTTGGGAAAATCTTTTCAATCATTTTCTCGGCCAGAAATTTGGCTGTCAAGAGACCAAAGTTCAACGATTTGACCTTTGAAAACTCTACCAAACTCCTCCGCCAAACTTGGACATGGATTAAACTTTTTAATTTGATTTGAGCCCAAAACAATAAATATTAAGGGGTCAAAATTGGGGTCAAAGATAAAAAATTTGACCTCTCTACCAAATTACTCAGCCAATTTTTGGTGTAAACATTTGAAATTTTACATAGTGTATTCAGACATAAGGCCAGCTTTTTAATCAAGTTTTGGCTGAAAATTTGACTGCCAAGGCGTCAAAGTTCAAAAGATTTGACCTTTGCAGTCTCTAGTAAACTATTCAGCCAATTTTGGGTCCAAACATTTTAAATTTAACATAAAGGCTATTCAGGCATGCAGCAAATTTTTAAGTAGTTTTGGGGCGAAAGAGCAAGCTAGCAAGAGGTCAAAATTGAAAGAGTTGACCTTTTCAGACTATGTCAAACTCCTCCACAAATATTGGGTTTAAACACTTGAAATTTTAGATGTAGGTTACCTGGACATGAGTCAAACTTTTTAATATATATATATATATGCACGTAAAGTAAAATTATGAACAATACATAGGGCCCGAGCAAAGCCGGGCTGAACTTCTAGTATATATATATATTTAAAGACCTTGTGTGTGTGTGTGTGTGTGTGTGTGTGTGTGTGTGTGTGTGTGTGTGTGTGTGTGTGTGCGCACATAACGTCTCTACTAAACTCCTCTCGGAATTTTTGGTCAACAGATATTTGATATATAGGGGATTTAGATTTGTGGAATACTTTCGATTGGGTGTTTAGCCGGTAAAAATAACTGCTAAGATTTTAAAAATAAGGAGTTGATCTTGGCAAGTGTAATTTGACTAAACTTGTTAGGTCATATCTATCGGTCTATAACTCAAACAGTAGTGACTAAGGCTGAAGCGCTAATTGTTTTGGTTTTGATTCTAGCTGATGGCATCCAAGTCGTATATATATTTTTTCAACTTTTGAAATAATTACTATACTAGCAATGATAGTCGGCATTGCTCAGGTTGTATTTGGACACACTTGATATACTCAGGATATTGAGCCGGACTTGTGACGTAGTGAATAAAGTACTTAATAAAATTAAGTTGTAAGTTACACTCTTCTGGAGATTGAAGGTTCAATCCTCAGTATGAACGATACTCAAAATGCAGTTGAAATTACTTCGGACTTTTTTTTTTTTACTTGAGTCACCATTTATCGAGAACCAAAGACTCACTGGAGGATAAGGGTTATGGCTAAAAATACATTACCTGAAAGTACGTTTTTTAAACTCCTCGGCTTAATGTTTACAAGGAACATGAGGTGGAACAGATACATTGAGAGTATTGCCAGGTTCGCTGCAAGGAAGGTAGGCTCTCTCTACCATGCTAGAAAGCTACTTATGCCTGAAAGTATCCTGTTACTCTCCAAGGCCACCATTCGCCCATGTATGGAGTATTGCTATCACATTTGGACTCGTGTATCTGTTACCAGTCTCTCGTTCCTGGACAGGGTTCAAAAGAGAGTCGCCAACCTGAACTGTCATCCAAGCTTTAACCTCTGTTCCATCGATGAAACGTTGCATCCCTCTGCTTGTTCTATAAGTATTTTTAATGGCAGATGCTCTGACGAATTACAAGCACTTGTACCCCGTCAACCAAAATAACCCTGACAAACAGCAAAATCCCACCCCTACACAGTAGAGATCCCTAGATGTAAGAAAACCTTCTACTCTAATAGTTTCTTCCCCAGAACTGTTAGATTTTGGAACTCCCTTCCGGGATTCTGTTTTCCCAACTGTACTGACATGCAGAAGTTCAAGTGAACAGACATCTTGCTGCTCAACTCCCTACATAGTATCCCTGCAATTTATGTCCCCGATAGTAGCCCCCTACTTCAAAATGGCACTGTGCCTTGTTTGGGGTGAAAATGGAATAATAATTTTAAAAAAAGATGGTAGTTTAATCATTGTTAATGCTGTAAATTGGGTAGAATTTGATTATTTATGGGGACGTCTCAAGAAGAACTTGTTTACATTGGATTTGAAGTTGTATTCAACCAGGAAGCAGAACAGCGGAACAGTGTTCCATAGGCGGGTAGTTCCGAGAAAAAAGATTTGTTCATGGAATCTGCGTCTAAATTTAGGCACAGTTAGAAGTGTGAGAAATCGTATATAGTGGTTGTAGCTCGTCGAATGGTTTTTTGTGAAAGTTGTGCAAGAGGAAACAATAGATTGGAGCTCAGTCGAGCACTTGCAATGAAAATGCGATAGTGCAGAGGATAAGAGTATTAGATAGAAACTTAGAAAGATATATTTTTTTTTACTTAGGAGTCACCACTTATCAAGGCATGGAGGTCGTTCGAGGATGTAAGATGGTAGTTTAGTAATCGTTAATGGTCTATATTGGATAGAATTCGATTAATTTAGGGGACAGCTCAACAAGAACTTGTTTACATTGGATTTGGACTTCTACCCAGAACGAGAAGAAAAAAATTTAGAAAATATACAGCCAAAAATGATGAGTCATCGGTGACAGAATCAAATTCATAAAGATAAGACAGGATCAAAACAAATTTTTTAATAAAAAACAAAAAAACATCTACAGACAGGCAACAAATATTGGGAATTTGAAAAATTGAGGTCAAAATAGATATTAAGGTATAAATTAAAACTGTATACTAGAAATTATGAATCCAATTATGATTTGCAAGATGAGAAAAAAAAACAACTTCACACCTAGAACACTAATAAAATAACCCATAATACTCGGCAAAAAAAGTCCATTTCGAACCCCTATAATAATTATAAATTCTTGTGAGTCCCTGAGGAAATTCCACGGTGTTTTTTGCATCAATCTGTAAAATTTACTATTAATAATAATTAATGTTTGGACTATTAATCGGAATCAAGAATCAAAAAATCAGAACTTTTTGGGGTATTGGAATTGTAAAAATTTGTACATATTTTCCGATACCAAAAACGATTCTTTACATTGTTTTTATTTGTTTCTTTTTGGTTAAAACTTCATTTTCCATGGCTCGTATAAACAATAAAATGATAAATATTTACTGTTTTTAAATTATTGGTAAAATTGAAATCTATAGATTAGTGATGGGACGATTCTAATATTTTTCCCGATTCTGATATAATTACTGATTCCGATTCCAATTCTCTATAAATCTCTAAATATTTAACTATATAGTTGTATTTTTCTCTGATTACCATAAAGACACATGTTAAATATGCAAATATTTTCATAAACGTAAAAATATACTTGTGAGGGGAGATCTATCGATTTTAGCTTCACTGGTGGTTTAAAATCAATAAATATTTATTATTTTATCATTATTACCAGCAATGGAATATCTACCTTAAAACATAATCAAATGAAAAAGACAATTAAAAGAATCGTTTTGGCATCGGAAAATCGGTACAAATTTTTCCGATAACGATTCTGATACCCTCAAATATTCTGATTTTTTTCGATTCCCGATTCCAGTTCCGATTAATCGTCCCAACACTACTATAGATCATCCCCCACAAGTCTACTTTCACGTTTGGAAAATTTTGTTTACATATTCCATGTTTTTACTCCAAAAAAAAAAACACAACTCAGAATCAATAATTATATCGGAATCGGGAATTTAGAAGAATATCAATAATTGTATTGGAATTGGGGGTGGGGGGATATTAGAATCGTCCCATCACTAATAATAATATTTCCTTTTTAAATAATAAATGCTTGTTATGATAAAATGACTCTTTCTTCTTCCATAAAAATAATTGTCGGTGTCATCTAAATATTTTTTAAACGAAGAAAACAAATGATGTCTATTCCCTATTTAATTGTATAGGTGCTAGTGCACTTATTGATCCGTGCTATTTTTTTTAAATAGCATTTTCAAGTTTTATGAAATCTGTTTTTATTAAAACGTGAAAATGCTATTTTTTTAAATAGCATTTTCACGTTTAATTCAAGTTTTATGAAATCTGTTTTTATTAAACTGTAAGGTTAAAGTACAGAATAGGTGCAAAACACCCTTCTCTCCCCATGTTAAGAATGGCTTTCTAAATAACAGCGTTATTACTTCAGCACGAATTAATAATTGCACTCGTACCAGGGTTCTTTTTAACTAATCTGTACTTTCATCTAACAATTTAATAAACAAGAAATACCGTATAAATTTAATTGAATTTGAAAATTCATCTAAAAAAAAAAATAAAAAATAAATAAATAATAGCACAGTTCGTAAACTGCAAAAGTACGGAGATTTTAAAACTAAAACATCACACACATTTTTTTTTTTTTACATAGGCGTCACCACTTATCAAGGCCAAGAGGCCACTCAAGGATAAGGGTTAAAGAGTGTACAGTAGTCAAAAGGACAATATAGTAATCGATATTAATGGAAGTTCGGTAAATTTGTTAACTTAAGTGGAACGGCTCATCAGAAACTTGTTCACGTTGGACTTGAAGACAACCATATTATAGACATCTGGAAAGCAGGAAAACGAAAGACAATTCCACAGGCTTGCAGTTCTAAGAAAGAAGCTTTGATCATAGAATCTATGTTTAGGTTTAGGCACAGATAAAGAGTGGGGAAAATTATTGATAATGTTTCCAGCTAGTCTAGTGTTTCTTGTGAAAGTTTGGCGAGGGGGGACCATAGATTGACGCTCAGTCGAACACTTTCCATGAAAATAACGATAAAGCAGAGACAAACTCGCAACATCTCTTCTGTGAGATAGAGGTTGCAGCGAAGAGAAAAGGACATCTCCTACGAGGCCACAAAGTCTATTTTGAACCCTATCAAGGCAAGAAAAGTCTTTTCTAGCAGCTCCTGCCCATATGTGGCAACAGTATTCCATCCTTGGACGTATCTGGCTCTTATATAGATAGAGAATTGCATCAGCATTGAGATATCTACTGGATTGATAGAAGGACATTGACAACTATTTTATTTTGTTGGCCATGCTCCAAGACGATGCCGGGTTAGCCTGCAAGTAAATAGACAAATTTGGAAAAACATTACTTTGATCCAAATCTCGTACCATTTGTATCATTTGTATCAATTGAATTTAATTTAATCTTCTTACCTAATAATTACAACTACTAGCAACATCTATAGATATTCCACGTTTTTCCCTTTTCTTCACCTCCATTTACGTGGATCAACATGATACTGTGGGGTCATCCCTGGCCTTAGCATCGCCATTTCATACAATGTGGTTCACATCTTAGAGATTTAATAATTAGGGTATAAAAGATATGTTATATATATATATATATATATAAAAGATATGCTTTATATATATATATACATATTTATATATATATAAAAGATATGCTTTATATATATATATATATATATATATATATATATATATATAAAATATATGCTTTATATATATATATATACATATTTATATATATATAAAAGATATGCTTTATATATATATATATATATATATATATATATATATATATATATAAAAGATATGCTTTATATATATATATATAAAAGATATGCTTTATATATATATATATATATATATATATATATATATATATATAAAAGATATGCTTTATATATATATATATATATATATATATAAAAGATATGCTTTATATATATATATATATATATATAAAAGATATGCTTTATATATATATATATATATAAAAGATATGCTTTATATATATATATATATAAAAGATATGCTTTATATATATATATATATATATATATATATATATATATAAAAGATATGCTTTATATATATATATATATATATATATATATATAAAAGATATGCTTTATATATATATATATATATATATATATATAAAAGATATGCTTTATATATATATATATATATATATATATAAAAGATATGCTTTATATATATATATATATATATATATATATATATATAAAAGATATGCTTTATATATATATATAAAAGATAGTCTTTATATATATATATATACATATATATATATATATATATAAAAGATATGCTTTATATATATATATACATATATATATATAAGATATGCTTTATATATATATATATATATACATATATATATATATATATATATAAAAGATATGCTTTATATATATATATATATATATATATATATATATAAAAGATATGCTTTATATATATATATACATATATATATATATATATATATATATATAAAAGATATGCTTTATATATATATATATATATATATATATATATATATAAAAGATATGCTTTATATATATATATACATATATATATATATATATATATATATATATATATATAAAAGATATGCTTTATATATATACATATATATATATATATATAAAAGATATGCTTTATATATATATATATATATATATATATATATAAAAGATATGCTTTATATATATATATATAAAAGATATGCTTTATATATATATATATATAAAAGATATGCTTTATATATATATATATATATAAATATATATAAAAGACATGCTTTATATATATATATATATATGAAAGATATGCTTTATATATATATATATAAAAGATATGCTTTATATATATATATATATATATATATAAACAAGATATGCTTTATATATATATATATATATAAAAGACATGCTTTATATATATATATATATATATAAAAAAGATATGCTTTATATATATATATATATATATATAAAAGATATGCTTTATATATATATATATATATATATATATAAAAGATATGCTTTATATATATATATATATATATATATATATATATATATATATATAAAAGATATTCTTTATATATATATATATATATATAAAAGATATGCTGTATATATATATATATATATATATATAAAAGATATTCTTTATATATATATATATATATATATATATATATAAAAGATATGCTTTATATATATATATATATATATATATATATATATATATATAAAAGATATGCTTTATGTATATATATATATATATACATATATATATAAAAGATATGCTTTATATATATATATATATAAAAGATATGCTTTATATATATATATATATATATATAAAAGATATGCTTTATATATATATATATATATATATATATATATATATATATATATATATAAAAGATATGCTTTATATATATATATATATATATAAAAGATATTCTTTATATATATATATATATAAAAGATATGCTTTATATATATATATATATATATATAAAAGATATGCTTTATTTATATATATATATAAAAGATATGCTTTATATATATATATATATAAAAGATATGCTTTATATATATATATATATAAAAGATATGCTTTATATATATATATATAAAAGATATGCTTTATATATATATATATATATATATATATATATATATAAAAGATATGCTTTATATATATATATAAAAAAAAGATATGCTTTATATATATATATATATATATATATATATAAAAGATATGGTTTATATATATATATATATATATATACATATATAAAAGATATGCTTTATATATATATATACATATATAAAAGATATGCTTTATATATATATATATATATATATATATATATATATATAAAAGATATGCTTTATATATATATATATAAAAGATATGCTTTATATATATATATATATATATATATATATATATATATATATGCTCTCTCTCTCTCTCTCTCTATATATATATATATATATATAAATATGCTCTATATATATATATATATATATATATATATATATAAATATGCTCTCTCTCTCTCTATATATATATATATAAAAGATATGCTTTATATATATATATATATATATAAAAGATATGCTTTATATATATATATATATATAAAAGATATGCCTTATATATATATATATATATATAAAAGATAAGCCTTATATATATATATATATAAAAGATATGCCTTATATATATATATATATATATATATATATATATATATATATATATATTTATAAAAGATATGCTTTATATATATATATAAAAGATATGTTTTATATATATATATATATATATATATATATATATATATAATAGGACAACAAGAGAATGAAATGAAGACACAAAACTATATATAGGTAGATATAGAATGGATCATTTATTGAATAATGGAATACAGGCAAAATTTGGGAGATAGAAGGGACTCTTTATGCCAGGGCATTTCGAATCCTAACGCTTCTCATCAGAAGAGTAAAGAAAGTGCTAGATAGCATAGTGGGGATGCGGCGTCTAGCGTAAGGTTCGTTAGGGATGAAAAAGATTAAGAGGAATTATAGAGTGTTGGGGGAAGCTTTAATGAATTCTAAATAAATAAGGAGAAGCTTATTATATATAGTATGATATATAAGAATATAAATTGTCTTTAACATAGTATTAAGATTAAGGGGTAAAAGTGTTATGGTTGAATAGGGGGTGTATTCCTGCTGTGTGGCAATTTATTTTAACGGTTTATGGGGTGTCTATTTTCTCTTTTACTTAAAGTTATATATATATAGGAGCTCAGACGAGCACTTGCCATGAAAATAACGATAGAGCAAAGACAGGCTCGAAATGTCTCTTCTGTGAGAAAAGGGCATCACTTACTAGGTTTCAAAGCTGGTTTTGAACTCTATCAAGGATTGATAGGGCACACTGAGCAGCTCTTGCCTTAAATGTGGCGACAGTACACCATTTTAAGGCATACCTTACTCTAATACAGATAAAGGATTGCATCAACAGTGAGATACCTGCTGGAGTGGTAGAGTGATCCAACCATTTTTCCAGCGATCTTGGCAACAGATTTGATGTGTATTTTCCATTTCATATAGTCTTTAATTTCATTTCACATGGTCTTTTTTACCGCATCTATGTTTAAAGTCGCCTTGGACAAACATTCAAACGATATATAGATACCATATCTTCTGCCTTTTTACATGACTTGTTGCATGATATTAAATTTGTAATCTGGTATTCCTTATAAAATATATAATTTTTTGAAACTACTTCAGCCATGCAGAACACCTAACAACATCTCAAAACGAGGCCAGACTACAGCTCAAGGAATTTTTTCCCAACCACGAAAGCCAAACACAGTCCAGACCATTTTTAAAATGATCTCTTCCCTGATGACTGCGGTATGTTACCGTACCTGTGTACCAAATTTAATTTTTGTCAAAATTTTCACACTTTTGAGATTGTAACATGGTAGTTACGCTCGAACTGTGTTCGTTACAGTTCAAACATCTCTCGGACCCTCCACGTCGTCTGGTACTGTCGGAAAGGAACAACCAGACAAAAATAAATAATTACAACCCGGCTTTTTTTTTCTTTTTCTGATTTAACAAAAGACATTTATTGCCATTACTTTATAAACAATGTGTGCTTTTTTTTTTTTTTTAAACTGTTCATTTCGCCACCTCATCCAGCTGCGTTTTACTTTCTCTCCTCGCCTCGTGCAAACAAAAACCAGCCATTTCTTTCCTTTGACTTTACACGTTCATCTTCCTCAGTGCACACTTTGTTTCTCCGGACCACGTTGTGTTCTTTTTTCTTTTTCTTGTCGAGCAAGCTTCCGCACATTCCCTATGTTGCATATATGTTTTTTTACACAAATAAATAAATACATAACTATTTTCTTCATTAATTAATTACGGATATTTTTCTATAATAGAAAAGAAAAAAAAACAGGCTGCCAAACTAATTCCTTCTTGCATGATTTTTTTTTGGGGGGGGGGGGTCATTTACACAAACTGAGCAACAGCAACGCGTGGCCGGGTATGGCTAGTATATAATATTCAATAAAGGATTGATTCTATAATAATACATGCGCAAACTGCATAAATTAAAATATTTTTAAGCAACACTGGGATGTATATTTCTCCTTTTAATGGGGTCCCAGGGGAAGCATTTTTTTTTAATTCAATTTTCACTCCAAACAAGGCACAATGCCACTTTGAAGTAGGGGGGCTACTATCGGAGGCATAAGTTGCAAGGGCATTATGAAGGGAGATGAGCAGCAAGATGTCTGTTCATATTGCACTTGAACTTCTGCAAGTCAGTACCGTTGGGAAAGCAGAATCCCAGAAAGGAGTTCCAAAGTCTAGCAGTTCTGGGGAAGAAACTATTGGAGTAGAAGGCTTTCTTACATCTAGGGATCTCTACTGTGAAGGGGTGGGATTTAGCTGCTTGTCAGGTTTGTTGGAAGTATTTACATCGAGGGGGTACATGTGCTTGCAGTTCATCAGAGCATTCACCATTAAAATACTTGTAGAACAGGTAGAAGGATGCAACGTTTTGTCGCTGGGACAGAGGCTGAAGCTTAGATGGCAGTTCAGGTTGGTGACTCTCTTTTGAACCCTATCCAAGAGGGAGAGACTAGTAACAGGTGCACCAGCCCAAATGTGACAACAGTACTCCATACATGGGCGAATGGTAGTCTTATAGAGGTACAGGATATTTTCAGGCGTAAGTAATTTTCAAACAACTGGACACATTTTAATCCTTATAAGATTTTATAATGAGGAGAAAATTCCAATTTTTCTCAATCCATAACTTCAGTTGTAACATAGCACGGACACACGTATGCAAAGGCATGCGAAATTACATCACTGATAGGAAAAAAATAAAGACTTTTAAAAAGAGATCACGTTAGAGACGTAGATAACGTTCGAGATCATGTGAGAGATGTGAATGACGCTTAAGATGATCACGTGAGTGACGTCACAGAGGTAACGAGAGAATGAGGAAATGAATGTTGCTGAACAACAAAAACAGAAAGTTGAAATTCTTTTCTATCGTTTGTCTACTTTGTGACTGAGCTTACAACGTGTTGGTTTCCTATGCAACATTGCACAGTGTTGTAAACTTTATTTTCACAAAGTTTTCTCCATACAATTTGTTGCTTTTATTTAATTTGTGGACCTGGTAGCCTTGCATTAATTACAGAGCCTAAGGATGTTGGTTGGTTAAGAATCCAGAGACAAGTATTTCAGAAGAAAGCATCTGTATTAACTGACTTAGCGGGATAAGATCAAAGTGTAGTGTCTGTTCAAATAAAACAAGAAACAGCACAATCCTTTCGCCCGTGATCAAAGTGTAGTATCCGTTCTTCAGATGCTGCACTTCAATTTCTTGTTCTCTTTCAGTGGAGGAGAAATCCTTCACGACTGAGACAATTTTAATTTTTGTTCCTTTTCTCCACGTTAAAAAACGACCCTGGTGTCTAACTCTGTCCCGTGGGGAGGCATTGTAAATAGGAACTGACTTAGTTTGAAATGTGCGTTTTGACTATATTTGGGTGACATCAGATATAGCGTTATGTTAAATCTGTTCTTTTCAGCTGCTAGCAGACTTGGGGATTAAATAGGAAATTTATCAGCCATATCTAACCCCTATCAACATATCAGGAAGAGATAAGACTACAGCTGTGGGCCAGGCGGATAGAGAATGCTCCTACCTCTTCTCCTACTGAGCCTCCACCTCTTCCCGGTTCAGAAGCATTCCGGCTTCAGTGGAAAAAAAAAAACTCAACTGCCCTCGCACAGGAATGAGTTGATCAGAAGTTGTTATGACCAGATTAGGTTACAACACTGACGCAACCATCTGCAAATGTGGAGAGGAGCAGTGACGTGCAAAGAATTTTTTCGTGGCAGGTGCTCAAGTGAAAACAAAAACGGCAAAAATATGGTAATGGTTGGGCACAGGCCTATAATACATTCCTCTGAAAAGGGCACTTTTAAAACAGGAGTTAAAGGTGCATGTGCTTGAGAACTCCTAGTACCAACACCTTCTGCACGTGCCTACAGAGAGTTACCATATGATGCAACACTGTACTATCTGCCCTCTACTGCCCAACCGGTATGACTTGAAAGATCTGGTAGACTACAATGATGAGTGCGTAAAAATAAGTTAGTAATTGTTGTATAATCACATGCAAAGAAGAAGGAAGAAAAAATTTATTTTCATACGATATTATACCTTCCTACAACGAGGAGGCTTTATCTTCTTTATTGGTTTTATGTATACAATGATGCGCTAAGACATTTCTGTAACGTTACCCAACACATTGTAGCCTCAGTCACAGAGTAGACAAAGAATAGGAAAGAACTTCAACTCGCTTTTTCCCCATTCTAACGACGACATTTACTTCTTCATTATCCCACTACGTGTGACGTCAGCCACGTCTCTAATGTAATCTTGAACGTCATCCATGTTGCTAACGTGATCTCGAACGTCATCCACGTCTCTAACATGATAGTCTTCTCTAACATGTTCTTTCTCCTTTTTATAGTCGTTTTCTTTACCCGTGATGTTATTTCACATGCATTTGCATACGCGCGTCTGTGTTCTGCTGCTTTTCATGTCTGTACGATTTTATGAAAACCGGACCTCTAGATTACGCCATGTATGCACCAGCCACGGGGAGGGGGCGACATATGCCTAAAATTTTATTTAAATTATAAATGTCGAAAATTAATTTTTAGAATAAACTATTTATTTGTATGATAAAAATATTTGTGTATAGTTTATTTTAATTTCTCGCATATTAGCACTCCTGGGGTATCACTGAATTACCTGAGCAAGAAGATTATTATTATTATTATTATAGTGTACATTGAATTAGATTTGTTTTAAAGATAAAAATTCAATTCAAGAACAAATACGGTTAAATGACGTTTTAAGAATTTAACTTGACTTGATCCTATAAACAATACCAGGAAGCAATTTTAGATAAATAAAAATAAATGTTTTTCAAAGGGAATGTCGCACATTGCATTGTGTGGAAACATCTGCAGGTGTTGGATTGTCAACGGTAGCGGAGGCCGGATGTACTCGTTGATGGGATCACAGGTTAAAGTCGTTGACATCGCAGGTGCATTGGGGAACTCGAGACTAATATAAACAAAGCAGGTAGCTTGTCAGAGGCAGAAGGAGAAAAGACAGACACGACACCGTCAACCGCCACCCTCTCTGTTCCATGTCATTGCTAAGTTTTCTCATTGCTACACGCAAACAATTGATTTTAGTAGTTGCAGCATTTTGAAAAAAAGGAATAAAGACATTTATTTTTCTACAAGTTGTTTCGCGTCTGTTTTTGGCCAGAGAGCGCTGGGGAACGCACCAGGAAGTCAGTTGAAGAAGAGTCGAGAAATCAGGGACAAGACACCGTGGAAGCTGATGAAGTCAATATCAAAGTGTCAAGTCAAAGCGTTGTAATCTCCGAAATGTTGACATGGTGTTTGAATAAATGTTTTATGAAATATAACTTTGTGTGACGGCATCTTCGAAGAAACATGTGAAATCGTCCCGGTTGTTACTGTCATATTAAATGTTCATCGAACTCTTAAATGTTTACAGACTCTATTATATAGACTGTTGTTATTCTATACACTACTCTTCTTCTTCTTCACCAAAGAACATTTGTCTGACTCTCCATCAATGGAACATTGTCTTCTCTCGTCGTTTGAAACCCCTAATGTACAAGTATTTGTTATCCCCTCAAAATAACATGTCGATATGTCCACGTCATCGTTTCAGTCCTGATCAAGCAAAATAGTGTTCATCGTACAAGTTATATACACCCTGTCTGTAGGTTTATATACGCCAACATTCATTCATCGATAATTTGATACCCCACTATACAACATAATATAAAATACATCGCCTCTAAAACAACAAAAAAACATCCTTTAAAAAGTTAATGTTCTGATGAGATCGATGCCCAAAAAATGCATTTTTATATAATCAACATTCAACTGCAAGCACTTGTACCTCCTCGACATGACTACCCCCGACAAACCCGACAAGCAACTAAGTCCCACTCCTTTACAGTAGAGATCCCTAGGTGTAAGAAAGCCTTTTACTCCAATAGTTTCTTCCCCAGAACTGCAAGACTTTAGAACTCTCTTCCGGGATTCTACTTTCCCAACTGTACTGATATGCAGCCTCTTTACTACTCACCTCCCTTCATAATGCCCCATTAACTTATGTCCCTGATAGTAGCCCCCTACTTCAAAGTGGCACTGTGCCTTGTTTGGGGTGTAAATTGATTTAAAAAAACAAAAAAACAAAAAAAAACTATTTTATTATGATTATAAATCGATAATCAAAATTTTTAGATAAAATACAAGTTTGATGCAGCTGGGGGAAGATGGGGGGGGGGGGCAGTGGCTATGACAACCTGGGCATGCCAAGTTCGAATCCTGTTCATTCCACAGAAACACTTTCACTTAGAAACGTTGGCAATTTCCCTGTGGTCGCTCCCAAAACCACCTGATATCTTTCTAGAAAGGATTCCTAATAAAAAGATATCAGGGAAACGGATGCCAACAAAAGCAGCATCATGAATGGCGCTCAACAATGGAAAAAACAATCAGCAGCAGTAAACTTAAAGTATTAGCATAATATGATGATAAACTTATTTTAATTAATACTAATGAGGGTCACCTGGATTCGCCCGATCATATAATACGCTTAAATATGGCATTTTAATTTGTCCAGATTTCGTATATATTATTATAAAGTTGCGATTTCATTAAAAAAAAATATTTGGGTGCCATCAGTTAGAATCGAAACCGAAAGCAAAACTATAATATTCCAAGCTGGTGACGTTACCACTGTACCATTGATTAAAAATAAACTAAGATGAACGTATTTCCAGAAGTTTTCATCAGGTTTCAGAAGATGTACCAAGGCTATAGTCAGATTCGAACTGAAGGAAAATGCTCTACTCGTTTTCAAGAAGAAACGAAACGTCCCGTTTGCAGAAACTGAGAAAATCAATAAATAACTGGATTGGCTACAAAAGGCCAGAATGCTATCAGTGATTCAGCAGCCCCTACTGTATATGTAAACCAAAAAGACCAATCAGATTTGTGTATGTACAGATTTCTCTACAGGCCTGAAAGCAGCTCTAAAAGATTACCACTATGCCCTCCCCACACCAAAGGAGGTATTCAACAAACAGTGGCAAAATATTTCCAGCACCAAAAAAACAATTGCCCATGCATCCAGAACGCTACTACCAGCTGAGAGACAGTACTCGCAGATCAAAAAGGAGGCACTAACTATCATATTTGCTCTAATGAAATTTCATAGATAATTTCATGAGAGAAATTTTACGTTGCAAACTGACCATAAGCCATTGCTTACAATTTTTTTACGTAACGTTTTGCTGACTTCTTTCTTTGGTAAAATTAAGAGTTCCTTTCTCATACTATTATAACAATGATCATATATTATAATGATATTCGAAAACTAGGCTACATGGAAGGGATGTTACTCTTGTATTCTTGTCCAGTATTGCCAAATTGGCATTTTTAAAGCCAAATGTCATTAATTTGACCTTTGTTTAAATAGTTTGGCCTCCAAAAATTGTACTTGGCCATTTTTTTTTTCAAAGATATGCGGTTCAATGTTCCTGGCTCCATGCAGCGCTTCATGTTTTGCTTTGTAGCAATCCGTCTGAGCTTGTTACTCGTAGTATTTCAGATGTTTTCATTTATTATCATTAATTTAACTTAAAGGTAAAAATATAAGTTGCCTCCCTTAGATTTGCTCTCCATCAATCTCACTGACGTCAATAAATGCCTGGCTACGCTGAGTATCATAGCCAGTTCCAAACCATGGGATATCTTTATGGCCTTGCTTGAACAAAAATTCAAAAGCTGCTTACTTTGTGTGTTTGCTTCTGAAAGATACTGACTCATCAGTGCTATTTCCTCATCAAGATTGTCTGTAAATTCACTCTGGAGCGATTTTTCACTGGTAAATTAAAACAAAAAAAAATAAGTAAAACATTAAAAAAAAAGTTTTTAATCAGGGAAGGAGGAGGAGGAGGAGGAGGAGGAGGAGGAGGAGGAGGAGGGTTTAATTTCAAATCAATTTTACAATTGCAATCATGAAACTATATGAACAACAGTGGTTGTTGTGAAATTGTTTGTGAATGGTAAGACAAATATGAAGAAAAACGATTCTATTTAAATCAACAATACTAAACTAGCAAGACCTGGGAAAATTCCACAGAGGACTGATTCATATGTAATATATTAATGCTGACATTCTGTAGATATTCAGCGTAAATGGAGACGCTGTGATATTATTGCAGCTATTTTGTTAAACCTGCAAAAGTATTTATCCAAGCTAGCAGGGACGCCCGGCATAGCCAGGTCATAAAATATGCTTAAATATGATATTTTAATTCTTGCAGATTTCGTATATATTATTATTAGGACCAAGGAAGGAAGGAACAAGCAGAATATTATAGAGATTCTTCGTACAAGAGTTATGGAACATTTGTTGCTCATATTTTTCCCTCCAATACTTCCCATATCTTTTTTTTTTTTTACCAATTTTCTTAGTCATGGCTACGACCTTAAAGCACATCTAATGGTGCAACACCCAACGTGGAAGTTTTAGGGAGTGTGAAGTTATCCTTTAAGTTACTATTATTCCCAGATCCATTCTGACCTGTACTCGCATTACCTGTAAGGTTCCAATCTCTGGATTAAATTAAAAATTGTTCTGAATACTGCTGCAGACACCCTTTGGCAGGGTGTTCATACCTATCCCAATCTACCACCCTGTAATCCATCTTTTATACCCATTACCTCCTTTTTCATGCTGACCTTGTTTTCCAACTGTTGTGATCCTGGTTAGGGGTTACAATATTAAGGTGAAAGAGTCCTGATGTTCACTACGAGCGGTTAAACTGTGAGTGTGCTCTCTGCTCGACGCCA
>NC_136502.1:111880957-111900957 GCF_053919585.1 Euprymna scolopes
TATAAAAGATATGCTTTATATATATATATACATATTTATATATATATAAAAGATATGCTTTATATATATATATATATATATATATATATATATATATATAAAATATATGCTTTATATATATATATATACATATTTATATATATATAAAAGATATGCTTTATATATATATATATATATATATATATATATATATATATATATAAAAGATATGCTTTATATATATATATATAAAAGATATGCTTTATATATATATATATATATATATATATATATATATATATATAAAAGATATGCTTTATATATATATATATATATATATATATAAAAGATATGCTTTATATATATATATATATATATATAAAAGATATGCTTTATATATATATATATATATAAAAGATATGCTTTATATATATATATATATAAAAGATATGCTTTATATATATATATATATATATATATATATATATATATAAAAGATATGCTTTATATATATATATATATATATATATATATATAAAAGATATGCTTTATATATATATATATATATATATATATATAAAAGATATGCTTTATATATATATATATATATATATATATAAAAGATATGCTTTATATATATATATATATATATATATATATATATATAAAAGATATGCTTTATATATATATATAAAAGATAGTCTTTATATATATATATATACATATATATATATATATATATAAAAGATATGCTTTATATATATATATACATATATATATATAAGATATGCTTTATATATATATATATATATACATATATATATATATATATATATAAAAGATATGCTTTATATATATATATATATATATATATATATATATAAAAGATATGCTTTATATATATATATACATATATATATATATATATATATATATATAAAAGATATGCTTTATATATATATATATATATATATATATATATATATAAAAGATATGCTTTATATATATATATACATATATATATATATATATATATATATATATATATATAAAAGATATGCTTTATATATATACATATATATATATATATATAAAAGATATGCTTTATATATATATATATATATATATATATATATAAAAGATATGCTTTATATATATATATATAAAAGATATGCTTTATATATATATATATATAAAAGATATGCTTTATATATATATATATATATAAATATATATAAAAGACATGCTTTATATATATATATATATATGAAAGATATGCTTTATATATATATATATAAAAGATATGCTTTATATATATATATATATATATATATAAACAAGATATGCTTTATATATATATATATATATAAAAGACATGCTTTATATATATATATATATATATAAAAAAGATATGCTTTATATATATATATATATATATATAAAAGATATGCTTTATATATATATATATATATATATATATAAAAGATATGCTTTATATATATATATATATATATATATATATATATATATATATATAAAAGATATTCTTTATATATATATATATATATATAAAAGATATGCTGTATATATATATATATATATATATATAAAAGATATTCTTTATATATATATATATATATATATATATATATAAAAGATATGCTTTATATATATATATATATATATATATATATATATATATATAAAAGATATGCTTTATGTATATATATATATATATACATATATATATAAAAGATATGCTTTATATATATATATATATAAAAGATATGCTTTATATATATATATATATATATATAAAAGATATGCTTTATATATATATATATATATATATATATATATATATATATATATATATAAAAGATATGCTTTATATATATATATATATATATAAAAGATATTCTTTATATATATATATATATAAAAGATATGCTTTATATATATATATATATATATATAAAAGATATGCTTTATTTATATATATATATAAAAGATATGCTTTATATATATATATATATAAAAGATATGCTTTATATATATATATATATAAAAGATATGCTTTATATATATATATATAAAAGATATGCTTTATATATATATATATATATATATATATATATATATAAAAGATATGCTTTATATATATATATAAAAAAAAGATATGCTTTATATATATATATATATATATATATATATAAAAGATATGGTTTATATATATATATATATATATATACATATATAAAAGATATGCTTTATATATATATATACATATATAAAAGATATGCTTTATATATATATATATATATATATATATATATATATATAAAAGATATGCTTTATATATATATATATAAAAGATATGCTTTATATATATATATATATATATATATATATATATATATATATGCTCTCTCTCTCTCTCTCTCTATATATATATATATATATATAAATATGCTCTATATATATATATATATATATATATATATATATAAATATGCTCTCTCTCTCTCTATATATATATATATAAAAGATATGCTTTATATATATATATATATATATAAAAGATATGCTTTATATATATATATATATATAAAAGATATGCCTTATATATATATATATATATATAAAAGATAAGCCTTATATATATATATATATAAAAGATATGCCTTATATATATATATATATATATATATATATATATATATATATATATATTTATAAAAGATATGCTTTATATATATATATAAAAGATATGTTTTATATATATATATATATATATATATATATATATATATAATAGGACAACAAGAGAATGAAATGAAGACACAAAACTATATATAGGTAGATATAGAATGGATCATTTATTGAATAATGGAATACAGGCAAAATTTGGGAGATAGAAGGGACTCTTTATGCCAGGGCATTTCGAATCCTAACGCTTCTCATCAGAAGAGTAAAGAAAGTGCTAGATAGCATAGTGGGGATGCGGCGTCTAGCGTAAGGTTCGTTAGGGATGAAAAAGATTAAGAGGAATTATAGAGTGTTGGGGGAAGCTTTAATGAATTCTAAATAAATAAGGAGAAGCTTATTATATATAGTATGATATATAAGAATATAAATTGTCTTTAACATAGTATTAAGATTAAGGGGTAAAAGTGTTATGGTTGAATAGGGGGTGTATTCCTGCTGTGTGGCAATTTATTTTAACGGTTTATGGGGTGTCTATTTTCTCTTTTACTTAAAGTTATATATATATAGGAGCTCAGACGAGCACTTGCCATGAAAATAACGATAGAGCAAAGACAGGCTCGAAATGTCTCTTCTGTGAGAAAAGGGCATCACTTACTAGGTTTCAAAGCTGGTTTTGAACTCTATCAAGGATTGATAGGGCACACTGAGCAGCTCTTGCCTTAAATGTGGCGACAGTACACCATTTTAAGGCATACCTTACTCTAATACAGATAAAGGATTGCATCAACAGTGAGATACCTGCTGGAGTGGTAGAGTGATCCAACCATTTTTCCAGCGATCTTGGCAACAGATTTGATGTGTATTTTCCATTTCATATAGTCTTTAATTTCATTTCACATGGTCTTTTTTACCGCATCTATGTTTAAAGTCGCCTTGGACAAACATTCAAACGATATATAGATACCATATCTTCTGCCTTTTTACATGACTTGTTGCATGATATTAAATTTGTAATCTGGTATTCCTTATAAAATATATAATTTTTTGAAACTACTTCAGCCATGCAGAACACCTAACAACATCTCAAAACGAGGCCAGACTACAGCTCAAGGAATTTTTTCCCAACCACGAAAGCCAAACACAGTCCAGACCATTTTTAAAATGATCTCTTCCCTGATGACTGCGGTATGTTACCGTACCTGTGTACCAAATTTAATTTTTGTCAAAATTTTCACACTTTTGAGATTGTAACATGGTAGTTACGCTCGAACTGTGTTCGTTACAGTTCAAACATCTCTCGGACCCTCCACGTCGTCTGGTACTGTCGGAAAGGAACAACCAGACAAAAATAAATAATTACAACCCGGCTTTTTTTTTCTTTTTCTGATTTAACAAAAGACATTTATTGCCATTACTTTATAAACAATGTGTGCTTTTTTTTTTTTTTTAAACTGTTCATTTCGCCACCTCATCCAGCTGCGTTTTACTTTCTCTCCTCGCCTCGTGCAAACAAAAACCAGCCATTTCTTTCCTTTGACTTTACACGTTCATCTTCCTCAGTGCACACTTTGTTTCTCCGGACCACGTTGTGTTCTTTTTTCTTTTTCTTGTCGAGCAAGCTTCCGCACATTCCCTATGTTGCATATATGTTTTTTTACACAAATAAATAAATACATAACTATTTTCTTCATTAATTAATTACGGATATTTTTCTATAATAGAAAAGAAAAAAAAACAGGCTGCCAAACTAATTCCTTCTTGCATGATTTTTTTTTGGGGGGGGGGGGTCATTTACACAAACTGAGCAACAGCAACGCGTGGCCGGGTATGGCTAGTATATAATATTCAATAAAGGATTGATTCTATAATAATACATGCGCAAACTGCATAAATTAAAATATTTTTAAGCAACACTGGGATGTATATTTCTCCTTTTAATGGGGTCCCAGGGGAAGCATTTTTTTTTAATTCAATTTTCACTCCAAACAAGGCACAATGCCACTTTGAAGTAGGGGGGCTACTATCGGAGGCATAAGTTGCAAGGGCATTATGAAGGGAGATGAGCAGCAAGATGTCTGTTCATATTGCACTTGAACTTCTGCAAGTCAGTACCGTTGGGAAAGCAGAATCCCAGAAAGGA
Source organism: Euprymna scolopes (assembly GCF_053919585.1). Lineage (NCBI taxonomy): Eukaryota > Metazoa > Mollusca > Cephalopoda > Sepiida > Sepiolidae > Euprymna > Euprymna scolopes. Next base: position 111,885,786 of record NC_136502.1, read on the forward strand.
GTTCCAAAGTCTAGCAGTTCTGGGGAAGAAACTATTGGAGTAGAAGGCTTTCTTACATCTAGGGATCTCTACTGTGAAGGGGTGGGATTTAGCTGCTTGTCAGGTTTGTTGGAAGTATTTACATCGAGGGGGTACATGTGCTTGCAGTTCATCAGAGCATTCACCATTAAAATACTTGTAGAACAGGTAGAAGGATGCAACGTTTTGTCGCTGGGACAGAGGCTGAAGCTTAGATGGCAGTTCAGGTTGGTGACTCTCTTTTGAACCCTATCCAAGAGGGAGAGACTAGTAACAGGTGCACCAGCCCAAATGTGACAACAGTACTCCATACATGGGCGAATGGTAGTCTTATAGAGGTACAGGATATTTTCAGGCGTAAGTAATTTTCAAACAACTGGACACATTTTAATCCTTATAAGATTTTATAATGAGGAGAAAATTCCAATTTTTCTCAATCCATAACTTCAGTTGTAACATAGCACGGACACACGTATGCAAAGGCATGCGAAATTACATCACTGATAGGAAAAAAATAAAGACTTTTAAAAAGAGATCACGTTAGAGACGTAGATAACGTTCGAGATCATGTGAGAGATGTGAATGACGCTTAAGATGATCACGTGAGTGACGTCACAGAGGTAACGAGAGAATGAGGAAATGAATGTTGCTGAACAACAAAAACAGAAAGTTGAAATTCTTTTCTATCGTTTGTCTACTTTGTGACTGAGCTTACAACGTGTTGGTTTCCTATGCAACATTGCACAGTGTTGTAAACTTTATTTTCACAAAGTTTTCTCCATACAATTTGTTGCTTTTATTTAATTTGTGGACCTGGTAGCCTTGCATTAATTACAGAGCCTAAGGATGTTGGTTGGTTAAGAATCCAGAGACAAGTATTTCAGAAGAAAGCATCTGTATTAACTGACTTAGCGGGATAAGATCAAAGTGTAGTGTCTGTTCAAATAAAACAAGAAACAGCACAATCCTTTCGCCCGTGATCAAAGTGTAGTATCCGTTCTTCAGATGCTGCACTTCAATTTCTTGTTCTCTTTCAGTGGAGGAGAAATCCTTCACGACTGAGACAATTTTAATTTTTGTTCCTTTTCTCCACGTTAAAAAACGACCCTGGTGTCTAACTCTGTCCCGTGGGGAGGCATTGTAAATAGGAACTGACTTAGTTTGAAATGTGCGTTTTGACTATATTTGGGTGACATCAGATATAGCGTTATGTTAAATCTGTTCTTTTCAGCTGCTAGCAGACTTGGGGATTAAATAGGAAATTTATCAGCCATATCTAACCCCTATCAACATATCAGGAAGAGATAAGACTACAGCTGTGGGCCAGGCGGATAGAGAATGCTCCTACCTCTTCTCCTACTGAGCCTCCACCTCTTCCCGGTTCAGAAGCATTCCGGCTTCAGTGGAAAAAAAAAAACTCAACTGCCCTCGCACAGGAATGAGTTGATCAGAAGTTGTTATGACCAGATTAGGTTACAACACTGACGCAACCATCTGCAAATGTGGAGAGGAGCAGTGACGTGCAAAGAATTTTTTCGTGGCAGGTGCTCAAGTGAAAACAAAAACGGCAAAAATATGGTAATGGTTGGGCACAGGCCTATAATACATTCCTCTGAAAAGGGCACTTTTAAAACAGGAGTTAAAGGTGCATGTGCTTGAGAACTCCTAGTACCAACACCTTCTGCACGTGCCTACAGAGAGTTACCATATGATGCAACACTGTACTATCTGCCCTCTACTGCCCAACCGGTATGACTTGAAAGATCTGGTAGACTACAATGATGAGTGCGTAAAAATAAGTTAGTAATTGTTGTATAATCACATGCAAAGAAGAAGGAAGAAAAAATTTATTTTCATACGATATTATACCTTCCTACAACGAGGAGGCTTTATCTTCTTTATTGGTTTTATGTATACAATGATGCGCTAAGACATTTCTGTAACGTTACCCAACACATTGTAGCCTCAGTCACAGAGTAGACAAAGAATAGGAAAGAACTTCAACTCGCTTTTTCCCCATTCTAACGACGACATTTACTTCTTCATTATCCCACTACGTGTGACGTCAGCCACGTCTCTAATGTAATCTTGAACGTCATCCATGTTGCTAACGTGATCTCGAACGTCATCCACGTCTCTAACATGATAGTCTTCTCTAACATGTTCTTTCTCCTTTTTATAGTCGTTTTCTTTACCCGTGATGTTATTTCACATGCATTTGCATACGCGCGTCTGTGTTCTGCTGCTTTTCATGTCTGTACGATTTTATGAAAACCGGACCTCTAGATTACGCCATGTATGCACCAGCCACGGGGAGGGGGCGACATATGCCTAAAATTTTATTTAAATTATAAATGTCGAAAATTAATTTTTAGAATAAACTATTTATTTGTATGATAAAAATATTTGTGTATAGTTTATTTTAATTTCTCGCATATTAGCACTCCTGGGGTATCACTGAATTACCTGAGCAAGAAGATTATTATTATTATTATTATAGTGTACATTGAATTAGATTTGTTTTAAAGATAAAAATTCAATTCAAGAACAAATACGGTTAAATGACGTTTTAAGAATTTAACTTGACTTGATCCTATAAACAATACCAGGAAGCAATTTTAGATAAATAAAAATAAATGTTTTTCAAAGGGAATGTCGCACATTGCATTGTGTGGAAACATCTGCAGGTGTTGGATTGTCAACGGTAGCGGAGGCCGGATGTACTCGTTGATGGGATCACAGGTTAAAGTCGTTGACATCGCAGGTGCATTGGGGAACTCGAGACTAATATAAACAAAGCAGGTAGCTTGTCAGAGGCAGAAGGAGAAAAGACAGACACGACACCGTCAACCGCCACCCTCTCTGTTCCATGTCATTGCTAAGTTTTCTCATTGCTACACGCAAACAATTGATTTTAGTAGTTGCAGCATTTTGAAAAAAAGGAATAAAGACATTTATTTTTCTACAAGTTGTTTCGCGTCTGTTTTTGGCCAGAGAGCGCTGGGGAACGCACCAGGAAGTCAGTTGAAGAAGAGTCGAGAAATCAGGGACAAGACACCGTGGAAGCTGATGAAGTCAATATCAAAGTGTCAAGTCAAAGCGTTGTAATCTCCGAAATGTTGACATGGTGTTTGAATAAATGTTTTATGAAATATAACTTTGTGTGACGGCATCTTCGAAGAAACATGTGAAATCGTCCCGGTTGTTACTGTCATATTAAATGTTCATCGAACTCTTAAATGTTTACAGACTCTATTATATAGACTGTTGTTATTCTATACACTACTCTTCTTCTTCTTCACCAAAGAACATTTGTCTGACTCTCCATCAATGGAACATTGTCTTCTCTCGTCGTTTGAAACCCCTAATGTACAAGTATTTGTTATCCCCTCAAAATAACATGTCGATATGTCCACGTCATCGTTTCAGTCCTGATCAAGCAAAATAGTGTTCATCGTACAAGTTATATACACCCTGTCTGTAGGTTTATATACGCCAACATTCATTCATCGATAATTTGATACCCCACTATACAACATAATATAAAATACATCGCCTCTAAAACAACAAAAAAACATCCTTTAAAAAGTTAATGTTCTGATGAGATCGATGCCCAAAAAATGCATTTTTATATAATCAACATTCAACTGCAAGCACTTGTACCTCCTCGACATGACTACCCCCGACAAACCCGACAAGCAACTAAGTCCCACTCCTTTACAGTAGAGATCCCTAGGTGTAAGAAAGCCTTTTACTCCAATAGTTTCTTCCCCAGAACTGCAAGACTTTAGAACTCTCTTCCGGGATTCTACTTTCCCAACTGTACTGATATGCAGCCTCTTTACTACTCACCTCCCTTCATAATGCCCCATTAACTTATGTCCCTGATAGTAGCCCCCTACTTCAAAGTGGCACTGTGCCTTGTTTGGGGTGTAAATTGATTTAAAAAAACAAAAAAACAAAAAAAAACTATTTTATTATGATTATAAATCGATAATCAAAATTTTTAGATAAAATACAAGTTTGATGCAGCTGGGGGAAGATGGGGGGGGGGGGCAGTGGCTATGACAACCTGGGCATGCCAAGTTCGAATCCTGTTCATTCCACAGAAACACTTTCACTTAGAAACGTTGGCAATTTCCCTGTGGTCGCTCCCAAAACCACCTGATATCTTTCTAGAAAGGATTCCTAATAAAAAGATATCAGGGAAACGGATGCCAACAAAAGCAGCATCATGAATGGCGCTCAACAATGGAAAAAACAATCAGCAGCAGTAAACTTAAAGTATTAGCATAATATGATGATAAACTTATTTTAATTAATACTAATGAGGGTCACCTGGATTCGCCCGATCATATAATACGCTTAAATATGGCATTTTAATTTGTCCAGATTTCGTATATATTATTATAAAGTTGCGATTTCATTAAAAAAAAATATTTGGGTGCCATCAGTTAGAATCGAAACCGAAAGCAAAACTATAATATTCCAAGCTGGTGACGTTACCACTGTACCATTGATTAAAAATAAACTAAGATGAACGTATTTCCAGAAGTTTTCATCAGGTTTCAGAAGATGTACCAAGGCTATAGTCAGATTCGAACTGAAGGAAAATGCTCTACTCGTTTTCAAGAAGAAACGAAACGTCCCGTTTGCAGAAACTGAGAAAATCAATAAATAACTGGATTGGCTACAAAAGGCCAGAATGCTATCAGTGATTCAGCAGCCCCTACTGTATATGTAAACCAAAAAGACCAATCAGATTTGTGTATGTACAGATTTCTCTACAGGCCTGAAAGCAGCTCTAAAAGATTACCACTATGCCCTCCCCACACCAAAGGAGGTATTCAACAAACAGTGGCAAAATATTTCCAGCACCAAAAAAACAATTGCCCATGCATCCAGAACGCTACTACCAGCTGAGAGACAGTACTCGCAGATCAAAAAGGAGGCACTAACTATCATATTTGCTCTAATGAAATTTCATAGATAATTTCATGAGAGAAATTTTACGTTGCAAACTGACCATAAGCCATTGCTTACAATTTTTTTACGTAACGTTTTGCTGACTTCTTTCTTTGGTAAAATTAAGAGTTCCTTTCTCATACTATTATAACAATGATCATATATTATAATGATATTCGAAAACTAGGCTACATGGAAGGGATGTTACTCTTGTATTCTTGTCCAGTATTGCCAAATTGGCATTTTTAAAGCCAAATGTCATTAATTTGACCTTTGTTTAAATAGTTTGGCCTCCAAAAATTGTACTTGGCCATTTTTTTTTTCAAAGATATGCGGTTCAATGTTCCTGGCTCCATGCAGCGCTTCATGTTTTGCTTTGTAGCAATCCGTCTGAGCTTGTTACTCGTAGTATTTCAGATGTTTTCATTTATTATCATTAATTTAACTTAAAGGTAAAAATATAAGTTGCCTCCCTTAGATTTGCTCTCCATCAATCTCACTGACGTCAATAAATGCCTGGCTACGCTGAGTATCATAGCCAGTTCCAAACCATGGGATATCTTTATGGCCTTGCTTGAACAAAAATTCAAAAGCTGCTTACTTTGTGTGTTTGCTTCTGAAAGATACTGACTCATCAGTGCTATTTCCTCATCAAGATTGTCTGTAAATTCACTCTGGAGCGATTTTTCACTGGTAAATTAAAACAAAAAAAAATAAGTAAAACATTAAAAAAAAAGTTTTTAATCAGGGAAGGAGGAGGAGGAGGAGGAGGAGGAGGAGGAGGAGGAGGAGGGTTTAATTTCAAATCAATTTTACAATTGCAATCATGAAACTATATGAACAACAGTGGTTGTTGTGAAATTGTTTGTGAATGGTAAGACAAATATGAAGAAAAACGATTCTATTTAAATCAACAATACTAAACTAGCAAGACCTGGGAAAATTCCACAGAGGACTGATTCATATGTAATATATTAATGCTGACATTCTGTAGATATTCAGCGTAAATGGAGACGCTGTGATATTATTGCAGCTATTTTGTTAAACCTGCAAAAGTATTTATCCAAGCTAGCAGGGACGCCCGGCATAGCCAGGTCATAAAATATGCTTAAATATGATATTTTAATTCTTGCAGATTTCGTATATATTATTATTAGGACCAAGGAAGGAAGGAACAAGCAGAATATTATAGAGATTCTTCGTACAAGAGTTATGGAACATTTGTTGCTCATATTTTTCCCTCCAATACTTCCCATATCTTTTTTTTTTTTTACCAATTTTCTTAGTCATGGCTACGACCTTAAAGCACATCTAATGGTGCAACACCCAACGTGGAAGTTTTAGGGAGTGTGAAGTTATCCTTTAAGTTACTATTATTCCCAGATCCATTCTGACCTGTACTCGCATTACCTGTAAGGTTCCAATCTCTGGATTAAATTAAAAATTGTTCTGAATACTGCTGCAGACACCCTTTGGCAGGGTGTTCATACCTATCCCAATCTACCACCCTGTAATCCATCTTTTATACCCATTACCTCCTTTTTCATGCTGACCTTGTTTTCCAACTGTTGTGATCCTGGTTAGGGGTTACAATATTAAGGTGAAAGAGTCCTGATGTTCACTACGAGCGGTTAAACTGTGAGTGTGCTCTCTGCTCGACGCCAGAAATGTCTGGTTTACATAGGGCCAGACGAATCCATATTACCATGGATATAGGGGTGTTAACTACTCCAGAACACCAACCCTATCACTTAATCAAACTCCCTATCTTGTCCACTGTCCTGTGTATGACACAAAACTTTATTCAGTGGAGGGACCCCAATTTAAGGGGTTTGGAGAGTGTGGAATAACCCCTTTGATTACCACTGCTCTCAGGTCGATTCTGAAAGGGTATAAATTATAGGTTAAATCGAAACCATCGGTTATATCGTTTATATACAATTGCTCACAAAATATAGGCTTGCAAAACAAATGGATATACAAAGCAATCAATTTTATACAAAATGATTGACATGTCGTAAAAGTCATAAACCAACCAATCAACCTATTTTCTCATATTTTGTAAATATTATTATGTATTTTATATCTCTGTCTGTTTATCTATTCGTTCCACTTTTTCTCAGAAAGTACTGAGCCGATCTGGCTGTAATTTTGTATGGATCTTTATTATGATAAGATGCATCGAACTAAGTATTATGGTATCCGTTCAATGCACAGTAATGGATTAATAGAGGTTAGTATTTAAGTTCTGCTTAATTTTTATTTTGGCAACTACATGTCCGATCTAGCTGAAATTTTGTATGGACTTTTGTCATAATAAGGTGCAGCGAACTAAGTATCATAGGGATCAATAGGGATTAGTATTTGATGCAGAAATAAGTAAAATTTAATCATATTCAACAACCGATTTGGCATTGTACACTCATTTTAAGTCAACAGGATTTTTTTAACTACACGTTAGTACAGTAATGGAAGCTAGAAACCTGGAGGGAAATCGAAAATCTAGCAGTTTGAGGGGAGAAACTATTAAAGCAGAAGGTTTCTGGTATCTTGGGACTTCGAAAGTGAAGTGGGGGGATTTTGCTGTTTGTGGGGTTGGTCAGGTGTATGTAGGTCGGGAGGGCATAAGTGCCCTGAATTCATCAGAGCAAAAAACTTTACTCGCTTTTAAGGGGTTAAAGAAGTCTTGTTTTTCCATATTTTCTAAACATTACCATATATTTTTAGCACAAACGACATTGATGAAAAAAAATTTATAGACATGAGACATTATTTTCAGATTAATTTTTTTTCCTCTGAATTTTGGAGATGAGGATTGATTATTCATCCTTTTTAGATTCTATTCTCATCTTGAGTTTTATTTTCACAACGTTTCGGATCTTTGGCATAGTGGATAGAGAACTCGAGTATAAAAGTTATACTCTTCTCGCTGTTGATTGGTTGGTTGTTTTTATTTTACGGCATATCAACTCTCTTCAGGTTATTTAATGCCGAATCCAGTGATTTTGAAGAAAGATTTTTTAATAGAGTATATCTGTTTTATAAAAGTCGGTTTCTATTTAACCCATAGTTGGGACCTTAACAGGTACTACCAGTCCGGATCAGAGTGGACCTGGGAGCAATGGCAATTAAAGGGTGGCAACATACTTCCCAAAGCCCGCAAGCTGGGGCCTCACCATCGGATATAGTTTAAGGTCATATGCAGGACCTCTGGATGTTGAAGGTTCAGTCATCAGTGTTGGTGACACTTAAAATACAACTGAAAATTATTAGAACTTTTACCCAGTCATGGCTGATGGAACGAGAACATTTTACCTCCAGAAAATTAAGTAAAGGGTTCTGTTCAAAGTTCTGTGCAAATTTCCAAGTTAGACAGGAAGATTTCCGATAAGATACACCTGAAGAAGGCCGAAGGTTACATCGACTGAAATGTTGTGAAAATTAAACGAGATGTAGTAGTCCAAAGAATTCAAATAATATGATAAGTTTGAATTGTGAATAGAAAATTAAAAACGTAATTGACTCCAACTCTTTACTTTTAGGTGTACTCCCAGCTGTCCAGCACTCAAATCAATGTTTTCCCAAATTCGCCCCTTTCTTTACATAAAAATTAATCACGTGTTATATTTTAAACAATATGATAAAGATATTTTCACATCACCGAGTTCCGTATCCAAATCGACATTTATATCTCAACCCTTTCATATACAGCTAGACACTAATGCTTCAAACATTGTCAGGCGCTAATAGTCCTTCATACACGACCAGACATAACTAGCTATTCATACACAGCTTGAAGTTCTCGTAGTTCTCATATTCGGAGGGAAATTTAGTCCTTCTGCCTTGCAGGCTATGAAAAATTGTCAGCGTATAATGATTATTACACAGACAGACCCGTCGCCATTCGACGGAATATAAATAAAAAGCTTCGTTTGAAAATTTCTTTTTAATTCAAATTTTTAATTCAAATTTTTTCTTTTTTATTATTTATAACGTTTTTCCTCAATTCTTAATTAAACCGAATGATTATTTTCCTCTTAAAGGTAAAATTTATGATGCATCTTAATTGCAAATGCAAATGAAGTATTTATTTTGTATTTCTTTCTGTTTTTCATATTCTAAATCAGGATTTATCCAAATCGTTGAAAAGATCCAAAGAAAATTGGAAATGGAGAAATGCTATGGATTTAACTTTAAATACACACTTTTTGCTAATAGTTTAAATTACTATATATATATATATATATATATATATATATATATATATATATATATATATATATACATATATATATACATATATATATATATATATATATATATATATACATATATATATATATATATATACATATATATATATACACATATATATATATATATATATACATATATATATATATATATATATATATATATACATATATATATATATACATATATATATATATATATATATATATACATATATATATATATATACATATATATATATATATATATATATACATATATATATATATATATATACATATATATATATATATATATATACATATATATATATATATATATACATATATATATATATACATATATATATATATATATATACATATATATATATATATACATATACATATATATATATATATATACATATATATATATATATATATATATACATATATATATATATATATATATATATATACATATATATATATGTATATATATATATATAAATTACAATAAGTTTACCAAGTTAATCAAAATGGTAAAAGAACTCATTTCATTTGTGATTTTTTTTCCAAGGAATTCTGCCTTTTGGATCATTTTGGACCATTTGGAACACTTACCTGTTGGATTGGAAATTTTTAATTCTACCATTCTTGGATTTTTTATCCTTCACCATTCATGTGAAATCTTTTTATCATTTTTTCTTTTACCTCCTATTCCCCTTACCTCACCCTTTTTTTAACCAAGTAAGATCTGTGACTTACTTGTAGTTTCACTAAATACTTTTACATGCAAAATCCGATCCCGCATTTTGCTAATTCCTGCCCTCTGATAAGAAGGAGAGTATTTCTTCGAAACTCCGCAGATTAAGGACTATCCACTTATCTTGTGCTTCCTTTTTAAAATTAAATATGTTTTTAACTCTTTTTCAAGATGTCTTTTAACATGTTTTATTAATCATTTGTTCATATATATATATATATATATATATATATATATATATATATATATATATACTAGCAAAATATTAAAGACAGTGAATCAAGTACGATAACCATTAGGCCAACTTTACATAATCTTTAAAAGTGTTTTCAAGTCTACTTATTCTTAACATAAGGAAACTCTCATTTGAATGATTCACACATGCACATTCCTGAAGCAGCTGACAAACACATTAAAATCTGATAGCCTCCCCCCCATGTACTAATTTTTCAATTTTGATCCCTTAGCAGCCCTTTTTCCGGATGAAAACCGATTAAAATGTTTTCCACATGTCTGAATACCCTATATGCAAAATTTCAAGTCTGTAGAGCAAAAATTCGTTGAGTATATAGGTTGAGAAGTGTCCTCATACACTTTATCACTTATATAAATATATATATATATATATACTAGCAAAAGTACCCGTTGTTAACTGGGTTCAAAAACAGCCTACAGAAAATGGACTCTGATTTATGAAAGTATGATAGGTTATGAAAAGGAAGGGTTGTAAAGAGATAGCTTCGAATTTGGGGGTATCAAAACCAAGGCAAAATATGATGAAAGTAAAAATGAAAAAGATAAACCCCATAATTTATTATACCATACCTGTTCACACTGAAACACTTACCACAATATTCTGTGGATCTATATAAAAAAAAACTTGTTAAACTTTGTGACATATTTCCACTCTATGGAGGTCAGGTGCGAACGAACACCCCCATAATTTTATTATACCATATTTCTTCAAACTGAAAAATAATTATCAAAGTCTACTTACGCAGATAGATATGAAAAGTCTTTATTAAAGTGTGTGCCTATTTCCATTCTATGGAGGCTAGACGCGAACGCAGATCCCACAATTTTATTATACCATCCCTATTTAAGTTAAAACATACTTATCAAAGTATTCTTATGTACATCTATATCAAAAACACTTGTAAACGTTTTTTTTTTAATTTTTAAATTTTTTATTTCCATACTTTGTGGACCGGCGCGAACGCGGACCCCACAATTTTAATGAACCACCGTTTTGCCAGATCAAACATACCCATTCCTGTTTCTCGATACACCTTCTATCATAATATGTAATCAGTTTTTTAAAATAGTCAACCATATAGGAGCCTATTCGTGACCACACACACACACAGCTTTATATTATATATATATATATATATATATACTAGCAGGGGCGCCTGGCGTTGCCCGTTCATAAAATATGAACGTTTAATATGATTGTTTAATTTACGCAAATTTCAAAAGTAAAAATAAAAGATAATATTTGAGTGCCATCAGCGAAAACCAAAACCAAAACAGTTTCATGGCTGAAACTATGTCTACAAGATAAGCAAAGGCTGAAGTTTATTTATATTCAGTGTGATTGGACTGTGGGAAGGAACATGAATTTTAGTCAATACAAGTTGATTTCAATAACAACAGTGCCTTTGATAGACGGTCGGATGGTCTGCAGAGTTATATATATATATATATATATATAATGACAAAATGTCTATATTCCAAATTTCAAGATGTTGTTCATCTTAGTGTTTATTTCTTTTAGCATGTTAAATGCTTCTGTTCTTGACAGCACCTCTTTCGTAGTGTAGAAACAGTCATATAATTATTATGTCAATTTAATATTTTCTGCCTTGACTCCTCAGAAAAATATGGACTGATTAGCTTTAAAAAGAAAAAAAAAATGATTTACGCATGATTACATAAATCAAAAAAAAAAAAATGATTTACGCATGATTACATAAATCAAAAAAAAAAAAATGATTTACGCATGATTACATAAATCAAAAAAAAAAAAAAAAATATGATTTACGCATGATTACATAAATCAAAAAAAAAAAAAAAATCGGAAGGGTAGTTGCAATGTTTTTATGATATTTACGCCACCTTTGATTTTTTTTTAATCTTGAAATTTGGAATAAAGACTTCTTATTGTTTACTTCTATATGCTCTGTAGTTATATTTAACATATATCGAGCTTTATTATTAAAAGGACTGGTATAAATAAAGGGTGAAATATTATTGAATAAACATATTTTTCCCATAAACAAACAACACACACACACACACACACACACACACACATATATAGTGAATAAATGACAAAAAAACTATATTCCAAAGTTCATGATGTTGACCATCTTACAATTTATTCCTTTAATTCGGTTGATATTTACAATTCTTGAAAGTATCTGTTTCGAAGCACAAAATCAATCACTTAATTATTATATCAATTAGTGAATCTATTTTGACCTTAACTCTTATACATTAAAAAAAAAAAAAACATGAAAAATACGAATATCTATGTATAGATAGATTACTAAATTCAAAATGGCGTAATGGAAACATATTAAAGGTATTTGCAGCTTCTCTTCCAATTTTTGGATTTTTTTAGTCATGTCCAAACGCATTTTATTTCCTTTTGGTGGATTGATTGTTGTTATTCCTTCTGATGAGTTAAGGGCAAAATGGATTCACTGATTGATATAATAATTAAGTGATTGATTTTGTGCTACAAAACAGTTACTATCAAGAATTGTAAATGTCAACTGAATTAAAGGAATAAATTATAAGATGGTCAGTATCATGAATTTTTTAATATAGTTTTTTTTGTTATTTATTTACTATATTGCTCTGTAATTACATTGAGCTTCTTAAATAAGGGTTGGTATATATTATAAGAAAATATATTTCTGTAAATATATCTGGTGCAATCAGATCAGGCTGTCGGAAATAACTCCCTGACACAAATGCACCTATATTAAGACCTTTCTGTTTTTGTTTTTCTTTTTAATTATTTGCACAACTAAGTCATGTTTTGCAAAGCTCAAAACAAAAACAATAGTCTCCTTCCCTTCCCCCCTTTTTTCTTTCTACACCCCCACTTCTCTACTGGCTTTCTAACTTCAAAGGTTCTGGATACGACCTTGCGGGCTTTGGGGAGTGTGGAGCCACCCTTTAATTGCCATTGCTTCCAGGTCCACTCTGACCCGGAGTGGTAGTACCTGTTAGGGTCCCAACTATGGGTTAAATAGAAACCGACTTGAAAAAAACAAATATACTCTATTAAAAAAATTGTTCTTCAAAATCACTGGATTCGGCATTAAATAACTTGAAAGGGTTGATATGCCGTAAAACAAAAACAACCAACCAACCAACCAACCAAAACGTAAATATTACACACACACACACACACCACACACACACACACACATATATATATATATATATATATATATATATATATATATATATATATATATATATATATATAGTTGTGCGCAAAAGTATTCGACCAAAATTGTTTTATTTCTTTGAATGGATACTTCAATAATCTTTAAAACCTTCTTCAACGACTAAGTTCGAATAAACTGTATAGTTTTCAACAAAAATAATAAAAAGTAATTAGTGCTTGATAATATAAATAAATTTATTTACAAAAATAAAAATATGGATGTTGCAAATGTATTCGACCTCTTTTCATTAATACTTGGTTGAAGCTCCTTTGACCTTGATTACTGCAAGTAAACGCTTCCTATAACATCTAAGGAGACTTCTACATCTGTCCACTGGAATTTTAAGCCACTCTTCTTGACAGTACTGTTTTAATTCAATCAAATTAGGTGGTTTTCTTTTATGTACCACAATTTTTAAATCATGCCATAAGTGCTCAATCGGATTTAGGTCTGGAGACTGGGAAGGCCATTCTAGAACTTTCACCTTATTATTATTTAACCATGCATTAGTGCTCTTTGAAGTGTGTTTAGGATTGTTGTCCTGTTGAAAGGCATACCTCCTTCCATGCCCCAACTGGTTCGCAGACGGAACAAGATTTTCTTTCAGTATGGACTGATATTTTACTGAATCCATTCTTCCATCGATTATGGTTAATCTTCCAGTTCCATTTATACTGAAACAGCCCCACACCATGATTGATCCACCTCCATGCTTAACGGTTGGAACGGTATTCTTCACATTATAAGCAGTATTTTCTTTTCGCTAAACATAGCGTTGCTGGTTGCGTCCAAATAGTTCCACTTTCGTTTCGTCTGACCAAATTATATTATTCCAGTATTGCCAGAAGGAAGCCCTTACTTTCCAAAGCTCATCAAAAGGAAAATGTAAAGTAAGGGCTTCCTTCTGGCAATACGTCCATGCAATCCGGCACGATTTAATGCCTTACGAATAGTTGACAAGTGTACATCTGAGCCAGCATTCTTCAAATCTTTCTGCACGTCCTTTAGGTTAGATTTAGAGTCTATTGAAACTTGTCTAAAAATTTTCCTAGCCCCACGTGTTGTAATTTTTCTTGAACGACCTGATCTTGGAAGACTTGATACAATCCCTTTTACTTTCCATTTTTTGATAATGGACATAATAGTCGACCGTGGTATAGAAAAACGTTTGGACATTTTTTTATAACCTTCTCCAGACTGGTAGGCATCGATTACTTTCGTTTTAATGTCTTCAGAGTACTCTTTGTTCTTTGTCATAGTTGCAGATTTGTTGACGTTGAAAAAGAATTTTTTTTTTACTTGAAACAATTATTCAATCATTCAATATGGCATTGAAGTTCAATTTGAACTGATTTTAGATTCAGTAGAGTCATAAATATTATTTATAGGAAATAAATACAAGGTCAGACTAAAATAATAAACTTAATGACGCTTTTATTTAAACTTTAAATTAAAGGGGTCGAATATTTTTGCAACATCCATATTTATATTTTTTGTAAATAAATTGATATATATTATAAATCTCGAATTACTTTTCCTCATTTATTGTTGAAAAATATACAATTTATTCATAATTAGCCGTTAAAAGGCGTTATGAAGATTTTTGAAGTATAGATTCAACGAAACAAGAAAATTTAGACAGGGATCGAATATTTTTGCGCACAAACTGTCGGTGAACATAGAAAATACAATAAATGGTTTCTTTTATTTGCTGTGTTTTT
>NC_136502.1:111908457-111923457 GCF_053919585.1 Euprymna scolopes
GTGGGAGGTCATGTCGGTGCTGTTCTTAACATATGATCAAACGAAGTGGTCCAACGGGTTCTGGTCAGGAAAGGAGGGGGCAGTGAGAAAAGGGTACAAGATCATAGCACTCCTTCTGACGCCAATGTTTCTTTGGACTTGTGGGCTAGCACCGAGTCCTGCTGCCTCACCCAGGGTCTGCCAGCAACCACGTGATTACACTATGGGATCACCACATTCTTCAGCACATTCAGGTACACTTTGATATTGACTTTCAAGCTGACTTTGAAGATCCTCACTTGAAACTACACCAAAGACCATAATCGTGGGTCGTCCGATGCGTTGAGCTGTGCCCTCAAGCATTGAACGATCCGGATTTGCATTTTGAGGGTGCTGGCAATGGTCCTGTTGTCTTAACTTGGGTCGGTAGAGAGCATGAGTTGTACAGTGGCGCATCACCGATTTCGCTTGTTGAACATTGTGTCACTTTCCGACATGATAGAAGGCTCTTTATCGCTCTTGGGATTTGTACACAACTGACCTACTAGTAGACGGTCTGCATCAAAAAAAAAAAAAAAAAAAAAAAAAAAGAAAGAAAATAAAGCCGGTTTTCATAAAACGGAAATGGAACCATATCGTCTTTTCAATGGCGACAATTTCATCGTTGAGCTTTATTATATAGATATTAAAAACCAGGGTTTATGAGAAGCAAAACATTCTGTAAGATCAGAACAAAGGACAATCTTATGATGGCGAATTACGTTTGCATATTTTTTAGCTTTGTTCACAAAATAATTTACATAAAAATCAATATAATTTCTTTCATCAAAATAATAATAATAAAAAGAAAGGTTTCCGGGTGCAATACCGCCTGATATATGTTGGCATGACTGAAAATTATTTTCATATTCTTTCTGGGAGACAATAAAGATAAAAGGATTGAGTCAAAACAAAAAAAAGAAATGTCCATTATAGTTCGGCTGACAATAACGAAGATGTAATTTTATTTATCCCTTTCATTTCAAAGAGGATCAATTTATTTCCTGTGTTTCATTTGAAAACTGTTTTATTTTCGGTGCACAAATAAAAATATCTACTCACGAAAAAGAAAAAAAAATGACTGCTTCTGATGGGAAAACATAAAAATTGAAATTTGCATTCTTTGAATTTGATTCAGTCATAATCTCAGCCATCGCGTCCGTTCAGTCTGGAGAAACAATGAATACCCCACCCCCAACCTCCGTGGGGTTGGCTGCGCATGTAATTGTGAAGCCAGGATTGCATAATCCCCAACAACACCACTTCTGAATCGACACTGCTTAATTCCAGTGGCAAGGAAAATCCAGGACAACTTGAAACAATGCCAAGATAAGCGGAGAGCACATACAGCAGGGGCGTGCAAAGAACTATTTTAGGGCAGGTGCTCAAGTAAAAAAAAAAAAAAAAAAAAAAAAAAAACGGCAAAAATATAGTAATGGTGGGGAAAAGGCCTATAATACATTCCTCTGAAAAGGGCACTTTTAAAACAGAAGTAAATGAGGCAGGTGGTTAGACATCCTTAGCACCCTCCTCTGCACGTCCCTGACATACAGCACCTGGTATTTCCAAATATATTTTTTTTTACAAAGGCATCACCATTTATCAAGGCCAAGAGGCCACTCGGAGATAAGGGTTAAAGAGTCTACAGTAGACAATTGAACAATAAAGTAATCGTTAGTAATGAAAATTTGATAAATTTGTTAACTTATATGAAACGGCTCATCAAAAACTTGTTTACGTTAGACTTGAAGACAAACATATTCGTCCATTTTAGTACTGCCCAGGTTCAATGTTACTTTGGTGATCTAATGGGAACTGGTGTATCAGATATGATTATGCCGTGTTGATCCCAGTAACATTCAGAAAGTGTGTAGTTGAAAATAATGAATTAGCGGAAGTATAAGTGACCCTGTGTTCGACCGTCCAAATGTCATTTTTTTAAGGAAGTCTTGTGATTACGTCTTTGTCTTTTTACTAAATTGGAAGAAAAAAGCGGTTGTTATTTTTTTTATATTTTTATTGTTTATTTATTCATTATTATTATTTTTATTTTATTTATTTATTTATTTTTTTTTTGATAACTGACAAAAAAAAAAACTTACTCTACTATTCCCCCACCACCACCATAAAAAAACCCGAAAAGGTAATGCCCGGGAAGTTGAATGGAACATCTACCACCTAAATCTAGTATCCTGCCACTATATTATCAACTCCGACCCTGGTTAAGTACCACTTAATTTTTACTGTACAAGTCATCGGTGTAATAGAATAGTTTCGATTTCAGACAGACAGACAGATACCGAATAACAGATGTTTCTGGCGTTTTTTTTTTTTTTTTTTTTTTTTTTTTTTAGTTTGATCGATTTTAACTTAAATCAAGTTTTTGGAAAATGAATCGAAGAATCAGCCGCAATTCTTCAAAATTCTTTGAAATCATAGACAATATAAAATGAGTGATCAAAAATTTGACGCCATCATTTTCATGATTAGTCCATTTGATTTCCATTTTTGGTACAATTCATCCGAAAGTGTTTTATACTAATAGATTTCTTCCAAAGAACTTATTCCAATCGCCGCATATTTTATTTGCATTGTTTATTGGACATTTCCGAACATAAGCCTGCCTGGGAATTTCATGTTTTTTTTTTCACCAAGATATGAAAGGCTGCCACGAATTTTCATTCTTTCGTCACTGGATATTCCTCTTTGTTTATGCTCCGACCGTTCATCTATTTGATATGATTGTTATTATTTCCATCTTAAATAGAGGCCATTAAATAGCCATTATTATTAAATCTGGGAACAGCTGCCAGCATCTCTCGGTTTTCTCCTTTGAAAAGAGGAAACACGTCTGTAGGAAAATCTCTTTCTCTGCTTCCAATAAAGCCAACAATTTCATTTGCTTATCTTTAGAGAAAATGGATTCTCCTCCCATTGGAAGTCTACAAGTGCTGCTGCACTTCTTAATACACTCATGTATATTAAATTGACAAGGTTATCAAGCATTGTCTGGGTTGGGGAGTGTAATACTTTTCTTTTTTCTTTTTTCTTTTTAAATAGGCATCACCACTTATCAAGGCCAAGAGGCCACTCGAGGATAAGGGTTAAAGAGTGTACAGTAGACATTGGACAATATAGTATATGTTAGTAATGGAAATTCGGTAAATTTGTTAACATATAGAATGGCTCATTAAAAACTTGTTTATGTTAGACTTGAAAACAACCATATTGTAGTCAGCTGGAAAGCAGGAAAACGGAAGACAATTCCATAGGCGCGCAGTTCTAAGAAAGAAGCTTTGCTCATGGAATCTACGTTTAGGTTTAGGCACAGATAGAGTGGGGGGAATTATTGATAGTGTTTTCTGCTAGACGGGTGTTTCTTGTGAAAGTTCGGCGAGGGGGGGACCATAGATTGGAGCTCAGTCGAGCATTTGCCATGAAAATAACGATAAAGCAGAGACAAACTCGCAACATCTCTTCTGTGAGAAAGAGGTTGCAGGGAAGAGAAAAGAACATCTCCTACGAGGCTACGAAGTCTATTTTGAACTTTATCAAAGCAGGATAAGTCCTTTCTAGCAGCTTCTGCCCAGATGTGGCAACAGTACTCCATCCTTGGACGTACCTGGCACTTCCAATAGTTAAGCAAGCAATAAGGAGTAACTTTTATGGGCCAAAGAACCAGGAGGATAATACTAACTGCAAGGATTTGTGGCGTCGTGGGTAAATTACTTGGGTAAAATTCAGTTGTACGTTACACTCTTCTCGAGGTCATAGCACTCCCCAACAGATCTTCGAAGTCGGCTTGAAAGTCAACACCAAAGTGTACCTGGATGTGCTGAAGAGTGTGGTGATCCCCTGCTGCAATCAAGTGACCGCTAGCAGACCCTGGGTGTGGCAGCAGGACTTGGCGCCAGCCCACAAATTCAAAGAGACCCAGGCTTGGCTTCAAAAGGAGTGCCACAACTTTGTACCCTTTTCTTATTGGGCTCACCTCCTTCCCTGATCTGAAATCGCTGGACTACTTTGTTTAGTCATAAGTTGAGAACATCACCAACATGACCTCCCACAACATCAAAGCCAGCCTAATCACTGCCATCTGCCAAGTATTCACCGAGCTCTTGCCGGCACTTGTGGAAATGGCATGCTCCCAGTTTGGGACCCATATTGAGGCGGTGATTAAGGCTGAAGGCGGCTACATTGAATAGATATCAGCTCTACTACATAATCAAATTACGTGAATTGATTTTTTCAATAAAAGTTTTAAAATAAAGCTGTAGTGTTGTTTGCTTTAAGGCAACAAATTTATCGTTCCGCCGTGTAATTATAGATTTATTTTTTATTCATTTGAAAATGGCTAATAACAGAAAAGCATTAACGTAGGATAGACATTTTCTCGTCATGGTGACAAACGATGACCAAAAACATCCACTTTCCCATACTTTCAAATCGCTCTGTGCCTAATTTCTTCAAATGTTAAAACGTACATTTTTTTAAAAATATTTTGTGCAAATAAATATTTCCATAAAGTGTCATTTCTGTTCTTCACAACATCCACACCATCTGACGCCGGAAGTGCTCATGTTATTGTCTCCCTTGAAGAAATTCCAAATACGGACGTACATACAAACAAACTGAATATTTCCATCACTTTCTATCTGCACCAAGAATTAAACAAAAATTCCATCAACAGAGTTTATTTCCTAGAACTGTCCGTCTGTGGAACACAATACAGTAGGGCTGCTTCTAAGCTGACTATAACATGGTTATTTTCATGTCTCATGTAAATAAGTTCTTGTTGGGTCGTCCTTTTAAATACTTAAGCCTTACCCAGGTTCCACCTTTACTGATCATCAAATTTTGTTTCATCATCTACCTAACACTTATACTGGGGTTGTTTCCAGGTCTTGATAAGCAGTGATGCCCAAGTAAAGAAAAAATGTTGTAGATTAGCAGGCCGCCCAGCATTGCATAGTCGTAAAATACGCTTAAATATGATATTTTAATTAATGCAGATTTCATATTTATATAGTAATGATTTAAAAAGTTTTTTTTAAAAATGCCTCATGCACCACCACTGAGAATCGAAACCAAAACGTTTAGCTTATGATTTAGTTTTCCCTTTGACGTTAATTCCTGAGCTATGAAGAAATGCTTGCTGCAAGACTAAAAATTAAAACATAAACCAATAGCTATTACGTTACGCATACATATTCGTAATTCCGTCGTTCGACCATCACCTGGCAAATTCCATTTTTTTTTTTTTTTAATTTTCACATTTTTTCACCGATTTTCCTAGGCTAAAACCCAAATATAAAGTTTCGCATGGGTTCAAAAAAGTTTCATGTCTGTATACCAAAATCTGACAGAGGAGTTTGGTAGGCACATTTTTTAAACAAATATATATACGCATACATGAATATATGTAGAAAGAGGTTTGTGTTTACTATATATAACAAAGTTGTATTTTCTTTTTAAATAAATAGAAAAAGGGTTTTTTAATATGAATATCAATACATAAAAAAAAATTGTAGGAGTATAGATAAAGGTGAAACGATCCTGCGTTGGTGCTAATATATTTAAAAACAAAACAAAACAAATGTGTTTTTTTTATTATCTTTATTTTATTTTACAAATCGTTTTTGTGCATGAGTGATTCAACCGAGCTTTACAAGTTGGGATATGTGGAAAGCTGTGTGACGAAAACATATCATACACTGAGGATGATTATTAATTACAACGTTTTGCCTCCCCCCACCCCGCCTTTTTTTCTTTCTTTCTTTGATTTGGTATATAAAAAAAATGCACTCGGGGAAATCGTTAATAAAATCCACAACTTTTTCTGGAACAAACAGACTTCAATAGAAGAGTACGAGGACTAAAGGATTTCTATTGTATTTAAATCTTCTCCATATCTTGTTTCATTCTGTGCAGTGTAACCTTTGCAACTATTGCATTCTCCTCACGAACGGTTAGTTTCGCGATGACACGCATGACCTCAGGAATAGGTCTGTCTGTTAGGTTGCTGCCCCGGTGTGCAGGTGAGATCTCTACATAGTGATTCTTCATAGCACCCGAACAGTTTGATGACTTTGTTGTGACTTGATACCTTTGTCCATCCATCCATCGCCTTGAGCCCCTGGAGAGGCATAGGCCATCCACAACTTTGTAGATGTTTTTGTAGCAAGGAGTTTATTTTTTTTCGGGGAGAGGGTGCTGGGCCCCACGCCTAACCTTTCCCAAATGATCACCCATCTGATACTTGCCAGGCTCAATGTTGCTTAACTTTGGTAATCTGGTGAGAACCAGTGTGTCAACGTGATAGTGCTGTACTGATACCTTTGTGACTGCTACATAATTCACCCAGCATGATTGACAGTAAACCCAACCCTTGCTTGAGTCAGCAGTAGTCATAATTGGCCGTTTTATTTTATCGACTATAACGATCTAAGTGGAAGCACCAGCAGAGTGTACCGCACCATGGTTTGTAATGGTTGCAGCTTCAGCAACTTCTTCAAGGTCTGGTGTGATGATTTACTCAATAACGGTGAAGAGGTGCGATCAAAATGGCGAAAGAGTCACTTGAAAATCTTGTTCATAAATAAGAATGAATTCCAATTGTTACCCAAACTTTTATCGTCTGCTGACAATGAATAAGATCTGGAAAAGATTTAAATACAATAGTTAGAAATCCATTAATCATGGTACTCTTCTAAATCTAAATCTGACTTGTCCACCAAGTTTCAGTAATGAATACCCAACAGTCTTTGTTTTATTACTGCTCAATGATATGTGACGATATGAGCAGAAGGTATGATCCTGTATGAGTTTCACACTCGCTGAACCTTAACCCCTCGCTCACTTTATCTATGTGTGTGTGTGGGGTGGGGGGGAGTATCTAAAAAATAAAACCGACAAAAACCAACACCCATAATATTCCTGAATTCAAGAGTACCATCACTTCTGAACCACCTCAACAGATTTGTGTGTTATACCTATTGACAATTTTGCACATTGTAGACTTTTCATTCAATTTTATTATTTTTTATTTTTAAGTCATGTTCACTCCCAAACAAGGCATATTGCCACTTGGATGTAAGGGCTATCATTTAGGACCATCTTACAAGGAGATAAACAAGATGTCGATTAACATTACATTTAAACTTCTGTATGTCGGTACAGTTAGGGAAGCAGGAGACAGGGATGGAATTCCAAAATCTAGCAGTCCGAGAGAAGAAGCTATTAGAATAGGAAGTCTTCCAGCATCTAGTAATCTCTAGAGTAAAGGGGTGGGATTTTGTTGCTAAATGGGTTTGTTGAAAGTATTTACCTCGAGGGGGCACAAGTGCGATGAGTTTATCAGAGCACTTTCCGTTAAAATATTTGTAAAACACGCATAGAGATGCAATAGTGCAGCTATGGAACAGGGTTTGGAGTTTAGTCGACAAAGTGGGATATATTAGATTGAACACTCTTTTGTGGACCCTGTCTAAGGATGAGAGACTAGTCGTATATGCTAGCTCAGATGTGCCAACAATACTCCATGCATGGGCGAATGGTGGCTTTATAGAGATATAGGGTATTTTCATGTGTGAGTAATTTTCTAGCATGTTAGAGGGAACCCACCATCTTTGCAATGTCCTCAATGTGTTTACTTTAGTTCATGTTGCCTGTTAATGTTATGCTTGAAGAAAGAGCTCTCAGGAAAAGTGTTATTAGTCATGGCTATCATTGGGTAAGGTTTCTTGAAATAAAAAGAAAAAAGCTTAGTCTTAGTAGCATTAAATGTTATCATCCATTTTTGGATGACGATAAAATAAAGACTGTTGGACATTCATGATTAGAACTTGGTGTACAAGTCAGACATTTTTATAATGTCTATTGAAACAATTCACAGACCATTACTGAACTAAAGAGTCATCACAACCAAAATTAAGACAGAGTGTGACAATTTGGCATTGAACAGAAATAAAACAAAAACTGTTGGACATTCATGAGCAAAACTTAATGGACAAGTCAGGCATAGACTGAAGTTTATTTGTGTCAAATATGTCTGGATTGAAGAAAAAATTGTGGATTTCATGAACGATTCCAACGATTAGAGTTCATAATGAGATAACTAGTTCCATTGTCTTCTTGTTTGCATATATATATATATATATATATATATATATATATATATATATATATATATATATATATTAGTGTTGGGACGACTAATCAGAATCAGATTCAGGAATCGAAAACTCTGAACTTTTGGGGTATTGGGATCTGTATCGGAAAAATTTATTTTTCGATACCAAAAAACGATTCCTTTAATTATTTAATTTATTTTTTTTGATATTCGTTTTAGAAAAATCTTCCACTGCCGGTAGGTAGAATAAATTAATAAATATTTATTGATTTAAACCTCAAAACAAACAGGTCCTGGATATGACCTTAAACTATATCCGATGGTGAGGCCCCAGCTTGTGGGTTTTTTTTTGGGGGGGAGCCACCCCTTAATTGCCATTGCTCCCAGGTCCACTCTGACCCGGAGTGGTAGTACCTGTTAGGGTCCCAACTATGGGTTAAATAGAAACTGACTTGAAACAAAAAAAAAACAAATATATTCTATTAAAAATTTTTCTTCAAAATAATTGGATTCGGCATTAAATAACCTGAAAAGGGTTGATATGCCGTAAAACAAAAACAACCAATCTAATCAAGCTAAAAGCTATAGATTACCTCCACAAGTGTGCTTTTACGTTTGAGAAAATATATACACATTTAACATGTGTTTTTATGGTAATCTGGAAAAAATAATCATTTTATAGTTAAATGTTTAGAGATTTATAAACGAATCGGAATCGGTATTTGTATCAGAATTGGGAATTGTATCGGAATCAGGAAAAATATTGAAATCGTCCCATCACTAATTAATATATAAATGAGAAATTTGAAATAATGATAAAATCATTTTTATTTACTTTTTTGTTGTTGTTGTAATTCCAATATTTTACTAAAAATAGCTTGATCAGGGTAGAAAGTCCGGTCCGCGATTTTTTTTTTTCTTTTCTTCATTTTGGTGTTATGGAGGAGATGATGCCTCGGAGTAGAAAATAAATATACGTGTTGTTACTTTGGATTCATGTGTGTTTTGCTCCAGCTTTAAGCGGGAAATTTAAAGTAAAAAATGGTCACATACTCTGCGAATTTGAATAAAATTTAAATAAGAAATTTGAAAACTTTGAATGTCGGAAATAATGATGTGTGACCATTTCCCGCTCAAAGCTGGAGGGAAACACACGTGAATCCACCGTAACAACACGTATATTTCTCTTCTACTCCGAGGCATCATCTCCTCCATAACACCAAAATGAAGAAAAAATAAATACATAAAAACAGGACTTTCTCGCCTGAAGAAGCTATTTTTAGCGAAATATTGGAATTACAACAACGAAAAAAGTAAATAAAAATAATGTTATCATTATTCCCGACACTTTAAAGTTTTCAAATTTCTCATTTAAATTTTATTCAAAATAAGTGTCTTCTAAAAGTGTGTAACCATTTTTTTACTTTACTGATGAGCTGTGAAACAGCGAAACAGTACTGTATGTGGATGACTATATATATATATATATATATATATATATATATATATATATATATATATACTAGCATTGTCTAGTCATAAAATATGTTTAAATATGATATTTTAATTTATACAGTTTTTGTATTTATCATAAAGCCAATACTCTATTAATTATTATATTGTACCCAATATACAGTAGTGATTCCAAAAGTTTTTTAAAAAATATATAATTTGGGTGCCATTAGCTAAAATCGAAATCAAAACATTAAGTACTCCAGCCTTATTCGTTATCATCTGAGCTAATAATAGATATCAGAACTTTAAAAATTAATCGACTTTACTGTATAAATGTATATTTGCGCATACGTAGAAGATATACATTGAGATGATACAAAGGATATCGAGACAGAAAGGGCTGTAGAAATTTAAATAAAAAAAAGGGGATGTAGAAATAAAAAGATGCAGAGACAAAATAATGGATGCCAACAAAGACAAAAAGAAGATGCTGATAAAAGTTAAATGAATGCAGTTTTGAAATAAGGAAAATTTTGTGAAAAATCGAACTCAACAAAAGTTTCTCCCCTTGTAAAATTAATTTTAACAGATCTCAACACTGCGATTCCATGCCAATCCATTTATTACAAATGTCTTCCATAATCTTCTTGATTAAGGTTATAGATTTGAATGAAAAATTATAAACCCTTCTGATGAATGTAATGCCATGAAACTGCAGTAAAGTGGCGATAAAACACTTATTCATATCATTTGAATTATTTGAACTATTGTTCTCTTCTTTGGTGCTATTTACACAACGTTTCGGTCGATGTAACCTCCAACCTTCTTCAGATGTATCTTGTTGAACTCAGGAATCTTTCTGTCAAACTTGGGAATCTGCATGCAATTTCAAACGGAGCCCTTTATTTGATCCACAGTGGTAGCAAGGACCCATGGCATAGTGGATAAAGTACTTGGTAAAATTCAGTTGTAATAGTACACTCTTCTAAGGGGCGGGGGTTGAAGGTTCAATCCTCAGTGTGGGTGACAGACAAAATACAATTGCGAATTACATGGCTGACGGAATGAAAGAATGCTACCGTTTTGGATTAAGTAAAGGGTTCCGTTCGAAATTCTGTGCAGATTTGACAGAATAATTACTGAGTTCAACAGAAAGATTCCTGAGTTTGACAAGATACACAAGAAGAAGGTCGTAGGTTACATTAACCAAAACGTTGTGAAAATAACACTCCAGATAAGAATAGTAGTTTGAAGAATTCAAAGAGTAAGAATAATCAATCCTTATCTTAAAAAAAAAAAATCAGAAACGAATTATTTATTATTGTTATAAAACTCTATCTGAAAAGCTATTGAGCACTTCATATGTACAGATGTTTGCTGTCTTGATTTGGTTCAGTTTCAAAATCGATTTCTAGAATGACCGTTTATGGGAAGTTGATTTTTATTTTAATATATACATACATAAATTATTTACAACAAAATCACATTAAAACATTGGTTAGATCACCAAAGGTAAGCAACGCTGAGCCTGGTCAGTGCTTAGATGAATGACTATTTGGAAATAACAGATATAAATTTGAAATGGAAATAGCTGTTCTCTCCCTGCCCTCAGCTATGGGTGAAATAGGATAAACTAGACTGTCAAGCCTTGGTAGGGCAACTAGCTTACCACTATTTTGCTACTTAACCTAGCATTGCATCCAGTAGTCTGAGATTTCTTATGAATTGGCTTAAACAATACACTGCCAGGAGAGATACAGTTGTAGATTGCGTAACCCTTGCTTCACTGTAAAAGAATATTATATAGGAATCCTGTCAGAGGGTATTTGTTGTCTCTCAAGAAGTTTTAACCTGCTTTACAGATGTTGGTTGAAATTTTGGAAAAATTATCAACAGAAAAAATAGATACAAAATGTCTATCATATTTAACAAAACATAATTTAATGGACATAAAATACTAACTGTCTCTACCTGGCATTGCCCGGAATTATTTTTACTTTTATTTATAATTTATGCGACTAAAATGAAAAAAAAAAAAGAAAAAAAAGAAAAGTAAATCAAACGAAGGGAAATACGAAGGGAAATAACTCGTTAATACAGAGTTACTTGAATTTTTAAATAAGTAAAGTGAAATATTGACCAAACAAGAGGAGTAACTCTGTATTCATCAATACAGAGTTCCTTCTCTTTATTCTTAAAATTGCATCATGATGAAAATTATTCTGGTTGGATAAAACAATTTCTCAAATAAATCAAATTGAATTAGATTTTTTTTTCTTGCTAAAAACATGCACTAACGTTGTACAAAAAAAAAGGACTAAACAGAATCAATTATTAATCTTATAAAATGAAAGTTATCAATGAGCAAAACTGGCAAACTGCTTAACTTTCATAGAAAAAATATTATGTAGGTACTTGTGTTAGAATATTTAATCATAATTACAGTTCATTTTATTAAATCACCACTTCAATCATATATATATATATATATATGTGTGTGTGTCAGGGCTGTGAGTTCCGTAATAGAAGCATTGATTTAATTTGAATGAAATAAAATACACATTAGATGTGCTTGAAAGCCAAATTACAATGCAATTTTACAAAAATAAGCAAATATTTTAATTATTTGAAATTTATAATCTAAATATATTTCAAAGTCAAACTCCATCCTCAGTATTTTGTACATCTTTTTTTTCTGTCTTTAAAAAGAAAGAAAAAAAAAGATGTACAAAATACTGAGGATGGAGTTTGACTTTGAAATATATTAAAATTATAAATTTCAAACAATTAAAATATTTGCTTATTTTCATAATAGTGTATTGTAATTTGGCTTTCAAGTGCACCTGATGCATATTTTTTTTTCAAATATATATATATATATATATATAGAGAGAGAGAGAGAGAAAAGCGGCAGGCTCCTTCAGTCTTGGACAGACTATGGATACCCACGAAGAGTTGCTGGCGCATGAAATTTTTGTGACAGGAGGTGCGCAATCTCCAACCACACCTCTCCTGAGACGACATTATTAAATACCAGTGGCAAGTGAAGCACAGGATGACTGGAAACAAATGCTGAGATAAGCGGAGAGCACATACAGCACCTAGAATTCCCAAATGGCCACCCATCTGGTACTAACCAGGCACAATGTTGCTTAACTTCTGTGATCTGATGAGAACTGGTGTGTCAACGCAATTATGCCGCACACACACACACACACACACACACACACACACACACACATATATATATATATATATATATAATATGGTACGGCATATATATATATATATATATATATATATATATATATATGCCGTACAATATTTCAATAGTGCTCTATACGTTAGTAGTATGAAAATATATTTATGGTAAGTATTTATGAAAATTAGACTTTTATAATTATGGGCGGCCTGGGCTAAGATCAAAATGTAATATTTGCTCTATTTTTGGTTCAAACCAATTTTAATTTTCAATCTGAGGCAACTTAAATTTTTCTTTCCGTACAGAGTGACTTTTTGAAGAATCTGGATATTTCTTATATCTTCGGTTGGCAGATAATTCAAATCAAAACATTTGATTGGCCCAGACATTTCAAATTGACCAATCACTAGAACATTCTAACTGGTGCCAAAAGACAAATATTCTGTACCATCATTTCCTTTAATCAATTTTGGACAGTAAAAATGTCATTTTCCACTGGTTTTACCAACGAGAGAAGGAAATTGGAGGCATCTCAATCAGAATTAAAACTATTAAACATGACTGAATTATTAATGGCTTTGAGTTCTCTCCATTGGCAACAGATTTCCTAAAAAATCAGATATAGCTTTGTATAGGATAAAGATTTAGAGTTATCTGCTCTTAGTTTCTTTTTGTTTGTTGTAAATTCCTATAGAAGATTACCTCTGAAATTTTTTCCCTCAATTAAAAGCGCCAGTAGGGCAGTCAGAAATAGGCAGGCAGGCAGGCATTTGCCTTGTCGTAAATAATTTGCCTGCTAATGGGGGGATTATTTACTGCTTGCGAATCGATTTTGCCTGAATTTCACAATAGCACCTCAAAGTTTACCTATCTATAGGAGAATTTTGCAGAGTTAGATTTGTTTTGTTTTTTTTCGTTTTGTTCAAAATATTTGCTCATTTATTTTAATTTTTTTGTAAGAAAAATATACGAAACCTTTTGTATCGTTTCCTTTTGTTCATTTATTTGTTTTGCTTCGTACATCTATAAATATTTAATTGCAACCAGAATGTGACAAAAGGTACCAAGGCTTAACAAAAGAAAGGTACCAAGGCTTAACAAAAGAAAGGTACCAAGGCTTAACAAAAGAAAGGTGCCAAGGCTTAACAAAAGAAAGGTACCAAGGCTTAACAAAAGAAAGGTGCCAAGGCTTAACAAAAAAACAATGAAACATGAAGTTATAATTAAAGCAACCTAGAAATTGCATTTATTAATAAGGTTGAATAATTTGAGAAATAATATAAAAATTTCATAAATCTAAATATTTAAATTTCACTTTATAAGAACCTTCAATTTTTAGGTTGAACTAATTATAATAAAAAACGAAGGAAACGAAATGAAATTTTGCTAAAACAAAATATCATATTTTGTAAAATTTTTGCTATGGAAGTTTGGAGCTCTCTTTGGTCCTTCCCGTCTATGTGCTTCGATTACCATTTTTTGTTTTTTCTCTAATGTAAATAAAGGCGATGCTGGTGTTCAAGAAAAAATGTCTATGTGGTTTTATTGAAATTGTCTTCCAATCTGGGGTATCAAATCTATTTAAAAGTTTGATCGAATTGATTCTTTTCCAAATTTATCCTTCATTTTTGTAGATTTAATGGCGTCTGCTTCCAAAATTCCAAAATATTTGTAGATGTCATTTCTGCCTGGTGTCCTCATGTCTGCTTTGTTGGGTTGTTCTATACATTCAATTGCTTCCAGTTTTCTGCTTTTTATAACTAGCAGTTTTTTTTTTTGTTTGTTTTTTTTTTCTTCTTTTATTACTTATTTTATTTTTTTTTTTTTTATTATTATTCACATATGTTTGTTCTTCCTTAGGATTAGGGTTACAGTTTCTGCCTTGGGGATACAGCATTATTATAGGAAATCTTGAAATTATGAAAAGAAAAAAAATAATAATTTACAAGGGCCCTCCGGAAAATAACATCTATTTTTTTTTTTTTTAGCTTAAAAAGTAAAACATTGAAGAGCTACAGAGTCGGGAGTGGTACCATTAAAACGAGCGACCATCTCTTAAGTATGCTAATGTCAACTACATCAGCTTTGTAAACGTTCAGCAGGCGCCGGTGAATGTTGATCTATTCAATTTTTTTTTTTTTTTTTTTTTTTGCATGGAGGAATTCAACAACACATGTTGATTTCTGATGCACAT
>NC_136502.1:111928457-111953457 GCF_053919585.1 Euprymna scolopes
TTCAAATTTCTTTTCCCCATTACTATAAAAGGAAAATAATACTTGCTATTTTGATTTCTTCAAATTAACCCCCTCTCCCCCGCCAAACTCAAACAATTAAGCAATCTGAAGATGGTCATTCTGTGTAGGATTATATGAAGGAGGAGTGGGGAGCTATGTAATTTTAGTCACTGCTTAATTAAATGTCCAAGAAAAGTGGTGTCTATTTATCCGAGGCTTGACCTCTAATCTCTCTTCTTCTAATAAGTGGCTCCTATCAATACGCTGCTACACAACGTTCTTGTAAGCTGCATGAGAAGTGAGATGGAGCCATGGGGGTGGGGCGAGCGGCTGGTCAGGCTGGCAGGCAGACTCATTGTGGATCTGAATAACGGATGCGACGACGCTGTTGAATAAGATATGATTAAAGCAGTGAATCACTGGAGATATCTGGATCGAATTAAATCGGGGTTGGCAGAAAAACTGAAGCAGCGGAAGGAATGGCGGCAAGTGTCATTTTAAAGGTGGAGAAAAGAGTTTGAGGGTGGAGATGTTTGGATTGGTTTTGTGTCAAGAGATCTCAAATTCCAGGACACAGAGATAGATGAGTCGCCAGATGCGAAATATATCTTGGCGTTCTGATTAAATTAACTTTTAAGTCTCTCTAGTTTTTCTAATAAATATTTAATACTTAGCTGGACTCATATTATTTACTCTTCATTTGTGAATGAGATGTCATTTTTTGGTTGGCAATTTCCATATAAATTTAGATCTGTGTACATAGACATAACAGAAAAGAATAGGCACCCATAGAAACAGTTTATTTCAATACGCATATAATTTAAAGAATAAAATCAAAAGTAAATGGTCACAAATTTAATAACTAATAATTGGTTAACATTCCCTTTGCTGTTTTTAATACTAGGATCCTTCTAGGTATGGCTGATCAGTTGACGGATATCATCCTGGGGAATTTCTTTGCCACGTCTGATGCAATAATGCTAAAAATTCAGGATAGAAGATGGTTTCCTTGTCTTTTTGTGAAGGTTCCGGTCCAATAGGCCACAAAAGTTTTCAATTATCCGGGGAATGACTTGGCCATGTAAGTTTATTATTCCCATTTTGGCTCAACCAATGTTGTGTCGTCTTAGCAGAGTGACAAGGAGCTCCGTCTTTCATAAATAGGGAGTTAACTTGGTTCATTTTACCACTTGAGAATATTGGGAGGAGTACTTCATTTAATATTGAAACATATTTTGCAGAATTAATGTTCCCTTTGCACTCCACCAGGTCTGATCGACCATCACTCCAAATTGCACCCCACACCATAACTGAGAAACTCCTTACACCATCAACGCTCTGATCCCCATCTGGCATCAATTATGATGGATGGCTCTCGTCTGGGTGAGGCCCCGTGTTTTGACAAGCTTCTGGGTTTGACCTTTACTCCTGATCTGAAATGGAACACGTACATCAAGTCTGTTGACAAGGTCGCTGGAAAGATGGTGGGATCCTTCTACTGCTCCAGAAGATATCTCACTAATGATGCAATTCTCTATCTATATAAAAGCCAAGTACGTCCAAGGATGGAATTCTGCTGCCATATCTAAAAACAGCCTATACTGCCTAGACAGAGTACAAAATAGACTTTGTGGCTTAGTGGGGGATGCCCTTTTCTCTACGCTGCAACCTCTCTCCCACAGAAGAGACGTTGCGAGCCTATCCTTGTTTTATCGTTATTTCCATGGCAGGTGCTCGTCTGAACTCCAATCTCTGCTCCTCCCTCGCCAATCTTTCACGAAAAACACCCGTCTAGCCGAATCCACTGTGAAAAATTTCCCCCACTCTTTATCTGTGCCTAAATCAAAACGTGGATTCCATGAACAAAGCTTCTTTCTCAGAACTGCACGCCTGTGGAACTCTGTTCCGTCTGCCTGCTTCCAAGCGGACTACAACTTGGATGTGTTCAAGTCCAATGTTAACAAATTCCTAATGAACCGCCCCTTTAAGTAAACACTTCATCAAATCTCCACACTAACGTAATGTACTTGCAATAACCCTTATCCCTGAGTGGCTTCCGGGCCTTGATAAGTGGTGATCACTGTGTAAAAAAAAAAAAAAAAAAAATGTTTCAGTGTTGGCTGCAATATTTTTAAGTTAAATTCTTGCTGAGGAAGCCTCTATATCCATATCCTTCCATTGTCAGGAAATAATGCAAATCGTGACTCCTCAGAGAAAATGACATTGGTGCAAAAAGTCATAAGTATCTCCACCATCTCACGAACCTAACCTTTTCTGCGCTTGACATTAACAGGACGAAGAAGAAGTTTCCTTCTTGAAACTCTACCATAGTAGCCCAGCTTGTGAAGATATCTGACAGCTGTTTTGGGACTGATACCAACTTGTGTTGCAATGTCAGAGGCTTTGCACCGAAGATCCTCGTCAACATTTCTTGCACCATAGATTATGAAAAGCGATCAAAGTTGGATATTTCGGTATATAAATCCAATTTTCTGTACTTATCTGGTCTTCCATTGTCGAGTCCGTATCGAATGGTACTATATATCATTATTTATTATGAAGTCTCATCTCAAAGTATTAAAAAATAAAAATAAATAAATTATAATAATAGTAATGAGTTTTTATCAAAATAAGGATTCTAGATATAAGGTTTAATATCGATTATATCTTGATTTTAGTATTCGTAACGGAACATAAACGTTGTGAAAAACTGTTTTCTGTGCACTGACGTTTATCAAAGCACAAAGGCCACTCAAGGTTAATTATCTTTTCAGACGGACGGTGAGACAACTATGAAGATTATTTGATCATTTAAAACGACCTCTCAACAAAAATCAAACATTGGACTTGAAAACAACCCTGTTGTAGTTAGTTGCGAAACAGTCCCATAGTATTGCGTTCCACAGAGGGTAGTTCCAAAACAGAAGCTCTGCTCATAGCAATTCTGTTCAGTTTTGGGTGAAAGAAATTATGTATGGTAGTTGCTCCTATTTACTTACCTCCCCACGAGGGCAGAGTTAGACACAAGGTCGGTTTTTAATGTGGGGAGGATGCAGCTCCCCCAAAACGGGCACTCTGGATAGGAACAAAAATAAAAATTTCCTAAATCTAGAAGGATTTCTCCTCCACTGACTGAGGTCAGAAAAGGTGATTTTTTGGTTGGTTGTTTTTGTTTTACGGCATACCAACCCTTTTTAGGTTATTTAATGCCGATCCAGTGATTTTGAAGAAAAAGTTTTTAATAGAATATATTTGTTTTTTTTTTTTTTTCAAGTCAGTTTCTATTTAACCCATAGTTGGGACCCTAACAGGTACTACCACTCTGGGTCAGAGTGGACCTGGGAGCAATGGCAATCAAAGGGTGGCTCCACACTCCCCAAAACCCGCAAGCTGGGGCCTCACCATCGGATATAGTTTAAGGTCATATCCAGGACCCAGAAAAGGTGAATTGTAGTATCAGAACAGATACTACACTTTGCTCCTAGCCAAAGTTGTTGCTAAACGAGTATTTGTGAACGTTTTAAAGGAGGAAGGGCATAGATTGAAGCTTAGTCAAGCAGCTACCATGAAAAAAAAACGAACCTGTAAGAAAAACAATACATCACTAGATTTCGAAGTAATTTTTCTCACTCTGTCAAAGCAGGAAAGGGTGCTTTGGAATGTGGCAACAGTTCTCTATCTTGGAAATGTCCAAGGAATTAATTTTACCTGTCCTCGGACGGGTATATTTCTAGTTTATCTATAGAATAAGACTGTCTGACAGTTCATTATCCGTTTCTGAATTTTTGAGATGAGGATTGGTTATTAATATTATTTGGATTCTTCGAACTACTGTTCTCATCTTGAGTGTTATTTTCACAAGATTTCAGCCAATGTAACCTCCGGCCTTCTTCAGGTGTACCTCTGATCTTCTTTAGGTGTATCTTGTGGTAAGAAAGTAATAAATTTATGATAAGTAATAAGATAGTTAACACACCGGTTCCCACCAGATCACCAAAGTTAAGCAACAATGAACCTGGCCAGCACCAGATGGGTGACCGTTTGGGAAGGCTAGGCGCTGTATTTACCATTCCAAGTTATGAGAAATTTCCAGGTTGGTATCTGGAGGTGTATTAATTCACTAGGAGAGATGCACCCCTAGTCTTAGTTAAAATATGCATCTAGGAGAAGATAACTCTGATGACGTCGACAGCAGGACATTGGATGGTCATGGAGGAGGTTGAATCTCTAGCAGATTAATGGTTCTATGGTATTAAGAGTTACGTTATTCAACTGTATTTTTTTTTTATATTCAATTTTCACCCCAAACAAGGCACAGTGCCACTTTGAAGTAGGGGGCTACTGTCAGAGACATAATTTGCAGGGGCATTATGAAGGGAGATGAGTAGAAAAATGTTTGTTA
This sequence comes from Euprymna scolopes, assembly GCF_053919585.1. Classification (NCBI taxonomy): domain Eukaryota; kingdom Metazoa; phylum Mollusca; class Cephalopoda; order Sepiida; family Sepiolidae; genus Euprymna; species Euprymna scolopes. Next base: position 111,932,860 of record NC_136502.1, read on the forward strand.
ACATTACACTTGAACTTCTGTATATCAGTACAGTTGGGAAAGCAGAATCCCGGAAGCGAGTTCCAAAGACTTGCAATTCTGAGGAAGAAACTATTAGAGTAAAAAGATTTCTTACACCTAGGGATCTCTACTGTAAAGGTGTGAGACTTAGTTGCTTGGGTTTGTCTGGATAGTCACGTCGAAGAGGTACAAGTGCTTGTAGTTTGTCAGAGCATTCACCAACTGTAGCTATGTGGATGATCTAAGGACAACGGATAGGTGCAAGCAAGTGAGTCAGATGCTGCTGCATTGAGGAAGGCAATGGCAACCTACCCCATGTATTCTGCCAAGTTCAAAATCATGTGATGTCTTCAGAGGAATCGCACCAACGGTGGACAAAAGTCTATGAATATTAACCATGATTTCATCTCCGGCATAAACATGCCACGATACAAGAAGAAGAAGAAGAAGAAGAGTAAGATAGTACATCTAGAAAACAAAATAGGTTTAATGTTCCTAAAATTCATACTAGAATTGGATGCAAGGACCCGTAGCATTGTGTATAAAGTACTTGGAAAAAGTTCAGTTGTAAGTTACACTCTTTTGGAGGTTGAAGGTTCAATACTTCGTTCAGGCAACACTCAAAATACAATTGTGAATTATTTAGAACTTCTAGCTAGCTGATGAAACAAGAACCATACTACTCTCACTTAAATGAATGGTTATATTCAAAATTCCTGAGTTCGACAAGATACACCTAAAGAAGGTGGAAGGTTAGATCGGCCGAAACGTTGTGAAAATAACACAAAAATAAGATGAGAATGGTAGTCTGAAGAATCCAAATATAGTATGAACTTGAGCATGTGGTGTAATGGGGAAAGGGGTGGCTGGTTAACTTTAATACATCTAAACCCAAGCTTCTATCTTTTCATCATCAATGCTCTGACACCCGTCTGGCAGCAATTGAAATGAATGGCTCTCGTCTTGGGGAGATTCCATATTTTGACAAACTTTTGGATCTGACATTCACTCCTGATCTGAAATGGAACAAACACATGATGTCATCGCTGGTCAAATCGTTCGACCCTGCATTTCTATTGCATTTTTGTATAGAAAGTTAACCTTTGATCTTTGCTTACATCATGCCACCTGCAGGTGGGTCTATTTGCCACCAGGTTATCCTGACATGTACTTATGTGACTCTCGTCAAAATTTATACTAGTTAACTTAATCTCTACTTGCCAGCATAGGCTCTCAATACATAACATAACGAACCAATTTCACTGTGAATACACACACACAGACACACACACACACACACACACACACACACACACACACTGCGATAATTGAAATATTTGATATTGTTTGTCAGTGCTAAATACCATAGTTTCACTTACCTGAGACGTTCTTTGTCAGTGCAATGTCACCCTCACTCCAACCATCCTCGCTCTCACTGTGACAGTCGGGGATCATGAATTGTCTCTGTTCGTTCTCTTCATCAACCCCGATTTCCTTTCAACAAAATAAAATAATAATTTCAGTTATTTAGCTTCAAAATACATCTCAGAATTTTTAAAGATTTTTATGTATATTTTTTCTTACAGTAGAACATATATATATATATATACGTGATGGATTAAAACACTGGACTGAGACACATAAGGTCTGGGGTTCAAGTCCTAACAACAGTCAAGCTACATTGAAGAGTGGTAGGGTCCCGAAACTCGCGTGTACATAGATTACTGGTTTTAAAAATAATAAATAAATAAATAATTAAATACGTCCAAATAAAAAGAGGGCTACTTTTAAGAAAAACACCGGATCTCTAAGGTGGAGACCATAACCTTAATATCGTTTTAAAAAATCAACAACAAAACTACGTAAATAGATAAACGATAAAAACTAAGCAGTAAATTGTCTATGGCATCATAGCGTAATGGCTTAAGACGCTGGACTGAAATACATAAGGTCCTAACAACAGTCAAGCTACACTGAAGAGGGATAGAGCTCCGAAATTCGCATGTACGTAGATTACTGTTTGTGAAAAAGAATAAATAAATAAATAAGTACATCCAAATAAAAAGAGGGCGACTTTCTAAGAAAAACACCGGATCTCCAAGGTGGAGACGATAACCTTAATATCGTTTAAAAAATCAACAACAAAACTATGTATGTACACACACACACACACACATATATATATATATATATATATATATATATTCTAGTTTATATGTTTAAATTTCATTTAAAAGGCTCAATTTTCAATTAAAACTCAAAATTTATTGCTTGAATCAAAGAATACAATGTTTAAATTAATGTCCTTAACCCATGAGTTTTTAATGTAAACATATCTCCTCAGAGGAAAATTTCTAGCACTGTACTAATATTGGTTAACAATAATTTTGCTAAACAGCATGTACAAAGAAAAAATATTAAAAGTGAAATGTCTTTAAGTGACATAGATAAAGGGAATGAATGTAGAGTGTAAAGAAAGGATATGAGGAATGGATCACCAAAGTTAAGCAACGTTGAACTTGGTCAGGACTAAATGGGTGACCATTTGGGACTTTCAGGTGCTGTATGTGCTCTCTGCTTATCTCGGCATTGTTTCCAGTCGTTCTAGTCTTCTCCTTGCCACTGGACTCAAACGGTGATGTTTCAGGAGAGGTATGGTTGATGATTGCGCAACCCTTGCCTCAAAATTACCTTTGTCTTTCAAGACTGAACGGAAACATAGGATCCAAATGCAGAATTATTCCTTGAAAAAAGTTTAAGATCCATAATGCGTGAAGGTTGATGACGTATGGATAAAAACCGAGAATTTCAGGTAAAATCCATTTTAAAAACAGGCAACAATTTTTGCGAAAATTAATCCGTTTCGATAATGATAGTATCCGAAGGTAGAGGTAAGTTTATTTGTTTAAAGTTTTTAAATTCAGATGATCAGGTTCAAGTTAAAAAAACAAAAAAACAAAACAAAACAAAAAAAAAACAATATAATTATATAATTGTTTCGCTGTATCTTCAGTGTAGCTAGTTGATCTTTTTAAAAGAAGAGTCTCATATCGCCTGAGGAGGTCTTTAGTTAGTCACACTTAATTGACTGAAACATAGTCATGATTGTGTAACGACATTAAATATGAATAAAAATACACTTCAGAATTTTTTAGGATTTTTTTCTTTTACAGTTGAACAAATAAAACATGTGTTGAATAAAATTTTAAAAAATTCAAAGAAATTTTATTTTTTCTATTTTATTTTTCTCATTTTTATTTATTGCAGCCAAAAGTTATTTTTTAATAAAAGTATGAAACACATCCGAGTCTTCAGTCCATATATATATATATATATATATATATATATATATATATATATATATATATAGTAGTAAGTTATAAAAATATATATGGCAATTAAGCTACACAGAATGTTCCGCGTTTCATCCACGCTAGGATTTGTCACAAGCCTGATGAATCCTAGCGTGGATGAAACGCGGAATATTCTGAGTAGCTTAATTGCCATATATATTTTTATAACTTACTACCTACCTCTAGCTATGTATTGAGCACTGTTGAAGTAAATACTTAAAGTTTACGCATATAATAATACTTTCGTATATTAATTTACATAATTAAATGAAGTAGTCATATATATATATATATATATATATATATATATATATATATACTTCAGAATAAAATTATCTAACAATCAACTGTTATGGAACCCTGTGATTATAAGTTTTACAAAATATAACTGGCAGTAATATTCTATAAGTACTATCCCACCTAAATAAAAATTGCTCGATATACAAGATAGAGCAAATAAATCAAATTTTAGTCATTCAAGGAATTTAAAAATTTATGACGTGAAATGTTTGAATTTCAAATCAAAAGATTTCATGTCATAAATTTTTAAATTCATTGAATGATTATATATATATATATATATATATATATATCGTACAGAATTTTAAATGGAATCCTTTATTCAATCCGCGGCAGTAGCTTGCTCTCATTCCGTCAGCTATGACCAGGTCCAAGTATTAAATAATTCATAATTGTCTTCTGGAGCTGGAAGGTGTCAAAATTATTATCATCACTTCCAATGAAGATTACTTCGACGTATAAAAAACGTGACCAATACAAGGCCAACGAAAAGCAACAAAAAATGAGAAGAGAAAAGACTTGGTGAACAGAAACAAACAAACAATTTTATTAGGAAAAGAAAAAAAGAAACTTAGAGTTAACAAAGTTCACGAGCTGTCTGCTGCTAAGATTTTGCTCTTAGCTACAAAGAAAGTCCTTTGTGTGGTAACAATTACGAAAGACCAAAAGAAAGACTGACGAGTTGAGAAGGCCTTTTTTTTTACTTACTGCTGTGATATGAGATTTCAACCAACATAGGACTTTTTTTTAGAAAAGGAGAAATACTTTAGCAAAATCGAAAGAGTTTTCTCCCTTTGTTTGCAATTTAAGCTTATATTTTCTAATGTCGTCTATTTTAAAATCAAATTCCTCTCGTGTAGATTAGTTGTAGTATCTGCAGATACAAATAACTTGTTATCTGAAATAATGTTCCGAGAGTGTTCTTTTAAAGCGAGGAATTTATTTCCTCATTTTCCTGAAGAAATAACTTGTAAAAAAGATACACATAGTTCGGATAATAAGGTTCTCTGAATATGCAAAAAGTCCAGTAAAAAAAATACTTCCTTGTTCCTGCTTTGAGTCCGGTCAGAATAGAAATGTTTTGTTTTTTTTTTTGTTTGTTTTTTTTTTTACTTAGAAAAACTGCAGCTTGTGACATATCCATTTTCTTCAGGCCTTAGAAGAAAATATCTTAGTGATTGACACTTCCAACTCAGTCTTTCCTAGTGAGAATATTTTTCACGTGTGTCTTCTCTCCTGTAAGCTGGTATTTTTCGACACATTTAACTGCCAAGTCCTCGACAGATTTCTTGGAGTTACTTAAAGTAGTTTTTTTTTTCAGCGAGATACGAATTCGTCAGAAAACTTAGACGCAATCACTTCAACATTATAAACTTCGACAGGTATCTTAGACAAGTTCACTTCAACATTTTAACATCCTGTTTAGATGGAGATAAGATAGCACGCCAACACATTGCAAGTGTCAAGCCCAAACTGCTAACTTCAGCTAGCATTCTATCACAAAACGTGGGAATGCGCAGATTAATCAATAAGCAAAAATTAGTCACATGACCAACGACATCAGCAACAGTGAAACAAACTCAAAAGAAAGGAAGAAGAGGAAAAAAAGAGAAGAAAAAGAAATATGCCCCCCCCCCCGCCCAACTTCTACCAAAGTCCAATTTTCAGCGCGAGCGATACTGTGAATGCAATTATAGATTGCTTTAAGATCTCCAACCGGTTATGGTTGCCTGAATTAGATGACATTAAATGAACGGTTCAGTTTCGAAATTCCATATAGATTCCTGAGTTCGACAGAAAGATTCCCAAGTTTTACACCTGAAGAAAATTGGAGGGTAGATCAGCCGAAACGTTGGGAGAATAATTACCCACGCCGAAAACAGTAGTCAGAAAGTAAAGAATTTTTTTATTACAAAAATTATAATTCCATACAGATCTGAGGTCGACGATATACACCTGAAGAAGGTCGAAGATAACACCGGTCGAAACGTGTAAAAAACGTCCAAGATGAGAAGAGTAGACCCAGTCATGCAGAATTCTTTCAATTCAAAACTTGTTCTTTTGAATAATGGCAGCCGTTTTTTTTTTTTTTTTTTGTTTTTTTTTCTGAAGGGATTTTCCCAAATGTCCTTATTCAAAGAATTTGTTTTTAACATAAAATATTGTTTTGTTTATTTATTTACTAGAAGGCCGCTCGGCATTACCCGGTCATAAAATATGCATAAATAATATATTTTAATTCATACAGAAACTGAGACATGTGGATGCAAGTATTATGTTTTTTTTTTCTAAACAGTTCACTTCTTACAAGTAAAAAAAAAAAAAAAAAAGTAGTCGAGCTGAGATCGAAACCAAAACCTAAAAACAGTGAGTCAGGTACGATAGCCATTAGACTAGCGTGACACGACTTGATAAAGTGTTTTCAAACATAAGGAATCTGTAATTAAATGTGAACCATTCATACATGCGTGAAACAGTTAGAAAAATTCAACGACTCCCACGTACTATTTTTTCAATTTTGACCCCTCAGAAGCCCCTTTTCCGGATGCAAACCTATTAAAAAGTTTTCCACGTATCTGAATAACCTATATACCAAATTTTAAGTCTGTAGATTAAAAATTCGTTGAGTATATAGGTTGAGAAGTATTTTCACACGTACACACACGCACATTATCACTTTTATAGATATATAGAATATTTATCTATTTGTTAAAAGCTATATATTTTTCTTATTCCATTTTCTCCGAGTTGGTTTATCTTTATTCTTAAGCCTAAAAATTGGATAAAAGTCTAATACGAAAATCTTAACCATCGGCGCGAACAGAGCAGCTGTATGGTTTTTCTTTTCCGTGTCTGTCAAATTCGTTTGGTTTGAAGAACATTATGAACACTATTATTACTCCAAATAATGCTGGTCTCATCCACTAATTTCACTCTTCTTTCTTTCCTTTACAAATCCAACCCAATTTCTAAAATAATAGGGAAAAAATCAGTTGGACGGGCAAAGTGCTTATTTCCTGAAAGATTTGAATTTATATTACCTGTTTACGACATTGAAACGAGACTTGGTCACAAAGAATAATAAAAATCGAAACTTGTTTGGCAATCTAAGTCTCCCATGTACCAAGTCATGTCATGCAACAAAGCAAGAAGATTTCAAGTTTAACTCTTTTCTGTTTGGCAGCCATGTTTGATTCTTTCATTTATTTATGTACTAGCAGGGAGACCCGACATCTTTTAGGATTGAATGAGAATCAACGAATATTCCACACTTTCAATACTTTTATTGTCATCGAATTTGGTATAATCGTCCATTTTTCAATTAAATCTGTTGAGTGACTGCTCTTGTCGGGGACTCAATGCGGCACACTGGGAGGAAGCTTCACACGCCTCCCTGCAATCCATAATATATTGTAGTCTACATTGCACTGTAGAGAACATACTGTTGATTTTATTACTTTATTTTTATACAATGGCTTGAATCAAAGTTTAAAACGCGAAAGTCAAGTATCCTGGTTCAATTGTGCTCTAGAAAAAAACAGAAACAATCATTTGAACGCGCCCCTGACTTATCAAAGAACCTTCTGCTTGTGCGGTGATAAAACTTTTCAAATGCATTTGACTTCGACACCTAATACTTACGTGTTTTGCTTACATTTCATTCAACTATAACACTTTATTTACGTTTTTTTTTCTTCTATAAGCATTTTTGGGGACTGTAGTAAAACGTCTTCACATTATTAATGTTTACAATAAATATTAATGGCATGAATAAAGCGGGGATTGATTTAAACACTCCTTGTACGTATTAGTTCAATATCTGGGTAGATGCCAGATACGTCCAGATTGCAACTGTCTATTATTTATATTCAGTATGCCGCTATCTGTCTCAAAAAGTGGAGGATTTCGTTTTTTGTCATAAACACACTTTTTTCAAACACTATGGATAATAATCAAGTTTATGAAATGCAAAAATTTTCAGTGATAATTTATACTATTGAACTTTATAATTTTTTTCAGTTTGAAGACAATCATAGGATCATTACTCTTAACAATTGTACTGTACATTTTTCTTTGCCAATCATTTACGTTAAAACCATACTTTTTCTCAAACTTTCTTAGTCATATCGCAAAAAAGATATAAACATTTTTTTTTTCGTATAATGAACGCAATAATCATATGTTAAATTATAAGCAGGTATGAGATTATAACATTATCGAAAAAAGGGGAAAGAAAACCTGTGATTTTTTTTTTTCTTTAGAAAATTCTCAACGTTTTGTCCCCATTTTCGGGGGACTTCCTCAGGAGAATAAGGATGCTTGGGGAAAATAAATTATTTTTTTCAATCATCCTTATCATTCTCCCGAGGAAGTCCCCCGAAAATGGGGAAGAAACGTTGAGAATTATTTTTAAAAAGGGCGACAGATTTGCTTTCTCCTTTTTTCCATAATCATATATCCTTCCGGTGGGATTCCAATAAGATTAAATATTAACTACACGATCGTTGTCGATATCATTTCTGTTTGGCTTTTACGAAACTGTTCCTGTTACATTTTACAACTGGTAAACGTTAATCAAAAGTGACCTTTCCAGGGCATACATCGTAAAAGCACAAACAGCTGACATAAGTGTAAACAAACACAAACAGAATTCGATCTTAAATTAATTTTTTGTTTTTTCGTATAACGAACACAATAATCATGTTTTCTATTTTTCATTTCAATAATATTACGTATTAATTATATAACCGCCCCTATTACTTGCCTCTCCACGAGGGCGGAGTTAGACACAAGGTCAGTTTTTAATGTGGGGAAAATCCAGTTCCCCAAAAAGGGGCACTCTGGATAAGAACAACAATAAAAATTGTCTCCGTCATGAAGGATTTCTTCTCCACTGATCGAGGACAGAAAAGGTGAAGTATGGTGTCAGAACAGATACTACACTGTGATTTTGGCCCGAAGGCCAATTGTTGGAGAGTTGTTGCCGATATCATTTCTGTGTGACTTTTACGACATTGTTTCAGAAAATTCTTTATTGCGTTTTACATCAGTCTATAATTGCAGATATATTTTACAAGTTGTAAACATTAACTAGATGTGGCCTTTTTATGGCATTCGTCGTAAGGCACAAACAACAGCTGACATAAGTGTAAACAAACACAGACGGAGCTGGATTTAACTCATTTGTCTCTTAAAAATTCACGTTAGGGTTTGTGTTCCTTTTATAGAAGTGTTGGTTGAATTTGAATAAAATGAAGCCGAAACAACGCATTATTATAAAATAAACGGATATTTATTTTGTTTGAAATTTATATTGAAATTCATAAACATATTTCGAAGGTAAACTTCACCTTGAGTATGTCTTTTTTTTTTTTTTTTTTTTGAAATGTTGTTGTTGGAGCATAAAATCAGTCAGTAGACCTCTACTTGCTGATTTTATGCTCCAACTTGCTGGTCTCTGTATTCGTTTATGTCTGCGCGCGTATGCTTTAAACTGTGTATGCATGAATTGAGATAGCAGTAAACCCCAGGCCCGACAGAGCAGTGAAGGGGAAGGGTAAAGCAACATAAATCTTAGCTTTGTCGTTGATTTCGAATTAATTGTTTAGAAAAAAAAAATCAAACTTTTACGCATTCAGGGTGGATTGAAATCGGTAATTTTTATAGATTAAGAGAAATGCATATGAATGGTCTCGAATATTTTTTTTTTTGTTTTTTAATTTGTTTTTATTGATTCAGGCAAGTGTATGCGCGGACATATATGCGCAGAAACCTAGCTCTAACTATGTATTGAGCACTATTCAAGTAAATACGTAAAGTTTACGCATAAAATTATACTTTCGTATATCAATTTATGTGATTAAATGAAGTGTATATATATATATATATATATATATATATATATATATATATATATTATTTTTAAAATATAATTATCCACTGACACGTGCTTCGTCGTCTACGACTCATCAGAGTGGCTTCGACGAAACATGTGTCAGTGGATAATTATATTTTAAAAATAATATATATGCCGCTCCCCATTAAGGGGGTACCAGATTGGTCAAAGGGAAAATTATTCCCAACAAGCATTTAGGTAAAAATGCACTTTCGTATAAATACTTGAATTCATTTAAGAAAGTATCGCTAACAAAAACAAATAAAAACATATATATATATATATATATATATATATATATATATATATATATATATATATATAAACTAGCAATCCGCCCGGCATTGCCCAGTCGTTACATACGCTTAAATATGATATTTTGATTAATGCAGATTTCGTATTTATTATTATATTATATTGGACTCAATATATAGTAATGATAAAAAAAAAAAACTAAAAAAGAAAAAAAAATGTCTCGTGCGCCACCACCGAGAATCGAAACCAAAAAGTTTAGCTTACGATTTACTTTTTCCTTTGGCGTTAATGCCTGATCTATGAAGATATGTTTGCGGCAAGGTTAAAAATTAAAGCATTAACTAATAGCCTTACGCATGTATATTGGTAAAACTGACAGAAAAGTTTAGTAGGAAATTTTTTTTAAACAAATATATATATACACATACATAGATACCTATATAAAAAGAGGTTTGTGTTTACTATAACCTTTTTACACAAATATTACGAAAGTATAAATCATGTAGAATATCTGCATTAATATAATTACACGTAATAGTTAACTAAAGATGATTATCTCATGAGAAAACAGAAAAAACTAATAAAGAATTAATTAAAATGAATGTTTAAAAGAATATGCAAATTAGCTAAATCTTTTGCTAGTGAATTCAATTCCACCTATCCTTCGATCTTCCTCGGTGTATATATAAAGGTGACCTTGTCTGTCTGTGTAGAGAACGGTCTCTATTAAACTACTGTGTCAATTTTGAGTCTACAAACTTGAATCTTAATATATAGAGGATTTGAACCCGTGAGACAAATTCGATTTGGTTTTTAGCTGGTAAAAATAACTGCTAAGGAGTTAAAATTGCAAAAAAATTTAAACTTGGCAGTCGTAAGTTGATATAAAATGCTTTTTTTTTTTTTTTTTTTTACACAGAGATCACCACTTATCAAGGCCCGGAAGCCACTCAGGGATAAGGGTTATTGCAAGTACATTACGTTAGTGAGGAGATTTGATGAAGTGTTTACTTAAGGGGGCGGTTCATTAGGAATTTGTTAACATTAGACTTGAAGACATCCAAGTTGTAGTCCGGAGGGAAGCAGGCAGACGGAACAGAGTTCCACAGGCGTGCAGTTCTGAGAAAGAAGCTTTGTTCATGAAATCCGCGTTTTGATTTAGGCACAGATATAGAGTGGGGGAAATTTTTCACAGTGGATTCAGCTAGACGGGTGTTTTTCGTGAAAGATTGGTGAAAGATTTGTACGCATGCGCAAATACACATTTATATGTTATAGCCTGTAAGTTTTTGTTTTTACTATTTCCTGTTCATTTGACCATTGCACAAACTTTAACGACTAAGGCTGAAGCGCTGTATATTTTGGTTTCGCTTTTAACTGATGACTACGTCTGTGACAACATAATATTCTTTTCGTTGTTTTGACTCTTGAGTATCCGCTAATATCGTATATGTTTTCATGTAGACTGGTGTGGTTCTCGGTTGATTAACTGTGTCTAACTCTATCGGATATATACTCGAGAGTCAGAAGAATGAAAAGAATATGCTTTTGTCACAGCCCAACTGCTGACAGATAATTCCTTTTTTTTTTTTATATACTTTTGAAATCACTACTATATGTTGGGTACAATATAATAATCTATAGTGCATTGATTCTCTAACAATAAATACGAAATCTGTTTAAATTAAAATGTCATATGTAAGCATATTTTATGACCATGGAATGCCGGGCGCCCAGCTTGTATATATATATATATATATATATATATATATATATATATATATATATATATATATATATATATATATATATATATATGTGTGTGTGTGTGTGTATTTACATGGTAGTCACCACTTATCAAGGCCCAGAGGCCACTCGGGATAAGGGTAATTGCGTTTACAGTAATCAATAGGATAATATCGTAGTAATCGTTAGTAATAGAGATTTGATAAAGTGTCTTACTTAAGGGGGCGGTTTATCAGGAATTTGTTTATGTTGGACTTGAAAACATCGAAGTTGTAGTCAGGTGGGAAACAGGCAAACTATTTATGAGGTGTTCATGCCATCCGATGAAACACGTGCAACACTGTGACGATGGGACAGGGGTCGGGGCTTAGTAGACAAAATGGGACCTATTAGATAGAAGTTTTTTTTTACCTTATCCAAGAGGGAGAGACTAGTGCTAGATGTACCAGCCCCCAGATATGACAACAATACTACATGCATAGTCGAATGATGGCTTTGTAGAGGTAGAGGGTATTCTCAGGTGTGAGTAGTCTTCTAGCACGATAGAGGAAACCAACCTCCTTTGCAGCAGCCTTTGCAATGTCCTCAATGTATTTGTTCTAGTTCATATTGCCTATAAATGTTAAGCCGAGGAGTTTGAAGGAGGAATTCTCAGGTAGGGTGTTATCTGTCATTCCTCTCTTAGTAATACAAAGTATATTTCATTAAAAGCTATTTATAAGAATGATCGGTGAGAAAAGTTAGGAATATTTCAATGAATAAGTTTAAATATTTGGTTTTGATGAGCAGACGATAATGAGAAAAGAGTAATGAATTCGATGTCTCTGTGTTCGTTTATGTCTGCGCGCGTATGCTTTAAACTGTGTATGCATGAATTGAGATAGCAGTAAACCCCAGGCCCAACAGAGCGGTGGAGGGGAAGGGGTAAGCAAGGTAAATCTTAGCTCTGTCGTGGATTTCGAATTAATTGTTTAGAAAAAAAAAATCTAACTTTTCCGCATTCAGGGTGGATTGAAATCGGTAATTTTTATAGATTAAGAAAAATGCATATGAATGGTCTCGAATGTTTTTTTTTGTTTTTTTTAATTTGTTTTTACTGATTCAGGCGAGTGTATGCGCGGACATATATGCGCAGAAACCATTTTAAGCATTTTTATTTTAGACATCGAAATGTATACTTCTTAGCTACACCTTCATTGTCCGAGGACAAAAGGTTGAGGTATATAATATCATCAGAACAGACACTACACTTTGCCTATAGGCAAAAGAAAAATAATTAAAAAAATAAATAAATAAAATAAAATAAAAGAAGTCAAGGAGTATCTGTTTTTCTCTTTTACCGACCAAGGGCAGAGCAGATACTACACTTTGACTTTTTTATCCGCCCATGTTGTTCTTTCGTTTTAATGAAAGATTTTATGTAACTTTGAGAACTGCAGTATAGTCTGAAAAACTCGTAATTCAATGTATCTGTGTGTATGAGGTGGGGGAGGGAGGTTAAACGTATTGAACAAATCTAAACCTAAAGGCAACAACAGTAAACAGTAAAACGAGATACAGCAGGAAGTGAATGAGGGGGGGGGCTAAAATCTATTATAACCAAATGACATTGTCCAAACATTGTCCACAATCATCGTTCCTGACCTCGATCTGTGACCCCTACTGACCTTTTTTTTTAGAATCCTCTTTTGAATGTTTTCCAATTTGCGTCACTTTAGTATCGGAGATGATTGTGAAAAGAGCCATGATTTCTTTGTGATCAAAATCGCTCAGCTCATAATTCCCATTCAAAAAGCTCAAACGCATTCGTCGCCAAAAAGCAGTAAAGAAAATCAAATCACGAACGGGTAATCTGAAGATGCGGCCGATTGGTCTGCGTACTTAGCGCTGAAAATGTTATTTCAAACTTAAGCACCACCAAGCATGACGGATCAACGAAAATGCTATTTTGAATCTTAAGCACCACGTACATACCGATGAACTCACTCATGGAGATGCATGGATGTTTTTTTTTTTTTTTAATGCTATTAAGTGCAAGCATGACAGATTAACGAAAATTCTATTTCAAACTTAAGTATGACAGACCAACGAAAATGTTATTTCAAACTTTAACGTGACAGACTAACAAAAATGCTATTTTAAACCTAAACATAACAGACCAACGAAAATGCTAATTCAATCATAGGTTTGACAGACCAACGAATATGCTATTTCAATTATAGGTGTGACAGACCAACGAATATGCTATTGGAAACTTAAGTGTTACAGACCAACGAAAATTCTAATTTCAATTATAACGTGACAGACTAACGAAAATGCTATTTCAAACATAAGCATAACAGGCCAATGAAAAATGCTACTTTAATTGTAAGTGTGACAGACCAACGAAAATGCTATTGCAAACTTCATTGTGATGGACAGATGAATATTCTGTTTCCAACTTAAGCATTACAGATCAATAAACATGTTATTTCAAAGAGGCATGACAGACCAATAGACATGTTATTTCAAACAGGCATGACAGACCAATAGACATGTTATTTCAAACAGGCATGGCAGACCAATAGACATGTTATTTCAGTCTTTTATATGACGCATAACGAACATGCCATTTCAAATGTAAGCGTGAGAAACCAACGAAAATATTAACTGAAACTTGATTATTTAAAATTTTAGCTTCACAGACGACGGGCTGACAGAGCCTCTTATAGCAATGCTTCGACGTATTTAAAAAAGATACGTCCATTCAATCTTGTCGTTTCCATTTCTCTTTCACAATGGATGTTGGCAATCTTTACATGGTTCCTCTCATAAATACTAGATCTCTACTGTTATATCAAAGGAACTGTGTATGTGTGTTCATACCCTATGGACTCGAAAATGGCTGGGCCCAAATGACATGAACTAGGAGCGACGAGAATGTGTAGGGGACAAGAAAGAACACTATTTATCGATTGCTACATACAAACCATTCTCGCTTTTTTTAGGTGCGTCGAAGTAGCTCGATTTTTTTTTTTTTGTATGGAAATTGCTTCAGACAAGGCATGAAGATATTTAATGTAAGAAGCTAAAAAAGTACCACTTTAAGGTCTAAAGCCAGCTAATGTTAAGTGTGAGGTAAATGGATTCCGACTCTGAAAACAGAAATCCTTTCCTCTTTGTTAGAAACATCGCTCATGGAATGTGAGGACAAAATAATTTTTTCTTGTTTAAAAACTCACACAAATCTATATTCTGTGCCTGGCAGTGTTCTTCGATAGGTTTGTATAAGAATCTCTTTGATAAGTATTGATAATAGAAAAAATTAAATGAAAAAAAAGAGCAGGCGATTTTGACCAAAGTTTACGCCTTATACAGCCTAACATCTGCCTGCTTCCCACCAGACTACAACTTGGATGTCTTCAAGTCCAACGTTAACAAATTCCTAATTAACCGCCCCCTTAAGTAAACAATTCATCAAATCTCCACACTAACGTAATGTACTTGCAATAACCCTTATCCCTGAGTTGCTTCGGGCCTTGATAAGTGGTGATCACCGTATTAAAAAAAAACATAACAAGTGTCTTTATAAAATCAAGTGTAGGTTCTTTGATATGAAAGGGTGCATGTTCGAAATGAATGTTTCTGCTTAGAGCACAACTAAACCATGATATTTTGCATTTTAAACTTTATTTCAAACCATTATATATGGAGATAATAATTTTATAAAATTAACTGTAGGTTCTCTACAGTGCAATGTAAACTACAATGTATTGTCGACTAAGTAACTGTGGGGAGAAATGTAAACTTTTATCCCAGTGCACCACGTGGACGGTTTCACAGATTTCGATGACAATAAAATATGAGAGGGTTAAACATTCGTTGATCCATTCAATCCCGAGCAACGTGGGGTATCCCTGTTAGTTCTAAATAGACTTGAGGGAAACTAATGCTAACAGCAGAATCAAACAAAAAGTAAAAGTTTTTCCTTGCTATTTCGTACGAAATTACTTGTAACTTAGCCTTTTGGTCAAGATCAAAGTGTAGTATCTGTTCTTCAGATGCTGCACTTTCATTTCTTGTTCTCTTTCGGTGAAGGAGCAGTCCTTCACGACTGAGACAATTTTTTATTTTTGTACCTTTTCTCCACGTTAAAAAACGACCCTGGTGTCTAACTCTGTCCTTTTGGGAGGCATTGTAAATAGGTACAATGAAATGTTACAAACTAAAATGTGACAGATCAAGAGACGGGCGGACGAACCAACTGACAGACGGACGGACGGACGGACGGACCGACCGACCGACCACCTTTTTGAATTACTTCGACGCACCTAAAAAAAAAAAAAAAGGGAGACTGGTTTATATGTAGTAATCAATAAATAGTGTTCCTTCTTGTCAATCACTTCTTGTTGCTCCCCCCCCCCCCGGACACCTTCTCGTCGCTCCCAGTTCATGTCATACGAGTCACCTTTTGCCGAGAGGTACGTCTCTGAGAAAAGGAAACCAATGAACGAGGAGGGTGGGTGTTGCGAAGGAGGAGCATGGCGATGCTTTGGCCACACGAATCGACATGTACGTGTGCGTGGTTGGTTGGATGGTCCATAGAATCAATGACAGGAAATGCGAATGGGTTAGGGTTTGGGTTAGGGTTAGATGGCATGGAGAGAGATTTTGAATGGAATAAATTGAACTGGCAAAAGATCTGCTCTTGTTTGCTCTGTTGGGGTTAGGATAGAGAGTAGGGGGGATGGTGAAAGAAATCTGTATCAACCTCTACTTCTGTATTGTGGAAGAGAGAGAGAGAGAGAGAGAGAGAGAGAGAGAGAGAGAGAGAGAGAGAGAGAGAGGGGGAGATTATTCAAGAAATCTACATTAAAATCTACTTTTGTGGTATTTTGGAATAGAGAAAGAGAGCGAGAGACAGACAGACATAGTGACTAGGTGATAGAGGAGATGGTTTAAGAAATCTGCATAAAATCTATTTTATGGTATTGTGGAAGGAACACAGAGAGAGAGAGAGAGAGAGAGAGAGAGAGAGAGAGAGAGAGAGAGAGAGAGAGAGAGAGAGGAGATAATTCAATAAATCTACACTAAATCTGCTTTTGTGGTGAGACATCGCAAGCCTGTCTCTGCTCTATTGCTATTTTCATGGAAAGTGCTCGACTGAACTCCAATCTATATTTCCCCTCCTTGCCAAACTTTCACAAAAACACTTGACCAGCTACAACCACTATATATGATTTCCCCTACTCTCTATCTGTGCCTAAATCTAAACGCAAATTCCATGAATAAAGCGTCTTTACCAGAACTGCCCGCCTTTGGAACACTGTTCTGCTGATCTGCTTCCGATTGAATACAACATGGTAATCTTCAAATCCAATATAAACAAGTTCTTGTTGAGCCGTCCCCATAAATATTTAAATTCTACCTAATCTGCACCATTAACGATTACTATACTACCACCTTACATTCATTAACCCTTATCCTCGAGTGGCCTTTGGGTTTTGATACATGGTGACTCTCAAGAAAAAGAAAAAGAATAGAGTAGATGATGGGGGGGGGATTCAAAGAAATCTATATCCACCTCTACTTTCGTTTTATTGTGGAAGAAAAAAAGAAGAAGGGGAAATAAGAAGAAAAAAAGAGGAAGAAAAAAGGAAGAAAAAGAAGAAAAAATAGGAAAGAAAAAGAAAAGAAGAAAGAAAGAAGAAAAAGAAGAAAGGAGAAAAAAGAAGAAAAATAGGAAAGAAAAAGAAGAAAGAAGAAAGGAAGAAAAATAGGAAAGAAAAAGAAGAAAGAAGAAAAGAAGAAAAAATAAGAAGAGAAAAACAAAGAAAAAAGAAGAAAAGAAAGGAGAAGAAAGAAAAAGAAAAAAGAAAGATGAAGAAAAAAGAAGAAAAGAAAGAAAAAAGAAGAAAATGGAGGAGAAAGAAAGAAGAAGAAGAAGAAAAAAAGCTGGTGATTGCTATCTCGGCTATGCACTGGCTATTTTGGTTAGGAGGGAGGGTGTTTAGGGAAAACACTGGATAAGGGAGAAAATGTCAGAAGGGAAGCTGAGGTCATGTTCAGGGATAATGATTGCGGACAATGGCTGGACAAGATAAAGCATTTTTTTATCTCCTGTATCCTTTTCAGTTTCTTGCATTTTATTCAACACTAAACAGTAACACTCTCTCAGTGTTTGCCATTCAGCCATCACGGATTTCTCCTCCCTCAACACAACCACTCCCTCTTCTGTGTCATTGAACCTGTCAACTGTAACCATTCCAGTCTTCAATGAACAGAACAATTTTCGGAATATTTGCATTGTTTTCATCTGTAGATTTTATATCAGTTCCACATAAAGATTCAAGCACGTCTCATTAAACAACGCCATTTCTATCAATTTGAAAGCGCGTGTGTGGCGGGTAAGATTCGCTAGGGGGAGGGGCGCCAATATTGATTGATTCAGAAAGGCGTCAAAATCAATGCGCATATAAAATATGAGGCGTTCCAAAAGTAACGCCTCCTATTTTTTAAAAATTTATTCCGGCTAAATGGATCAGAGGTAGTGCAAATTGCATTGATATGATGTCTGCACTTATGCATTCATGACCTGAAAGTTTCATCTCTCTGTTACAGATATTGACCATAAGAAGACTCTAAGAAAGCAACCCCTGTCATGGACGTGCGTCAGAAGCAGAGATGCGTCACTGAATTTCTGGCAAAAAGTGCATCGAAAGTAGTGGTGACTGTAGAAAAGCAAATTCTAGAGCAAAAAAAATATATTTATATATAAATATATATATATATATATAAATATATATATACATAAGTATATATATATATATATATATATATATATATATTGATATGTAGTTTGCTTGAAGCATTGTGTGGGATAGGTATGTAAAAGAGATTTAGAAGGCTGTCACAATGCGAGGAATGAATTATAGTCACTGTTGGTAAGAGGAGACCAGAACGTGGTGATTTACAAATCAATAAGTACATATATATATATATATATATATATGTATATTTTATTATTATTTTTTATATATATATTTATTCAGTTGTATGGTAAAATGTCTTACTTGTAATTCCATGCGACGTATTCCATTATTAATTTCGAAAAAATTTTCCCTTTTCAAATGGTGTGCGTAACAGGTCGGTTCAAAGCATGCTGGATGAAGGGCTGGAAGTTGTGTAGCTATGTGAGGTCTCGGGGCAAATGTGAGTAGGGGATTTATGTATGGTATGATTAGGTAATTAACATGTTTATAAATTTGCTATTTTTATTTGTCTTTATTTTTATTTTATTTATTTATTTATTTTTTTGGTTTATAACTTGTTTTAGCGTAAGCTTTTTTTATTGTTCTCTGTTATGTTGTCTTTATCATTATTATTATTATTTATTTTTTTTTTAATTTGTTTTTTTTCTGCTGATGTGTGGGTGTCTCTGCCTTTCTGGGTCACTTAAGTCGCTGCTGGGCTGCGTCGTCCGGTCGGCTACTGTAGGGGCGGAATGTGAAAGAGGGGGAGAGGTCGGGGTCGGCAGCTGGGTGTTTAGGTTAGTGTTGCTGGGAGTAGGAAGATAGGTGAGGGGAAGGGAAGGGGAATAGGGGTGACATTTTTTGGGAGTTGTTAATTTATTTATTTTCATGAGTGGTAGTCGATTTTTATATATTTTTATTTTTTTTTATTCTAATTGGTTTGTATTACTTCAGCTAACTTTTAATTTTAGTTGGCTTGTATTAACTTTGATTTTAGTTGGTTTGTATTACTTCAGTAACTTTTAATTTTAATTAATTTTTTATATTAAATATACTGCTGTTTTATTTATTAGATTTCTTTTAGTATATTATTGTTATTTTATCTTATTTTTTTGTATTATTTATATGGGAGGAGGTTGTGGTAATGTCCTGTTTGAAATGTGAGGCGGGCTGTGAGCTGTGTGCAGTGGTGTATCTGTTCTAATGGGTTATGGTTGTAATGGTAAGTGTTAGGTGGGAGCCGTGTGTAGAGTTATATAATGAATGAAGATCCGAGCTCCAGTCTGTTATTGAGTTCTGACCGTAATTTGGATATTAGTAGCGATTCTTTTATGCGAAGGTTCCCAATATTGCGTTCTGTGGTTAAAATATCGACTTTAATAGATTTGCTAGTATTTCTGCAGGTGTTGAGGTGTTTTCGGAATGATGATGCTTGTGTTTGGATGTGTTCTTTGATTCTTATGTGTAGTATTGGTGGGGAAGCCTCTTACACGTTTTCTCGTGTTCCAAAGGTGTTTAATGACAGTGCTGGGGTTTCCGTTGGTCTCTAGGACCTGGTGGAACCGTTTAGTGCATTCTGTCTTGTCTTTTGGCTTGCTACACTTACCAACAGCGACTATAATTCATTCCTTGCATTGTGACAGCCTTCTAAATCTCTTTTACATACATACATATATATATATATATATATATATATATATATATAAGTATATATATGTATAAATATATATATATATAAGTATATATATGTATACATATATATATATAAGTATATATATAAATATATATATATATATATAAATATATATATATATATAAATATATATATAAATATATATATATATAAATATATATATATTAATATATATATAAATATATATATATAAATATATATATATATATGTATATATATATATAAATATATATATATATATAAATATATATATATAAATATATATATGTATATATATATAAATATATATATATATAAATATATATATATATAAATATATACATATATATATACATATATATATATATATATTAAATTTATTTATACAAACATTAATGGCTACATATGTGCATACATGTTTCTGTAATCACCCGCGTTGGGGGACTACGTCTTCAGGTCAGGAATTACCGTCGAGAACTGATATTTCAAACAAAAACATTTTCCTATTTCGTTTATAAAGTTAGAATGTAACCTGGGTGGGAGTCATAAGCGAGGAGAGGACAAGTGAGGTCTTTGAAGATAATAAACATCTTCTTTTTCATTTCCCTTTCTTTTTATCTATCCCATCTCTTGGTTTTTATGGCG
>NC_136502.1:111958457-111968457 GCF_053919585.1 Euprymna scolopes
AATTCTTCTTCTTCATCTAAGATAAGAAAGACTATGTTGAAGATCGTCAAGCCCAAATATTAGCTGACGTTGTGTGCCGTGATATTGTAAACAAACACAGACGGATTTATATATATATATATATATATATATATATATATATATATATATATATATATATATATATTAAATTGTGATTCAATGAATTAAAAAAAAAAACTTATTGAAATGAAGTGGTTGAGTTTCATATCAAAGATTTTTATTATTCTAAGCAAGACAAAGTGTATATTAATCTCCTTAACCTATAGGTTTTCGATGTCTACCATCTCATCAGAGGAGAGAAAATATTAGCAAATATTTATAAAGATATATTTTCTAAAGTCACTGAGACATGGAAAGTCAAAGTCAACATAATTAAATTATCTTTAAATTATCAGAAGTTCTGTAGCAAGAAGATTTGCAGAAAAGGATATGAAAATTGTAGATTCAGATTGCTTGGTAAAATCCATGGTAGGCGTTCTTTACAGTAGTTGGGTAATAAGGTCCAAGTTATATATTGGGTAATCCGCATAGCTGTGTAGATGTCCGAATCGGTCAAGTGCTTGTATAAATTTGTTTGTGGGTCCAGCGAAAATAATTCAAAGTCTGGTGGAATCCTTATCATTAGAAGTCTATATTTGTATTAGTGGTGTGAGGTGTTAGTTGTAGGGAGAGTAGGTAGTGGTGAATGGTAGGAAATGGAGTGAAACACATGTTCACATATATCCATATATACATGAACACATATATACATACACACACACACACACACACACACAATATATATATATATATATATATATATATATATATATATATATATATATATATATATATATACACGGCAGAATAGATATCTCTTTAAATAAAGATTCAAAGACTCATAAAAAGTTTGATCGGTCGCTTAATTGAGATCAGGTTGTGTACTGGTTATAGAGACTGGGCCAGGGAAGGAAAGGGGGGAACGAGAAGGAAATAGAGATAAGAATAAAAAATAAAATAAAAATAACATAAAAGAATGGGTCAAAGACGCAAAATAATAAGTTTTTTCAGGATTTATCTTAGTTTCCTCTTAAATTCCTTTGTCAGATTAAATCGAATTTGTTCAGTCAACTCAAATTATATATACTATCCATGAGGTGCTATTATTATTAATTTTATACGTATTTATAGTTTCCCTTTAAAACGGAGTATTGAAATAACGGTTTAGAATATAGTAATGTTTATGAGCGAATTGTAAAACCAAAGCTAAGATTATTAATAGACCGTATTATTTTTATTTTATAATCCTTACGATAATAGTTCAATGTTAAATAAACTAAAACAAAATAATTATGTGATAATAATACCTTACTGAAAAGTGTTTAAAAGTAATCAGTAATATCCATGACATTATACTATTTGATAATATTTAAGTGGGAAGGTTTTCTACACATGCATTCAAATACACACATATTTATATATACACATATGAATACATATATATATATATACATACATACATACATACATACATACATACACACACATACACTTACAAGCATGCATACATACATATATACCCGAAGCCATACATCATATATAGTACATACACACCCATATATACCTACATATACACATATACCCATATATACCTACATATACCCTCATATATACAAATGTATTGATTTAGACATAAAGAAAGGTTACCAATAGTCAACACTATTAATTATAATAATAACATAGCTACGTTTATCATAAATTATATTTAGCCCCTACACTGCTAATTAACATTAAGGAGATGAGGAGAATGGGATTGTGTAACTATGGTTATAGAATTGAATTACTTTAGTACCAACAGGGATGACGCATCATTGAGTATAAGTTCTATCTTGTTTATATGTTCGGATCTGGAGATTACTTTGCAATGGAGAATTTTTACTCCTTTTCTGGTTGGTATATAGGAACGAAATCAGTGGCGGCTCGTGCCTGAGATTAGTGGGGGTGCTGCTTCAAAAATTTTACGTATTTTTTTAATATCGTGTAAAGGAATTCGAATATATAAATAAATATTTAATCAAATAATAAACAAACATTCAAATAAATATTCAAATATGTAACAAAGACAAATGATCAATCAGAAATGGATAATACGCAAAAACTTTTTTATTAAAAAGATTTTTTTAAATTATGTACACTTTACAGAATAAAAATAATATATATATTTATTCCTTTTCAGATTAAATAAAAGTTTGCGGGTTTTTTTTGTTTTTTTTTTTGTTTTTTTGCAAACAAACGAAAAACATTTTTTAAAATAACTTATTTTTTATAAAAACAAAAAAGAAAAACTTTGAAATTTATCTGCCTCCCTACGAGGGTTAATTTAGGAGTTTACTATTTGAAAATAGCGTTTTATTTAATAACAGTTTTATTTACAAAATTTATTTTTAAAGATGTATTTATAACAAAACGTATTTGTAAATAAAATGCAAAATAAAAAAGTTTACATTTTTATATATTGAGCAAACAAACAAAAATATTTAAAGATACAAAATTTTATTTACAAATATTTTAACAACTTGCTTTTTATATAAAAAGAACAAATTTGGCTATTTACTGACCTTCCCATGCCGGTAAAGATCGACATAAAGTGGATAGCTATTATAAGAAAATAGGATGTCATATATAAGCATTATAAAACATCGAATTTTAATGTAGCTTTCTTCCCCAAAAAACAAAAAATTAAAATTGTCTCAGTCCAGAAGGATTTCTAATTACTTTTTTTTAATGCGTATTATCTGACCCATCTACTAACAAATTCGGGTTTGTATTACTGTACACATAGATTCGAAAAAGTTGTCAAAAAACAAATAAATGTTATCAAAGGCAAGGTAAATTACTTTTCTACCAAACTGGATATAATTTTCGTGTTTTTATTCAATTTAACATGTTTATTCAGCTCGAAAAGCATACAATGTTTACCGATGTATTGGAAAATTCAAAATGGCGGCCGACTCTCTTTAACACGGTAAGTTCGGGAAAATGTGTTATAAATAATAAACTAGACAAAATACTATTAAAAAAACACCGAATATATGTCAAGTTATGTTACGGTAACATATATTGAGCAAATTTCTAACAGTATTTTGTCTAGTTTATTATTTATTACATCTTTTTCCGAACTTACCGTGTTAAAGAGAGTCGGCCGCCATTTTAAATTTTCCAATACATCGGTAAACATTGTATGCTTTTCGAGCTGAATAAACATGTTAAATTGAATAAAAACACGAAAATTATATCCAGTTTGGTAGAAAAGTAATTTATCTTGCTTTTGATAACATTTATTTGTTATATATTTGTTTTTGACAACTTTTTCGAATCTATGTGTACAGTAATACAAACCCACAAATTCAATGTAAAGTTTAAAAATGCATAATTATTTAAAAAAAAACTGTGTTTTTTTTTTACTTACAAACACATTTTAATTAAAAAATCTTGTGTAAAAAATCCATTTTTCAAAGTGTAAAACTTCTAACATTGTCCTTGTCGGAGGCAAATAAATGCTAATTTTTTAATATCTAAAACATACACGCTAAAAAGATTTCTAACTAAAATATATTTTCAACATAAACTGTTTCTTCGCTTTTTTGCTTCTAGGAAAAAATGTAAACAGTTGTTTTTGTAAAGTTTAGTTGTTGCAAAATAAATAGCATTTAAAACTACTTTAAAGAAACAAACAAAAAGGCAGGAAGATGGAAAAGTAACTTTATTTTTATGGTAAAATTTATTTATTGTATATTTGATTTTTACTCTTGGCCGCGTGTTAGCTTCACTGCTAAATTCCCGAATACTTTTAATAAATAAAAATAAACAGTTTCTGCATATTATATATTTCCGTCTGCTACCGACTTAAATCCCAACGCTAAAAGTGTGCGTATTTAAAAAAAAATAGCACAATATTTTATGTACAAGAACACGTTATGTGCAGATTTTAATAATAATTTGAAAAAATATAAGTAAACCTCCTTTTTTTTTTCAATAACAATGTTATCATATTTATACAGGCGCACACTCTAAGCAAACAACGAATTTCACGACACAGAACTGCGCCAAGCGACAGTTCTTCAAGCAGATTTCCTCGGCTGCCTAAAGCGTCTAATCCGCGCATGCGCACAAGAGAATTTCATTAAGAAAGTGTAACTGTGAATTTAACAGCTCCAAGCAAGTTTTATTTTTGTTATTATATGAATTTGGAGATACCGATATTAAAGTTAATGATTTTATAATGTACACATAGAAAAAATATAATAATAATAATAATAATAATAATAATAATAATAATAATAATAATAATAATAATAATAATAAACAAACGTATTATTTTTAATTTTATCATTATTGTGTAGAAATAACTTGGGGGTGCTGCAGTCCCACAGTTTCATGCACGAGCCGCCACTGAGCGAAATTATAACTTCTTCAATTGGGAAGCTATATGTTTTTGGAAATACTATTCTAACAAGATCTCGGAGTGCAAATTACGTGTGAGAAATTAAAGTGTAGTATGTTAATGTGCTTATAGTGAAATCCTACTTTACGTGTACATCAACAATAAGAGAAAGTTATTATATGGGTTAGAATAGGTGATTAAGAACCTATCTTTAGAAAATTAACGTTTTTATGCTAAGTTTTAGTGTAGATTTAATCAAAACTGAAATCTATTTAGTATTATGTTTTTACCTATTTAACATTTATATCGAGAGTGTATGTTATTTTATTTTAAAATGGCTGTATTTAAATTTTTTCTTGTGCTTACATCTGGACACTAGTTCATTCTTGGTATTTATTATGGGTTTGTTGAAGGTGATGATGTTAACTACTTCGGATATAAAAAGATTGCAAAACTTATCCACTGGGGCATATGATCTAGATTTATTCAGTATTCTCCATTTAATTGAATATGGAATTTTCTTATCCTCTAGGCTATTTATTAATTTAGTTAAGGATGTACTATTATTATCATTGTTTTGAGATTTTTCTGAAGGAATGTAGGTGGTTTGAGATTCTTATTTTTATTAAGCTTGATGATGCACCTATATACGTGAATGTTTTCCTTGTTTTATTATTGTTTATTTGTTCATCAGTCCCATTGCTGTTGAGTTTTATATTGGGGGGCTGGGTTAAGATGGGACCTGGAGATTTATAGCTCGAGTGCTGTTTAATCCTATTCTGGTTTTCACTGGGAATTATATTATTGGATACTTTAGCCTAGCTGTTGTTGTTTCTGTTGTTATTATTCGAGCCCTCCCTATATGTTTCCCTATGTATGCTTGCGTTCTAAATGCTTCGACTATATTCATTGTTTTCCTCATTTAATTGATCGTTTGTATGTTTTGGTAATTGCGTGACTGTGCAGGCATATACCACATCTTTGTGTATGCAATCGTTATTAAGAGGGCATTCATTTTTATTTTGGCAGTTACATTTGTTACTAGGTATTGGGTCAATTGGTATATCCAGCACTTGTTTAATTTTCCTGAGATTTGTCAAAATTATTGTCTGTGCTAGATTAGGCATTGTGGAGTATGAAATTTTTATGGAGTTTTTGTTTAATATGGTACTATACTTATGAGGGTATTTAAAAGATTTTTCCACTTTTCTGAAAAATTCTTTTGGAATGTTTGTTTTTACATTGGAGCTGAAAGGAGGATTGAACCAAATGGCTTTTGTACGTCTTACTTTTCTATTCCTATTAAATTGTTTTTGGTTTGGGATTGTGCTGGGGGCCGTGTACTTAGTGAGGAAATTTATATTGTTAGGAACAGTTTGGCTTGTTTTGTTGTTGTTAGTTTTTATTGTCATGTTATGAGTAATTACTGAATGTATTTTTCTCACCAATGGGTGTTTTTTGTTATATTGTATGCGTTCTTTATATCCTGAATTCCTTAAAGCATTATTGTAGAATGTCAATACCTGGTCAAAGGCTTTTTTGTCAGCTGATAGATTTGATATTCTTTTGGAGATAGATGGAACTATTGACTTGATTATTGACTTTGGGTGATTAGATTGTTTGTGTACATAAAATAGGTTTAGATTTGGTTTATGGTACGGGGTGTAAGATTCATAACATAGATTTAAAGATACGTCTAAAAAGTTGGAGGTTTTTTTATTTGAGTCGACATTTATTGTTAATTCAAAGTTTTTGAAAAATTCATGCAGTTTTTTTATAGTGTTGTTGTATTGTCTTGGTCTTGTGGGGGTGACGAATAATGCGTCATCCCTGTATAGCCCACCTTGTATATTGTTGAATTCTATACTAATTTCTTTTATTAAATAAAGCCCCACTAAGTCAGTTACTTATGCAGTATCGGAATATCCCATTATTATGTCGAAGTCATTAGGGGTATCTTTCCTTGTCCAATATTTACCTTCAAAACTAATTAGGGATCATCTAGCTAATAAGATTAATTTAATTTCTAAATCCGTTATGTCCGAATGCTTTTTTGAAAATATTAGTGCCTTATTTAATAGTATTGGGGAGATTGAATGATAGTAATTATTTATATCGAAAGTGATAAAGCTTAGTTGTTGCTTATCCTTAAATTTAAAAAAAAAATTTATAACTGAGTCAGTACATTGCCACAGTGGGAATTTAACTTTGTCTCTAATGGGAGGTATAATTCTATCTAAGATTTTCTTGCTTACTAGACCAATATCCGATCTAGATGGACAAAGTAGTCTAATGGAAGGGTTCTCGTGGAAGTTTTTTTTGTGGTCTTTCAATGTAAATCTGGGAGTGACATGAGTGACAATTTTTGTATGTTCATGGATATTCATAAGGTTAAGTAAGTTTTTAGCTTCTAAGTTGATTTCATCTATTTTGTTTTCGGGAACAGGTTTATAGGATTTGTTTAATTCTTTGTATATAAATTTCTTATAATTGCTATATTCTAGTTTATAATAGTTTTTGGTTTTATCGGCTGGAACAAATATATGTGAACTTGTTAAAGAGAGGTAGAAATATTAGTGACATCATATAAAATTTCTCCCTCTCTTTAACAGCGCAAGCCCCTCCCCCCTCCTTTTTGAATTTCCAAAGTCTTTTTCCGTTTTTCTGAAATAGAACAGCAGCAGCACACTTTGCACGTGAAACATTTTCAAATATTTTGTACTGGTATTTTTTGTTTTCTTAATCTCATTCATCCAGAGGAAGTCTCGAAATAAAGACGAAACGTTGATGAACACATAATGCGGTTTGTTCCTTTTTATTTTCTCTATTTTGTCGGAATACTATTTCCATCATATATATATATGTATATTATATATATATAATTATATATAATTGCGTGACTGTGCAGGCATATACCACGTCTTTGTGTATGCAATCGTTATTAAGAGGGCATTCATTTTTATTTTGGCAGTTACATTTGTTACTAGGTATTGGGTCAATTGGTATATCCAGCACCTGTTTAATTTTCCTGAGATTTGTCAAAATTATTGTCTGTGCTAGATTAGGCATTGTGGAGTATGAAATTTTTATGGAGTTTTTGTTTAATATGGTATATATAAGAACAAAACGGTTAATAAAAGATGTTAAAAAACACTTTAAAAAAGAGTTAAAACATATTTTATCTGAAAAGGAAACACTTAATAAGTGGATAGTCCTTAATCCGCGGAGTTTTGAAGAAATACTTTCCTTCCCATGAGAGAGTAGGAATTAGCAAAATGCGGGATCGGATTTTGCATGCAAAAGTATTTGATGGAACAAGTAAGTCAAAGATCTTACTTGATAATAAAAAGTGAAGCAGAGGGAATAGGGCGAAGAAAAAGGTGATTACACGTGAATGGATAGTCTGGTGAAACATAAATAATCCAATGACGGTAAAATCCAAAAATATAACTTCAAGAAAGTTAATTGAGTTTCCATTTTGCACAAGTAAAATCCAAAGCTCTATCTCCTATTTGGTTTTATCAAGCTTTTACATCTGGTTGAGATAACTTTATAAATATTAATTCTTTAATATTTATAATATACTTTAGTTTTACCATCTTGGATCATTTTCGTAAATTTAATTGTAATTTTTATTTTATGCATATATATATAATTACTTTATTATTTAAATATTTAAATAAATATTTAAATAACAAATTAATTACAAATAATACGTCCCAAAATTGTGGAGGCGACTAGAATATAAACAAAGGGCAGATAACTTCTCTCTTTAAAGCACTCAAGGAAGAAAAAAAAGACACCACAGAATAGCTTGTAAAAAAAAATAAACAATCTTATATGAATATATACACGTATATATATACATATATATATACACACACGTGTGTGTGTGTGTGTATATATATATATATATATATATATATATATATATATATATATATATATATATACACACACGTGTATATATATAATGGAGCTTACAAGGCCACAGCGGAGACAACCGAAGCAGTAAAATGAAGCTGGTCTGCAGGACACCATATATACAAATGTAGGCAAATTCGGGCATATTTTAT
The DNA here is from genome assembly GCF_053919585.1 of Euprymna scolopes. Classification (NCBI taxonomy): domain Eukaryota; kingdom Metazoa; phylum Mollusca; class Cephalopoda; order Sepiida; family Sepiolidae; genus Euprymna; species Euprymna scolopes. The sequence continues at coordinate 111,966,978 of NC_136502.1, forward strand.
TTGTTTGAAAATATAGGTTCTTTTTTTACCAATTGTCATAGAATTTTAACTATCGAATAGTATTATAATCTTCAAAAAGCCTGCAAATTTACACATAGTTTCGTCTCATAGAACCCAAGATATGAGCATTTCAGTATTCAATTTCGCTACTAGTATAGATACAAGCCATATTGTATATAAATCCTGTGTATCGCTTTATTGCAGGTCAATATTTTTTATAATTTTGGAAATGCTATGAAACGCAGAGAAATTAAATGGAAGAGCATTACAATGTACCTTATTTCCCTGATTTTGTGGGATTTGAACAAATTTATGAAAGAAAGTTCCATAGTCGTTTTCATGCATCTGTCTTTTTTTTTCTTCTTTTTGCAAGTACTTTTTACTGATTTTCTTCAGTCGTCTTCAGTCAGTTTTTGATTACTGTTTCGTTTAAACTCTGGATGCTTTTATATGCTTCAGCTCACATTGCATTGAAATTACTTGAAATAGTGAACGTGGTTAAAGTAAATATAGTGAAGCGTCTCGTGTGTAAAAACTGTTTTTAACATGTTAAGAATGTGGTTAAAGTACATATACAATGGTTTAAAAGTATAATTTACAAAATGGTATGGAAGTTACAGTTTTTTCTTGTTTTTTTTTAAAAAGACGATGAAGCAGAAACACTCCGTATTGTTCAACAATATCTGTCTAAATGCTGCCTAAATAAATAATACACACACACATACACACACACACACACACACACATATATATGTGTGTGTGTATATATGTATACATGTGCGTATATACATGTGTATATATATGTATACTTGTGTGTATATACATGTGTATATACATTTGTATATATGTATACATGTGTGTATATACATGGATATATATGTATACATGTGTGTATATACATGGATATATATGTATACATGTGTGTATATACATGTGTATATATGCATATATGTGTGTGTCTGTGTTCTTGTAATAAAAAGGAAGTTAATTTTCATTTTTATGTAATTCAATCATAAGAGACCAGTACTGCTCTATTTGGAAAACCACGATCAAATTGATTTTCTCACAATGTGTATGTGAGAGATGGTCAGTGGATGAGGGAGAGAATATTCTGGATGGACCTTTCTGAGTTGATCCAGTCTTATAAGCCAGCAACTGATCCCCTGACAAGCAAGACTGATGAGTGTCATTCTATCTTCCTGTCACATGACCACACAGTTCAAACACTCCAGACTTAAACGACAGGATTGATTGATTGAAAAAGTCCTGGCAAATTTATCCCTCCCACACCGCCCAAATCCCTCGGAGATTTACCTCCTCTTTCTTTCTCTCTCTCTCTCTCTCTCTCTCTCTCTCTCTCTCTCTCTCTCTCTCTCTCTCTCTCTCTCTCTCTCTCTATTTTATTCCTTGCATAATGTTTCAAATATTCATTTCTCGGATGAGAATTTCCAATTGTTCATAGTGAATGCCAAAGTTTTTT
>NC_136502.1:111973457-111990957 GCF_053919585.1 Euprymna scolopes
ATATTAGGTACAATATATTAATCAATTAAGTATTGGTTCTATAACAATAAATATGAAATCTGTACACATTAAAATATCATATTTAAGTATGGCACAAGGGTCTCCTCAGGAAAATTAAATCATATGGTATCACTGGTAGAATACTTAGCATAATTAAATCTTTCTTAGATAAGAGAAAAATCCAGGTTGTCCTCGACGGTCGAACATCTAAACAATATGATATAAATGCGGGAGTGCCTAAGGGGTCTATTCTTGGACCTCTATTGTTCCTGATATTTATTAATGACCTCCCCGACAAAACTGCCTCTGAGATGGGTATATATGCTGATGACACTACCCTCTATAACAGGCATGACAGGAAAACAAATGAACACATATCTAAAGAAATGGCAAAAACACTAGAGGATGACCTCCAATCTGTAGTGGAATGGGGACATAAATGGATGGTCACATTCAATGCTGCCAAGACTAAACTGGTTTCCTTCAATAACTACAAGAAACCTTCTCTGCCACCAATAGCAATGGCCAGTGACTCCCTGTCTGAGAGTACATCTTTCAAACTGCTTGGCCTAACGTTCACAGGAAACATGAGCTGGAACAATTATATTGAAAACATTGCCAGGGCCGCTGCAAAAAAGGTAGGCTCTCTCTACCGTGCTAGAAAACTACTGACACCTGAAAGTATCCTGTATCTCTATAATGCCACCATTCGCCCATGTATGTAGTATTGTTGTCACATCTGGGCTGGTGCATCTATTACTAGTCTCTCGCTCCTAGATAAGGTTCAAAAAAGAGTCGCCAATCTGATAGGCTCTAAACTGGCATCTAAGCTTCAGCCTCTGTCCCATCGACGAAACGTTGCATCCCTCTGCTTGTTCTACAAGTATTTTAATGGTGAATGCTCTGACGAACTGCAGACACTTGTGCCCCCACGACGTAGACACCCTCGACAAACCCGACAGGCAGCTAAATCCCACCCCCACACAGTAGAGATCCCTAAATGTAAAAGATCTTTTTACTCCAGTAGTTTCTTCCCCAGAGATCTTTCTACTCCAGTAGTTTCTTCCCCAGAACCGCTAGACTCTGGAATTCCATTCCAGGATCCTGCTTCCCTAACTGTACTGACATGCAGAAGTTCAAGTGCAATGTGAACCGACGTCTTGCTGCCCAAATCCCTACATAGTGCCCCAGTAGTTGCTGACCCTGATAGTAGCCCCTACACCAAAGTGGCAATGTGCCTTGTTTGGGGTGAAAATGTAATAAAAAAAAAAAAAAGCTTCTCTTACGGCCGGAAATTGCCGGGCGGCTTTCTAGTAATAATATAGCCAGATGTCGTCAAACTTATTGTGAGAACGTTTTCTATGAGAAAATAAAAAAATACTGCGAATGAACTAACTTATTAAAAATTTAGGAAGAGTTGTGCCTTTGTCTCTGTAAACAGTTTTTGTCCTTCCAACGATCATAAGAAGTAGTTGAACTAAAAAAAAATGCATTTTATTCCTCACAGAAAACTGCTACGGATTCTTTTCAGAGGAAATTTGAATGTCATATCATGTTCTCAGATAAAGACGAAAAGATCAAATTAAAAAACGGTCCCCAGTCGCTTGTATATCCCAGTCAGGGGAGATGATGACATTAGGTTTTTGCAGTTCTTGCTGGGAGATGTTGGCATGCTCCTACATACAGCACTTGGTATTCCCAAACGGTCACCCATCTGGTACTGACTAGGCTCAACGTTCGTTAACTTCAGTGATCTAATGAGAACCGGTGTGTCAACATAATTATACCGTATCACATTCTTCTTCTTTCCAATGATCACAAGAAGTAGGTGAACTAAAAGCTCGAAAAATTGACATTTTTTTTCCTCACAGAAAACTATGGATTCGGTGGAAAGTTGAATGTCGCATATCATGCTCTCGAATGAAGTGGGGTGTTTTTTGATGGTCATTACGTACATTGAAAAAAAATTATCTCACACACGCACCCGCACATTTTTGACGTTTGCTATCTATTTCTTTAAGCAATTAATCACTAATTATCAAGGCCAAAAGCTACTCGAAGATAATGGTTAATGGGATAGAGGGATTGTTAGTGAAATGCATTATTCGGATGTACGGTCATCAAAACCCATCCGGTCCTTTCTTTTACCAAACTGAAACAGCATATATCCTAGGCGGGTTGAACTGCCTTCCTCCAAAAGAGAAAGTCTCACAAAAGCATCAAATTCACAAGCGGTTCTAGTCAAATGTATATTCCTGTCAAAGAAGTTGATGGCATTAGGTATTTGCACTGATGTCCTTTTTTCCTCCTTACAACCTCTTTCTCGCAGAAGAGATATTATACGTCTATCTCTACTCTATCGTTATTGGTCCCCCGACAAATGACGGAATGGTCCTAGTAATTCACTCCCATTTGTCTGTTCGTTTGTTTGCACTATTCTCAATAACTTGAATTTTTTTTTTAAATTTTATACAAACATTAGTCATGGTGAAAGTAAATATTTGCCAGAACGGATTTTCCAGAATAACTCTGATTGCCCCCCCCCTCCAACCCCAGGGCCATTTTGGGGTTGAATTGCCCCAAAATCGTTCGTCTGTTTGTTTGTTTGCACTTTTCTCAATAACTTGAATTTTTAAAAATTTCGCACAGACATTAGTCATGGTGAAAGTAAATGTTTCACTCATGGAGGCGGGTAACCTTGCATGCTCAGCTTGTTTTCATGGCAATTGCTCGACTGAGCTTTAATCTATGACTCCCTCACCTAAAAGCATTCACAACAAACACTCTTCTAGCTATAACCATTTTCTCTGCTCTGTATCTGTGCCTAAATCTTAAAGTAAATTCCATGAACAAAGTTTCTTTCCTAGAACTGCCGCCTACAGAACTCTATGCCACTAGGCTGCTTTCCAGCAGATTACAACATAGTCGTTTTCAAGTTCAATGCAAACAAGTTCTTGTTGAGCTGTTCTCTTAAATAATTAAACTCTATCCAATTTCCACCATTACTGATAATCATGGTGTTGTCTCACTGATCATCTGACATTTAGGAACCTTTATCCTCGAGTGGCCATTGGGCCTTGATAAATGATGGCTCTTTTTTAAAAAAAGAGGGGGGGAAGTGTCAACATCCTCTTACATACATTGCCTGTTGTTCACCCATCGGATATCGACCCGGCTCAACGTTGCTTAACTTCAGTTAAGGAAGATCTGCTTATCTATACTATTAATAAAATTCTAAATGTTTATTTATTTATATATATATAATTTTTCAATTCAGTACCTCCGTTCGAAAATTTTATATATATATATATATATATATATATATATATATATATATAAAATGGGTTAATAAATTCCAACGAAAGAAAGATGTATATTTAAATAAGGGAGTAGTCACCAACAATGTGTATTTTTTAACATTATTTTATTATTCCGTGTCTTGGTTTTTCATTCAGAATTATGTTTGGATCATTGTAATAATGCGTCCTCGTCAGAAATTATTTTCAAAATAATTTCTGACAAGGACGCATCAGACCGTCTGAAACGTGCGTAAACGATTTCAATGACTTAAAAACATTATTACAATGATCCAAACATAATTCTCAATGAAAAACCAAGACACGGAATAATAAAATAATGTTAAAAAATACACATTGTTGGTGACTACTCCCTTATTTAAATATATATATATACCAATAAAACTTTCGAACGGAGGCACTGAATTGAAAAATTCTTTTTTTCCTGAAAGATTGTCCTTATCTATATGTGGTTGGTAACGAACAACGCCGAGTCACACAAAAAGGTCGAAACAAGGGTTTTTGGGCCGTTTCGTGCAATTTTCGAAAAAGTTACCTGCCCATGCCAATGGAATTTAGCACTCTCTGTATACAGTCGCGGTAACATCTTTCGGCATACAAACACAACTTGTGGCACAAAGGATAACGCGTCTGACTACGGATCAGAAGATTTCAAGTTTGAAGACGATGTTGAATGCACTCGACTCATGTATAAAAAAGCAGATTTTCTTTCAAATTTTCAAAACTTTAAGGTATAAGTCTGGGAGTGATCTTAGTTAAGTTTTATCTCAGAATACCCCCGATAATTAACGATAATCAATAATCGAAACCGTTATTTTAATTTATCTATCTTCGGTAAAGCCATTTTTTCCATGTCGTTGCTTATCAACAATGATAGAACAACTGGCCGTGAAAATTCTACTGTGGGTAAGTTGATAGCGTGTTTTGTTTTTGTTTTGTTTTTTCCTTGACATGGTCTTTAGGTTCAAACTCTGCACGTAAATTTCTTAATGTTTTTTTTTTCGTTAACCGAAATAATTTTATAAAACTTGAAAATTTACGGGTTTTTTTTTTTTTTTTTTTTTTACATGGTGTGGTCTGTAGGTTCAAACCCCGCACGTTAATATCTTAATGTATTTATTTTTTTGTTTCGTTAACTGGAAGGAAGTTTATCTATACTATTAATAAGATTACAAATATTTATTTATTTATTTATTTATGTGTGTGTATATATGCTAATAAAACTTTTGAACGGCTGCACCGAATTGAAAAATTCTTTTTTTCCTGAAAGGTGGAAGTCCCTAGATTGTTCTTATCTATATACGGTTCATAACGAACAATGCCGAGTCACACAAAAAGCCCGAAATAAGGGTTTGGGGGTGTTTCGTGCAATTGCCGAAAAAGTTACCTGCCATGTCAACAGAATTTAGCACTGTCTGTATACAGTCGCGGTAACATCTTTCGGCATACGGACAGGACTTATGGCGCAATTGATAACATGTCTGACTAAGGATCAGAAGATTCCAGGTTCGAACCTTGGGAAGTTCATAATAATTTTAACCATCATTTTATCCAACGTTTACTCATTATCCTTACCCTTAGGTTGGTTGGTTGTTTTTGTTTTACGGCATATCAACCCTTTTCGGGTTATTTAATGCCGAATCCAAAGATTTTAAAGAAAAATTTTTTTTATAGTATATATTTGTTGTTTTCATGTCTGTTTTTATTTAACCCATAGTTGGGACCCTAACAGGTACTACCACTCCGGGTCAGAGTGGACCTGGGAGCAATGGTAATTAAAGGGTGGCTCCACACTCCCCAAAGCCCACAAGCTGGGGCCTCACCACTGGATATAGTTTAAGGTCATATCCAGGACCCCCATTGAGGGACTTTTACCCTCTACAGGGGGCAGTCGGCGTATTCTAATGCACAACCGACAGGGCCACCTTACCCTTAGGGTATTTTTGTTTTTTTCAGTGATTTTGTTTTGTGCATATGGGAATTTCTCATACTCCGAGTTCACAGAGTAAGCGTTGATGGTAAGACGATGTTGAGTGTACTCGATTTTGTGTTTGAGTCGGTGTTTTGTGGGCCGATGCGGCACAGCCACTAGTATCAAATATTTGTTCAGTAAGTATTAATTTTCCTGAGAAAATCTTTCATGCCAGATTTTGTTTAAGGCTGTGGACATATCAAGCATAACCGCCTGATTCAACTGCCTTATTCAATGTATAGTATGAAAGACGTTCCAAAAGTAATGTCTCCTATTTTTTATTCAGACCGAATGAATCACAAGGAATTGCAAATTGCATTTTTATGACTGAACTTATGCGTTCATGACCTAAATGTTTCATCTCTCTGTAGCAGATATTGACAGTGTGAGACTTTTAGAAAGCAACCCCTGTCATGGACGTGCGTTTGAATTCCTCCATGCAGAAAAAATTCAACTGATTAACATTCACCGGCGCCTGTTGGATGTTTATAACGCCGCAGCAGCATATGTCAAAAAAAAAAAAAAAAAGGAAATGCAACAAATAGTGTGCAACATGTGAAAAATACTGAGAGATCTCTATAGTAAGAGTTCATTATAATCTGTCGAAAGGCCCAATATATTAAATCAAGTAGGTTCTTTGATATGACAGGGATGCATTCAAAATGGATGTTTCTTTTTAAAGCACAATTTTACCATGATACTTGACTTTGTCATTTTAAACTTAAATTCAAGCTATTATCACGGCAAAAACAGAAATGCCAGGCGTATAAAATCAACAGTGGATTCTTTGATATGACAGGGGCGCGTTCGAAATGAATGTTTCTGTTCAGAGCACGATTGAAGCATGATACTTGACTTTTGGATTTTAAATTTTAATTCAAGTCATTATATAGAAAAAATATTTGTGATCTTGAGTGCTCAATCAATAATTATATGAAAAGTGATTTAAAGTAATAAAAGCTTAATTCTAGTCATGCTGTCTATTGTAAACTTGCCCTCAACACTTCCGCATCCTCAAAAAATAGAAATGCTTACTTGATATATGACATCTGGTGCCAACCCTACATCTTCCCCAAAATAAAAGCAAACATGTATCTGATATATGACATCTGGTGTCAACCCTAGCTACCTCCCAGCCAAATGAAACACTTACCTGATATATGACATCTGGACCCCTCCCCCCCCAAAAAAAAAACAGAGAGCAATCAACTACCTGATATATGACATCTGGAGCTAACCCTAACCTTACCCACCCACCCTAAAATACAAGAAGATGAAACACTTACTCGATATCTCGATCTGGAGCATCCTCTCCCTCTATTCCAACCTACCAAAAAGATCAAATAATTATCTGATATATGACATCTGGAGCTAAATCCAACCCTGCTACCTCCCCAAACAAAAGATCAAAAGCTTACCAGATATATGACATCTGGAGCTAACCCTAACTCTACTCCCCCCCCCCGAAAAAAACATCAAAACCTTACCTGATATAGAAGGTCTGGAACTAAACCTAACCTTACCGCCCCATCTGAAAAAAGATCAAACAGTTACCTGATATATGACATCTGGAGCTAAACCTTGCCCTACTCCCGTCCTCAGCAAAAAAGATCAAAATCTTACCTGATATATGACATTTGGAGCTAACCCTAACCCTACCCCACCAAAAACGATCAAAACCTTACATGATATATGAGGTCTGGAGCTAAATCTAACCCACCACCCTCTAAAAAAGATCAAACAATTGCCTGATATATGACATCTGGAGCTAACCCCACCCCCCCACCCCGAAAAAAAAAGATCAAACAATTACCTGATATATGACATCTGGAGTAACCCTAACTCTACCCCTCCCCGAACAAAAAACTTACCTGATATATGACATCTGGAGTAACCCTAACTCTACCCCTCCCCGAACAAAAAACTTACCTGATATATGACATCTGGAGCTGTTTGAAGTTTCATGCTAAATGCTGAACTCTTCTTCCCATTACCCGATTTGTCTTCCTGGTAAATTCCATGTTTGCATTTTTTCCCGTGTGTACCTTTGACAGAGTCGGTATTCACAGTCCGAGCATTGAATGCACCAGTGCCAATAAGATGTCTCTGCTCACACACTTTCATGGAAATCTTCCCACTGCCCCTGTTATGCTTCCGGTCTTTGTGCCGAATGATGCATATTGACACAGCAGCTGTGATTGGGACGGACACGGTCACAGCCACGAGCACCATAACGATCATAACATACTGGTGGATTTTATCGTCGTACCTCCCCTCGTTGGCAGTCAACATTTTCAAGGTCTTGTTGCTAACGGTCAACGATATGATTATGGTTGTATTTGCAGACAACATAGGTGTGCCGCTGTCTTTGACGATAAAGCGCAGCTCGTAGGACCCGGCGTCATATTTGGTGACAACACGACTGAAGGATAGCAGACCAGTGTAATGGTTGATGGTGTACAGCAGCCTGTCATTTCCGGCAGCTAGCTCATATTTCAGAAAAGCGTTCTCTCGACTGTCACTGTCAGAGGCTTTTAAAGTTGTTATGTTGGTTGTTTGATTTGGGTAATAGAGGACTTTAAGAATAAAAGGGCTGATACTTGGATAGGTGAAATATGGTGCATTGTCGTTCAAATCTTGCACGTTAATTGTGACATCTACAGTATTATTAAGGGAAGGGGTTCCACTGTCTTTGACAAAAACCTGGAATTTGTAACTATCCTGAAATTCATGATCCAAGGAAACAATGGTTGTTATCAAACCATTGTCTGAAATTTGAAATGGAAGGAATTGCTTTTCGTCAGCCAATAGGGAATAGGTCAGCTTACCGCCAAGTCCTAAGTCCGGATCCGTCGCATTGATATACCCGACAGGATAATTGGACTTTTGATTCTCAAAAATCCAGAATTTAAACGAGTTTTTCGGAAACCTCGGCCGCACATCATTGACATCAATCACCTTAATTGAGAACTTACTTTCCGTATGCAAAGGAGGCGACCCCTTATCTTGACATGTTATAGTTATATCATAGTAGTCGTTCTTCTCTCTGTCGACTGGATTCTTCACTATCAGTTTATATTTCTTTGGACCTAGGCTCTGGAGCAAGAAGTTGTCATGTTGAAGCACGCAGCTGACCTCCCCATTCCGGCCGACATCATTATCAATTATTTTTACATAAGCAATGAAACTTCCGACTGCTATGTTTTCGGATATGGTGGCTGTGTTTCCTGTTGGGGCCAAAACAAAGTTTACGTCGATCGTCGGCGCATTGTTTTGCTGATTGATAACCTTAACGAGCACAATTGCCAGCGAACTAAGTGGAGGGTTGCCTCCATCGGTGGCTTTCACATATAAGCGATAATGAAACTTTTGGATCACTGTGAACCTCTTGTGAAGGAATATCTTCCCGGTTGCTTCGTTCAGTCTAAAGTGCTCTCGTGCGATATCCGAAGTCTGTGAGCTGAAATGGTACGAAATCTTGCTGAAGGTCTTCGAATCACTGTCCCGTGCAGATAAAACAATCACGGGGTTCGTATCACTTGGCTCATTCTTAATAGACGCATTATAGATCTGGTGAGAGAAAACGGGTGGGTTGTCGTTTAAATCGGTGACGGAGATGTGCACATCTAGGACACTTTGCTTGGATGGGGACCGTCCATCTTTGGCAATAACTTGAATATCATAAGAATCCTTCACCTCCCTGTCTAACATTTCTGTCAAGACGATATTAAGCTCGTACGACCCGTCTAGATGTTTCAAGATTTTCAAATGAAACGGTTCGTTTTTATTCATCTTCAACTGGTATGTAATCTCCGAGTTCTGAATACTGATGTCCCTATCAATAGCATGAGGGATTAATCTTTTGGCACCTCTCGGAGACTCTTCAGAAAATTCAATTTTTACTTTTCTCTTTGGAAATTCTGGCTTGTGGTCGTTCACATCTTGGATGACGATCTTGACTTCAAGAATCTTTATAAAAGATTCCTCTCGACGGATCGCGACGTCCAGTGTTCGGAAACACTCCTGGTTGCGCTTGCACATTGATTCGATGTCTAAAGTCTGGGACGTAAAGAGTTTTCCTGACTTCTTGGAGATGTGGAATAGCGCTCTGGCGCCTTTTTCACTTTGGTGCATCTTGTTGAACGTGATTAGGTTGTAGTCTTCGGGCTGGATGCTATCCATCACGTGTGAATCGACTGCGATATCCCCAACATATGTCCCAGGACTCTTTCCCTCTTCTACATAATAGGTGAGATCTGCGCAGAGACAGATTTGCAGGACAGACAGCAGCCCACACAGATGGAACAACATTCTTCCCACTTCAAGATCGAGTACCGGGGGTAAGCATCAAATTTGGTCAAATGCGAAGGGCAATTACCAAATTATCTGGAATGAAAAAAAAAAAAATTTAAATGGTAAAGCATTTATTTAGATAAACAAACAAATAGTCTATATATTAATGCCATAGTACTTTAACGTACATATGTCATGTTTTCTAGATTATAAATTATTTGATCGGGAGATCCTATTTATTAAAAAGGAAGATAGAAGGTGATAACATACTACAAACTCTAAATTTATATATAGATACGCTAATTTAATGTTTGTAGTAATGTATCACTTTCTATCCTGCTTGAAACTGGTCAGTAATAAATGGGTGACCATTTAAGACTTTCAGGTGCTGTATGTGCTCTCCGCTTATCTCGGCATTGTTTCCAGTCGTCGTATGTACAGGTTGGAACAATAAAATTGTCGCCTTAGAAAAAACAACATTATTCCACTTCCCTTTGATAAAAACCGGTTTTCTTTTTTTTTGTTGCTGATCATCTACGAGTTGGCCAGTTGTGTACAAATCCCAAGAGCGATAGGAGCCTTCTATCATGTCTAAAAATGACAGATTGTCTAGTAAACAAGATCAGAGATGTGCCACTGTACAACTCATGCTCTCTACTGATCCACGTTATGACAACAGGACCATTGCCAACCCCCTCAAAATGCAAATCCAAACAGTTCTATACTTGAGGGCACAGCTCAATGAAGTTTCCAGCCATGGTTATGGTGTTTGATGTGGTTTCAAGTGAGGGCCACATCATGCCACTTCACATCTTCAAAGTCAGCTTGAAAGTCAACACCAAAGTGTATCTGGATGTGCTGAAAAGTGTGGTGATCTCCTGGTGCAATCAGGTGCCGTTGGCAGGCCCTGGATGTGGTAGCAGGATTCAGTGCCGGCACACAAGTCCAAACAGACCCAGAGGTTGGCTTCAGAAGGAGTGCTACGACTTTGTACCCTTCTCTCACTGGCATCCCTCCTACCCCGACTCGAACTCGCTGGACCACTTTGATTGGTCATATGTCAAGAACATCACCAACATGACCTCCCACAACACCAAAGCCAACCTAATTGACACCATCTGCCGAGTATTCACCGCGTGTGTGTGGGGGGAAGGGAGTCCAGCTAGAGAGGCTTCAGTGAAGGAGAAAGAAAGATTAGGGAAGAGTGTGGGGGAGAGAGTTAGGGGAAAGAGAGAAAGATAGAGTGACAGACAGATAGATAGATAGAAGTTTTACTAGAAATACGATGCATGTTTTGTCCCGTGCAATGCTGGGTAGCCCCACTAGTATAATGTTTAGAATTTCTGATAAGTAATACACTATTTCTTCAATAAATCGCTGGATCACTTAAGCTTTATTTTATTCTCTTCACAGATTAATCTTCTTTCTTTCTAATAAGTTTATTATTATTATTATTATTTACTCAGTAGGAGTAGTCACACAGGCCATCATCAAAAATTTCTCTTTGAGACTATCTTGTGGTGTTTTCTAGAGTCTGAGTGACAGCAAGTTTCCCCAGATTTCCAGTACTTTCCATCTCTTTCGATAACCTTTGAAAAAGAATTTGTTATCACAACAGCCACTTTCCATTAATTTCTCGTTGGTAACGACCATTGGTCTTCACTGCAATAAGCCTTCACAAGGTCCCAGTCCTCTTTGCACTCATCCAGTGAAAGCCTAGTTAGCGCTTCCTCTCTTTTGTCTGTCCATCCTGCTTGACTCTCCTCACTTATTTGGTGTGGGCTAGTTTATGGTGACATTATTATTATTATTTGCAAACCAGATTTGGACATAAACTAACTTTTAAACACTTTGCTGGTTCAAATGTTTGTTTTTCTGAATCTTTTTGAGCCCTGAATCAAATTGAACAAAAATGATTCATCATTTTTTCTTTTTCTAAAGTCAAAAGATTTCCTAATCAAATTTCTTTGTTCTATTCTTGGCTTTTGCAAAATAGATTTATTTCCTGAGAATAAATTTGAGTCAAACAGATGATGGGATTAACTAAAAAAAAAAACCCATCTAAATTTGACTTTCTATCAACGGTTATTTGACAAAAACATAGCAATTACTATTTGGTAGAAATGTGACTTATGATTAAAAAAAAACAAAAAACACCCAAGAAATTTTATTCACCTTTTGCTATTAATCAAGTACATCTATAAAAATGAGAATGTGTGTGGGTGAGGACACTTCTCAACCTATATGCTCAACGAATTTTTGATCTACACACTTGAAATTTGGTATATAGGGTATTCAGACATGTGGAACACTTTTTAATCGGTTTTCATCCAAAGAAAGGGCTGCTAACGGGTAAAAATTGAAAATTTGTTACATGGGGATCATCAGAGTTTTATCTGTTTGTCAACTGCTTCATGAATGCGAATACATGAATGGTTCACATGACAGATTTCTTATGTTAAGAATAAGTAGGTTTGAAAACACTTTTTAAAGATCGAGTCAAGTTGGCCTAATGGTTATTTTACTTAACTTGCTGTCTTTTGGTTTTGGTTTGCACATGTCTCAGTTTCTGTATGAATTAAGATGTAATATTTATGAACATTTTACAACCGGGCAATGTTGTGCGGTTTGATAGTTTAATATTTAATATCGGACTGAAGACAGGGCGGTCATGAAATAGGTAAGAGATGAATATTTTCAAATCGAAAGTCAGGAACAGGATGAATGGTTTAAACGCCCAAGCGAGCAAGCTGATCTGAGCTTTATAATTATATATATATATATATATATATATATATATATATATATATATATATATATATATATATATATATAGTATCGGCCATAATATAAGGAACGGAAAAAATTTACAATTATTCATGTATATTTAAAAAATTAGTGCATGGATTTTTCTGAAATACTTAGAATAAACAAATAGAACCAATGTGTATAAACTAGTACCAAAAAAAAAAAAAAAAAATTACGATTCAATATTGAGAAATATTTTAGTTTAAAATTATATCTGTGGATTTATCCTGGCCAAAAGTTAAGGAACGAAATAGAAAATTTATTTTTAAGAGACTAAACTTTACATAAAAATAGCTAGTTTTTAATATTGGAACTGCTGATAAGCACAACAAAGAAAAATGGCGTCACTGACTCGCAAAACTCTGTCTCTCCAAGAAAAAAAAAATAATTTTAGACAATTACAAAGAAAAGAAATCAATTTCAACAATTTCTAATATCGTTCGAAGATCAAAAAATGTTGTTCGTCGTGTGATAGCTCGATATAAGAATAAAAATACATTAGAAGCATCCCCTAAAACCGGTAGACCCCCTAAAACGTCTCAAAGAGAAGATAGGATTATGGTAAGGCAGGCTCTTAGGGATCGATTCAAATCTGCAACATCAATTTCTCGTGATTTTAATGAAGAGACTGGGAAAAATATATCTAGAAAAACTGTTTCTCGACGGTTAGCAGCTGCCGGATTGCATGCCAGGATGCAGTATCTAAACCCTTGATCTCCAAGAAGAACAAAAATAGCCGTTTAAAGTTTGCCCATGAGCATGTCGTCTGGACTGATGAACAATGGGTTATGGTTCACTTCAGCGATGAATCCAAGTTCAATTTGTTTGGATCTGATGGAAATAAGCATGTACGGCGTAAAGCAGGTGAACGATTATCCTCCAAATGTGTTAAAAAGACACTTAAATTCGGAGGGGGAAGTGTAATGGTGTGGGGTATGATATTCTCGGAAGGAGTTGGCCCTCTAGTTCGAATCTATGGTAGGGTTAATGCGGAGACTTATAAGCAGCTCCTTCAACAACATGTCATTGAGAGCTTACGCCTTTCACCTAATCAGCCAAGCATTTTTAAGCAAGATAACGCCCCTTGCCATAAAGCTAAAACAGTGATAAGTTACCTCGAGGAAGAAGAAATAAGAGTAATGGACTGGCCAGCGCAGAGTTCGGATCTGAATCCGATAGAAAATGTTTGGAAAATGATTGGAGAAAGAGCACAGACGAGGAATCCCCAAAATCAAAATCATTTGTGGGATTTATTGAAGGAAGAGTGGGAAAAGATAAATCCTGAATTTTGCAAGAAACTAATCCAGTCTTGTGGTCGAAGATGCAGTGAAGTCATAAAGAATAAAGGGATGCTCACTAAATATTGAATGAATTTATTTTTTAAAACATTTGCATTAAAAAAAACAAAGTTTCTATTTCGTTCCTTAACTTTTGGTCAGGATAAATCCACAGATATAATTATAAACTAAAATATTTCTCAATATTGAATCGTAATTTTATCTTTTTTTTTTTTGGTACTAGTTTATACACATTGGTTCTATTTGTTTATTCTGAGTATTTCAGAAAAATCCATGTTCTAATTTTTGAAATATACATGAATAATTGTAATTTTTTTCCGTTCCTTATATTATGGCCGATACTGTATATAGGTATTGAATATCAATTATACATACATATATATATATATATATATATATATATATATATATATATATATATATATATATATATATATATATATATATATATATATATATATATACAGTGATGATCATATTTATTGGCACGGTAAAATAAAAGTTAAATTTTGTCTAATAAATTCTAAAAAAGGGATTAAATTAAAGAAAATAACAAAGTATATTATGTATTTTTAACTGGCCTTTCCGATGCAGCAATCGGATTTTAGAAAAAATAAATAACAAAGGAACAACAAACATAATTGCAAAAAACCCTTGTTCAAAATTATTGGCACGATTTATTTAATAATCAATTGTATAGCCTTTGGCCTTGATTACCTTCCTCAGTCGCTTTTCATAGTTTACAACCAAGTTGTTGCACTCTTCAGTAGTAATTTTAGCCCACTCTTCCTGACAATAATCCTCCAATTGAATAAGATTCTTAGGCTTCCTTTGCATTACCCTCAATTTTAATGTTCTCCATAAATTTTCAATTGGATTAAGGTCTGGGCTTTGTGATGGCCACTCCAAAACATTAATATGATTGTCCTCAAGCCATTTCTTAGTCAGTTTAGCCGAATGCTTTGGGTCATTATCTTGCATGAACCACCAACGACGACCAAGTGAGAGCTCTTTAGCAGAGTCTTTCAGGTTTTCATCCAATATTTTAACATAATCTTCCTTTTTTATGCTACCTGTGACCTTAACAAGTCGCCCTGGTCCAGAGGCAGCAAAGGATCCCCAAAACATCAAACTGCCTCCACCGTGCTTCACTGTGGGTATGGTGTTCTTAGGCAGGAAAGCTTCGCCAGATTTTCTGTAAATATAAGACACTTTATTATGGCCAAATAACTCTATTTTCGTTTCGTCAGTCCATAGAACACGTTTCCAGAATGCAACATCTTTATCAATATGACGTTTTGCAAAGGCTAGCCTTGCTTTCAGGTGCATAGGCTTCAATAAGGGAGTCTTTCTCGGACGACATGCTTTTAAACCAGCTCTCTTCAAAACTCTACCAACTGTATGTCGAGATACATTCACTCCAGAGGTGCTCTGTTCATCAACAATCTCCCCAACAGAGATCCTTGGGTTTTGTTTTACTTGTCGAACAATTTTCCGTTCATCTCTTGGGGAAAGAATCCTTTTTCTCCCTCTACCCTCTAAACTCATAACGTGGCCTTGCGATTTGAACTTGTTTATTATGGCTCTAACAGTGGATTTGGGAAGGTTTAGCTTCTTTGAAATCTTATCATAGCCCTCCCCATTGGTATGGCATGCTACAACAAGCTTCCTGACGTCTTCGCTGTGTTCCTTAGTTTTAACCATGGCGATTGAAAATTATAATTTAGTCACTTATAATAGTTTAAATAAATCGCTATCTAAAAATTATCTGAAAAAAATTATTCACTGAATTAGCGTTAAACAAGCATAATATGGCTATAAAAAAGTTCAGAAAGCACGTAAACCGGAAATTGATTGATATTATACTGATACTAAAAGAAAAACAAAGCCGTGCCAATAATTTTGAACAAGGGTTTTTTGCAATTATGTTTGTTGTTCCTTTGTTATTTATTTTTTCTAAAATCCGATTGCTGCATCGGAAAGGCCAGTTAAAAATACATAATATACTTTGTTATTTTCTTTAATTTAATCCCTTTTTTAGAATTTATTAGACAAAATTTAACTTTTATTTTACCGTGCCAATAAATATGATCATCACTGTATATATATAGGTATTGAATAGCAATTGAAAATACTCCATAAATTTCAGCTTATTTGGAGTATTTAAAGAGTATTTAGGGGGGTACTATGAGCGCAACTTACTGTACTCCAATCTATGGTCATCCCCCCCCCCGTAAAACATTCGCAGCAAATACTCGTCTATTTACAATAACAATCAACAATTTCTCTCACTGTCTATCTGTGCCTAAAACTAAACAAAAATTCCATGAGCAGAGTTTTTTATTTCTAAAACTGTCCATCTGTGGAACACAATACGGCAGGTCTACTTCCCAGCTGACTGTAATATGGTCGTCTTCAAATTCAACATGAATAAATTCATGCTGAGCCGTCCTCTTAGATAATCTGGCTCTACTTAGCACAATACTGTAGGGCTGCTTCCAGGTTGGCTATAACATGGTTATTTTATAATCTAATGTAACTCAGTTCCTGTTCAACCATCCTCTTAAAGGATCTTGCTCAACCCAAGTTCTGCCATAACTGATCATATTGTCTCAACATCTAACTACCACTTATTAACCCTGATCCTAGAGTGCCCCCTCCCAGTAAGAAAAAAAGCTAATTTTAATCCATAGCTATTAGATACCAATCAAGCAAGATTCCTTGAATCTAAATTTCTTCTTAAAATCCCTCAAGCTTAATCCTTAAACTTTAGGTATTTCTTAAAATCAAAATTACTTAATGGATTTGATGAAAAAAATTTGAATTAAGGATTCTATACATATTTTTTTAAGTCTTCGTAAAAGGAGGCATAAAAGTGGTGCAAAAGTGTTCTGTTTGGAGAATTTTGCCCATCCTGGGACGGGTATTTTTCTCGAATATATATAAAAAGAAAGTGAGCGAGCGTTGCTCAAGAATATCTTGTAATTCTATCTTTGTTCTGAAAAAAAATATATATATATATATAGCTCTATTCTCAGCCACATGCACATAATCAAATCTTGAGTGATGATAGATATCTTTGGACGGCCATGTTTATTGTCGAAGCTCACTCAGCTTGGACCATAATATTATGGCGATCAAAGGTTGAACTATTTTTGATTTTGTTAATTTCCCAGCACCTAATCACATTCCTCGCGTATAATAAGCAATTTCCTTTGCTCTTTTCTTGTGTGAATCCTTCGGACTTCAGGAGAGATGACTTTCTTTATTACGCTCTGAATATGCAATATCGGACCTATAGTTAGCACCTCGCATTTTGCCGCCATCTTATTTCGTTTCCTTACTCATACACTTTGTTCTTCCCTCCCCCTTTTTGTCTCTCTTGTAACCATTCTTTTCCCTCTCCCTAAAGTTATATCTGTTTTGTTTTTTTTCTGTCGTTTTGTATCTTTCTACACCGACTATTAGAAAAACGATAATTACTTTTTTCTTTGACAATATTTATACATCTCTATCTCTCTAGATGGCATAATCACGTTGATACACCGGTTCCCGTCAGATCGCCGAAGCTAAGCAACGTGGAGCTTGCTCATTACTAAGATGGGTGACCAATTTAGCAATTCCAGGCGCTATATGTAGGAAGACGTCGATATCTCCCGACAAAAGTTGCAAACACCTAACGTCTTCTTATTCCACTATTTTGGACTATACATGCAACTGTGAACGTTTGTGAATTTCATACTCCCATGGAATTTCCTCCTTCAGAGGAAGCCGGTTTAACCAAATAGGGTTCGTGCTGTTTCACACACACC
>NC_136502.1:111993457-111998457 GCF_053919585.1 Euprymna scolopes
CCTTACGTCCAAATAGCAATATACCTTGTTTGGGGGTGAACATGACTATAAAAAAAAAAAAGAAAAAAAAAGAAGAAAAAAAGAAAAAAGAAAGGTGGCCGCCAGAGAGAACTCGTTATAATAATAAGATAATTGATATTATTTTCTGAAGGATACTCTTACAAAAGATAAACAACTTTTTAACGGTACAAAAAACTATACAGCGCTTTGAAAATAATAAACGAAAAATCTCTACGGGCCCTATTTGCCAAGAAATTCATCATCAATCAAAAGATGCAAAAAAACAAACGAATTAAATTGTCACGCAAGAACAAATACTCTGGAATATCATCATCATCGGCGGTCACTCGTGTCCGAGTAAGACTGTCCTCCGTTGTGGCTTCTGTGGGTCCTCAGGTGAGCATAGAGCCCAATCCTAGACCCAATTTGTCTTGTGCAATTTGGGCAGATAAAGGTAGTGGTGGTGGGGTGGGGTTGGGTGTGTCTGGTTAATAATCTGTCCTTTCTGTGCTTGCGTTTATCCTCAGCAGCTTGATTTAGGTCACTACTATAAAGCGCAGCACCTTTGTGGACAGCGCTCCTCCATGCCAACCTGTTCCCAGCCACGTCCTCCCATGTCTCAAGGTCCATGTGAAACCGCTTTAGATTTGATTTGATGTTGTCCTTATACCTCATCTTTTGGCCACCCTGGGCACGCTTTCCCTCAACAAGCTGAGAGTAGAAAATCTGTTTTGGGAGGCGGAGATCCGGCATTCGGACAACATGACCAGTCCATCTGAGCTGGCGTTGAGCAACAGTAGCGGTGATAGTGGGAATGTCAGCCTCACTCAGGACGCTGGTGTTGGTGCGTCGGTCCTTCCAACTAATTCTGAGGATTTTTCGGAGGCATCTTTGGTGGTACGTCTCCAGGGTTTTTACGTGCCTCCTGTATGTGGTCCAGGCCTCCGATCCATAGAGAAGAGTGGGCAGCAAGACAGCTTTATATACCATGATTATACGAGTAAAAAAAAAATAGGAAAGAAAAAACGAATTGGAATCCATGTAAAATATACACACAACAATCTATCTACATATCTTTAAAAGTGAAATTATGTGTGTGTGTGTGTGTGTGTGTGTGTGTGTGTGTGTGTGTGTGTGTGTGTGGGTGTACATTTCCCAATCAAACTACTCGGTCAATTTTCAGTCTACAGACTCGATATTTGACATAAGGGGTATTGAGATTTGGGAAAATCTTTTTAATTGGCTAATTTGGCTGTCAAGGGGTCAAAGTTCAACGATTTGACCTTTGAAAATTCTACCGAACTCCTCCCCCAATTTTGGGTCTAAACATTTGAAATTTAAGATGTGGGTTACTTGGACATGGATCAAACATTTTAATTTGATTTGAGCCCAAAACAATAAATGTTAATGGGTTTAGAATTGGGGGTCAAAGTTTTTAAAAAATTGACCTCTGCAATCTCTCCCAAATAACTCAGCCAATTTTTGGTCTAAACATTTGAAATTTTACATAAAGTGTATTCAGATTTTTGGTCGACAATTTGGTTGCCAAGGGGTTAACGTTCAAAAGATTTTACCTTTGCGGTCTCTAGCAAACTATTCACCCAATTTTGGTCTAGACATTTGAAATTTTACATAACGGGTATTCAGACATGCAGCAAGCTTTATAATAAGTTTTTGGTGAGAATTTGGCTGCCAAGAGGTCAAAGTTGAAAGAGTTGACCTTTGCAGACTCTAATAAAATCCTGCGCCAATTTTGGGTCTAAACACTTGAAATTTTAGATGTAGGTTACCTGAACATAAGTCAAACTTTTGAATATATATATATATATATATATATATATATATATATATATATATATATATATATATATATATATATTAATATATATATGCATATACAGTTTACAGTTATTAACAGTACCAAGCAAAGCCGGGATGAACTGCTACTATGTCTATAAAAGTGAAATTGTCTCTGTGTGTATGTGCATGCGTCTGTGTGTGTATATTTTTCTTCCAAACTATATATATATATATATATATATATATATATATATATATATATATATATATATATATACATGTGTGTGTGTGTGTTTGTAAAGTTATTGGAAGAGAACCCTAGCAAAGTCTTGATTATAAAGAAAAAATCAATATAAGAGTATAATATTTATTTATATATGTTACAGAAGATCAGAAAAACATTGGTGCCGTTCGTTTAAAATCCAACACAGATCCTCCTTGTATTGAATTTGAAACCGACGGTACCAATGTTTTTCTGATCTTCTGTAGCACACACACACACACAAGCACATATATATATATTAAATTCGCATGCGTAGATCATTATATTATAATCATTGGATCACTATGGAAGGATGTTTTGACATTTAAAAATAAATGTTTAAATTTCAACGATATTTCTGGCGGTTAGAGTTAGCTGTATGGCTGTATGGCTGTATGGGTTTTTCCTTGTTAATGGAGTTAGAGATGGCTTCATGGCCGGGTTCGAATTGCTCGACCGGCGGTTCTCGTGTCACCCTGCACTGATGATTTCCGAATGATGAAATAATAGTGTCTATAGGTATTTGAAACTTATTATAGTAATAATTATATATATATATATATATATATATATATATATATATATATATATATATACACTCGTGAGCAAAAAAAAAAAATGGGCAAACAAATTTTATACATTTTATTGCACTAAAAGCTATATTGAACAAAGGACAATTGAACAAGGAAACTTAAACAAGACTAATAACACAGAACAAGACATTGACTTTAATAAATGCTTGGGATTGAATCGCATTCCCTTTTGATTTCTTTAAAAGATCAATCCTTTTAGACATGCTCTAAACTGGAGTGGAACACTGTGAAGAGGAGATGCTATTCCATTCGCTTTGCACAGCTTCCCACAGTTTGTCATTGTTCGAAAAGTTTCTTCCATCCAATGCATGAGATATTATGGACTAAATATTCTCGATTGGGTTTAAAGCGGGGATTTCACCTGGCCAAAATATCATATTAATTGAATTATCAGAAAACCTTTTTTTATGTGACTTTAGCAGTATGTGCAGGGGCATTATTGTGTTGAAAAATAATGTTCTGAGATATTCCCAGCTTCTGGATACTTGACAACAGTTCTGTTTGTAATATTCGAATGTATTCCTTTGCACTGATTGACTTCTCACATCTAATAAGTTCCCCAACTCCTGCTGCAGTAAAAGTTTCCTAAACTATTATCTCTTCATTCCCGTGTCTTGGTGAAAATCTTTCTCCAGTTCTTCAATTGCACCGTTCGGGAGCATCAGGAGCATCAATAACAAGACAAAATCTTAATACATCTAACCAGAAAACATTCCTGAACCAGTCTGTATATTTCTTGCCATAACACGAGAAAAATCTCTTTCTATTATTGATGTTCTTCTTAAATAAAAATGACTTCTTTGCACACCTTTTAGAAGAAAATCCCATTTCTTTCATTCGTCTAGATATTGTATATCTAGAAAGAGAATTCCAAGCCCCTGTTTTGAATTCTTTGCTATGGTCAACATAAGTTTTCTTTCAATCCTTGAAAACAGTTAATTTAAGCCTGTGGTCGTCCTTCAAAGTGAATGCTCTAGGGCGATCAGATCCAGATTTCCCTTTTATCAAGCATTCGACTTTGAACCTTTGACCAATTCGCTTCACTACAGAAAGAGATGTTTTCACTTTTTCTTAAAATATCAAAAAATTGCTTGTAAGTCATTTTGGACTGCCTTAATCCTGCAATTCGTTTTTTTCTCGCCAAGATGCGTTCTTACCATTTTTAGGATTAATTTTTCTACTCATTACTATATGCTATAATAATAATGATCTGCAAAATAGAAATTTTCAGTTAAAATTAACAAAAATTCATGGAAAAATATTGAAAAATCGATTTCTTCCTTCTTTCACTCTTGGCCCATTTTTTTGCTCGTGAGTGTATATATATATATATATATATATATATATATATATATATATATATATAAGAGAAAGAAAATTAAACTTGTAAGTTGAACTTTACAATCAAAATTTATTGTTCGACTGAATACTCAAAAAAACAAGTTACAAAATCCTTATTCCACGGAGTTTCAAAGAATGCTACTATTGCTATTCTTCTCATCAGAGGACAGAAAGAAATCAACAAATTATATTTGTAGCAATGCTAGAATTTGCTGGTTATAGCATTAAGTGAAACCGACAATTATTGTAGTCATAAATTGCCAAGGAAAACAAGTGAAAAAATGTTGGATATGTAAAATAAATATAAAATCAAACGGCGCATAATATTATGCACTTAATGCCATAACTATGACGTCACCGATACGGAAAATGGAAAAACTATAAAAAGGAGAAAGAAGACGTTAGAGAGGACTATCACGTGTGGTGGTAGAATGACAAAATAAATGTCTTTGTTGCACGAAATAGTGAGTTCGGGTCTCCTTTGCGACGTAGACTGCTACAACGTTTGGGGTCCCGTGTGTAAATGCGTGTACTACGTTACAGATTTTTCTCTAGCTGTCCGGTTTGTTGGCCAAACAGTCTAAGACGACACTGACATTGGGTGATCATTCTCCTGAGTCACATGTTCAAATCCTGAAAGAGTCTATTTGCACTTTGAGGATACTGCGTTTATCCCTAACCTCGCATACTAAATTAATCGTTTATTTGATATTACATAAACATGAGTGTCAAAAAAAAAAAAATAGCGCAATGCATAATATATTGTGCAAAATAATTTTCTATGCTTAACGTATAACATAATATTAAAATTGAAACGTGTATATAAAAAGTGGCTAATATTTAGAAAAGGATTTCAACAATAAAGTCGCTACCCTCACCAAACTTTCATGGAAAACACTCGTCTAGCTAAAACTACAATAATTTCCCCCAATCTTTATCTGTGTCTAAACCTAAACGTAGATTCCATGAACAAAGTTTCTTTCTTAGAACTGTACGCTTGTGGA
>NC_136502.1:112003457-112048457 GCF_053919585.1 Euprymna scolopes
TATAATGATCAATAAAATATAATAATAATATAATGATATATAAAATATAATAATAATAACAACATAATGATATATAAAATATAATAATAATATAATGATATATAAAATATAGTAATAGTATAATGATATATAAAATATAATAATAATAATTATAATAATAATAATAATAATATATAAAATAATAATAATAATAATAATAATAATAATAATAATAATAATAGAATGAAAAATATAATTGCAAAAATCTATTGAACAATTTGAGTGTTATACCTTGTGCCAGACTTGAGCTAAATTAATAACAAAACAATCATAATCAAAAAAGATTGGCACTGAATATCAAAGTGCAAAAAAAAAAAAAAATAATCAGGTGTGTGTGCAATTGAATAATATAGGATTGCTCATTTTCAAATGTGCAGTAGTTAAATTTCTCTTTGTCTGTAAAAAATTTCTAAAAAAATTACCAGGCTAATCTGGCTGAAATTTTTTGTATGGACCTTTGTTATGGTTAGGTGCATCGAACTAACTATTATGGTATCCGTTCGACACACAGTAAACGATTTATAAGAAATATTAGGGAATAGTCAGCACAATAGTACATTAACTTTCAATTTGTCTGGGAAACCACTGAGACGATCTGCGGAAATTTTGAACGGACCTTTGTTATAATCCGGTGCAGCAAACTAAGTATTATGGCATATGTTACAAGTACAGTTATGGATTAATAAAGATTAGTATTTTATGCAAAAATTAGCACAGATTTAACCATAATCGACCATAAATTTGGCATAAATCCTCATTATAAGTCAATAGTCTATACCTGTTCCCATGTTTAGCAAGCTAAAAAGCCTTATAAATCTATATATACACATTTATGCATATATTCTTTCTCTCACTCTCTCTCTCTCTCTTTCTCTCTCTCACACATACACACACACACGCATATATATATATATATATATATATATATATATATATATATATATATATAACATATATATATATATATATATGTGTGTGTGTGTGTGTGTTTTTTGCTTTTGTTTTGCGGTATGTTTTGCATGAATTAAATTTATATATACGAAAGTGCATTTTTACCTAAATGCAAGTTGGGAATAATTTTCCCTTTTAACCAATTTTGGTACCCCCAAATGGGGAGCGGCATACATATTATTTCTAAAATATAATTATCCACTATTATATTATATATATATATATATATATATATATATATATATATATATATATATATATATATATATATATATATATATACCCGAAACAGTGTTTCATGGTAAACAACTGATGATCCCTTGAAAAATAAATTATTGGTACTATAGTAAATTCGAAAGCGAGTTGATGCAGTTAATGGAGGTGATTAAATACTTTACTGACTAGATGGTTTTCTAACAAATGATAAAAAATATATTTTGTATAGTTTTAAAGGTTAAAAACTTCAAAGACTATATATATATATAACTACTTAATTCACTCACATAAAATTAATATATGAAAGTATAAATTTATGCGTAAACTTTAAGTATTTACTTCAAAAGTGCTCAATACGTAGGTAGAGCTAGTTAGTAAGTTATAAAATGTATATGGCGATTAAGCTACACTGAATATTCTGCGTTTCATCCACTCTAGGACTCTAGGCACATATATATGTTTTTTTTTTTAAATATTCTTAGCTTCAATGTATACTGTTTTCATTTAACGGGTTATGACTGTTATTATAAAAACTGAATCACTGTTAATTTCGAGTAAAGATTCAATGACTTGTATATAAATTTTGTTTATTTTATCTTGGAATCTCTTCAATACAGCCGTTTCGTTAATGGGATGACAATTTTATGATTTTATGTTTTCATAATACTTTTCTTTCTCATCAACTCGTATATAAATACGACGGTGTTGCCCGGTCGTACAATAGGCTTAAACATGATATTTTAATTTATGCACGTCAGCTGATATTTTGGCTTGACGATCTTAAAAATAGTCTTTCTTCTCTTATATATTATACGTTATACTGGCCAAAGTTACACCGGTTTGACATAAAATATTCCCCTATTAAAATTCTTTTTTATCTATAAGAGGAGAAAGACTATTTTTAAGATCGAATTTTTTAGATTTTCGATATTTATTGGATGAATTTCTGTACAAAACATATTTACAATCACTGCCAGAAATATAAAATTAGCTTTGTGTGAAATTTGCAAAAGATAGGCTCAGCCGTTTCAGAACCTATGAGGAAGGAACACACACACACAAAAGTGACGTTTATATAATAATAATAATAATAATAATAATAATAAAATAATAATAATAATAACCATAATAATAATAATAATAATAATAATAACAATAATAAAAATAATAACAATAATAACAATAATAATAATAATAATAATGAAAATAATAATAATAATAATAATAATAATAATAATAATAATGAAAATAATAATAATAATAATAATAATAATAATAATAAAATAATAATAATAACATATATATAAGGGGGAATTAGGTTTCACATGCAAACTAATATATATATATATGTATATATATACATATATATATATATAGATATATATATGCACATATATATACACATATACATATATATACATATATATATACATATATATATATATATATATATATATATTTGTTGTTGCGTGTTCCTCTTTGAGTGTTCATGTTGGTGTGCAGATATATCGCGTATATATAAAGAGGGACATTTTAATAGAGACATGTATTACACTTTGGAAGAGAGGGGTATAGATATATAGATGGAAAGATGGAAGAGACATTGACAATTATACAGTTTGACAGTTCTGAGAGTGTTTCTATAAACATTATCTTTCTTTAACACACATATTTTTGAGATGAGGATTTTCAGTCTTTTATCACAATGAAGGAACATTCATTATTTATCAATACTGAGAGGGAGGCACATTCTTAAGATGAGTTTATACACAAAGTTCTTATAATACAAATTCACAATACATTTGTTGTTGAATGACATAACACGAAACAGTTGCTACAAAATGATGAAAACGTCATTTTATTTCTTTGAGCGGTCAATGATTTCGCATCAAGGAATTCAAAGTTTCTACATGATTTCAACTCCTGCCTTCGCTTCCAAGGCGGGATGTCAGCTCTGTCTGACTCTCTGTCGACCCTGCCTCGGTACTGACTTCTCTCTGACTGACTGACTCCTCACCTAAAGCTCTAACTATATTGAGAACTCATTTCTTACTCATGACATCATTGCATGACCAAAAAACGTGCGTATCGATCCCGTGGCCTGACATGCCTCACGTTGCCTAAAACATGCCCAAAACACGTGCATCGACCACACATGCTTGCAAAGAAAAATTCTCTAACCTCATTTTCGACTAACCTATTTTACAATAATGTTTAACAATTTCTATTGTTCGGATCTAGATAACATCAATTTTAATTTCATTTCATTCCATTAACAAAATTGCATCATCAAATTCCTTTTTCAATAACATTACTAACAACGAATTCCTTTTCAATAACATATCTGTATCATTTATTTTAAACTTATGATCGGAATTCCAAACCTAGCTTCCCAGGTTCGAATTCTCAGACTATCTTATCTTATGTTTACTCACTTACAAGAACAGGCGACTGTTCCTTAACATATATATATATATATATATATATATATATATATATATATATATATATATATATATATACTAACAGGGCCCGTTTACTTACATTGCTCGGTGGAAGTATAAAACAAAGCCAGGACAGAAAACAAATTAACCCACGGTTGTCAACCCTGGAAAATAGTAAGCACTGGTGGTCGTAGCTAAACTAAAGTCATCTGCTTTCCACTGTCAGGCATTGTCTGGCAGTGGCAGCTAGTGGAAGCCATTGGCTGTCATTGTCAACACTGGGGTTTACTGGCGATTAGTGTTGATTTTGGGAGATTACTTGCGGATACTGGTGGGCACTGGTTACCTTTACAACTGGCAGTCACTGGTGGCCGCTAGCACCATCAACCTCTAGTGGACTACTCTGAACTGAAATCGTCTGCCTTCAACTTTCTAGCATTGTTGGGCACTGACATCTACTAGCTGCCACTGTTTGCCTTTGGCGGGCCATGATGATAATTGGTGCTTAGT
The DNA here is from genome assembly GCF_053919585.1 of Euprymna scolopes. NCBI lineage: Eukaryota > Metazoa > Mollusca > Cephalopoda > Sepiida > Sepiolidae > Euprymna > Euprymna scolopes. Next base: position 112,007,618 of record NC_136502.1, read on the forward strand.
AGTGTTTTGAGGTGGTTATTTCCATTTACTTTTGTTTACTGGCAAACACTGCCTGCTTTAGAATTGCTATTGTTGGTTTCTGGCGTTCAGTCTCGGTCATGACCAGTATCGTTCTCCATTGAACTGCTCCGAAATAAAATTGTCTGTCTTCAATGGCAAGCACTGGTGGTTATTGGCGTTTTTAGGCGATTGCTTGCGTTTTGTCATTGTTGGTGACTATCGATCATAAGTGTCAAGCCCCTTATTGGACTGCTCTGAAATGTAATAGCCTGTTTTTAACATCCGTGCACTGTCATTCATTGTATGGTACAGTCATCCAGTGATGGACACTCTTGGTCAATGGCGTTCATGACTGTAATTGACAGTGAATTGCAGTTGATGACTGTCACTATTGGATAGTGGCAGCCACTGACGGGTAGTGCTGTTTCGAGTCGGCAACCGCTATTTCAATGTGATCGTTTAGTTATGGACATTAATGGACAGCGTTTTGTTCCAAGCCTGATCAAAGCAAGGAGTACCCTGTTCTCCATTCTGAGCAATCCGGATTTGCTGCATCGGTGTCAATATGTGTTTACACATATGCAAAAAATATGGACCGTGCATAATAGTTACAGAAAAATTCTAACTTTATTTTCCCGTTGAGTCAACTTTACGAGAAGGACTACGTGTGCATATTTTACCCAGGAATATATGATGTATGATCGGAAATGTAAAAAAAAAAATCGGTATCGTTGTATTAAGAAAATGTCACGTGGTTTGTAAATAACACTTTTTGCGTGACTAACGACGACGATGACGCCCGCCACTCAACCGATGCCGCCGCTAACGCCATCGACGACATTGGCGGACTGTTAATCCAAACAAATCGATAATGTTGTATGAAATTGTTGCATGAAGATGAAGAATAGGATAAAAGTTTTTTTTTTGCGTGTTATGAAAGTGAAAAGTATATTTTGCGTGTATGAAAGTGAAAAGTATATTTATTGTTTGGTCAAACAAATCGGAAGCGACGCTGTTAAGTTTAATTTTCCGTTGAGTCAACCGGAATAATGTGTATGACGTTAAATGTAAACAGATCGATGTCGTTGTATGAAAACGTTTGATATTTGGTGATAAATTTATTTAACCGTTCGGATTTTGCTTATTCTGTTATTCTCTAAATCTGATGAACGTACCCTAACAGCCAATGAAAATTGACCAGATCTTGTTCAAAGAGGGATGCATGTTTCAAGCATTGTGGACAGAAGGAGTAGTGTTAAAAGTATTTAAAAACAAAACTTTAAAAATACAACTAAACACGGACGGTACTGTTGTAAAAACTCTAACTAATCTAGAAAAGTTCCTGGTTACTTAAAGGAGAGTGAAATAAGAAACTAATTAGTGAGTAAAAATCGTGCTTATTTTGGAATGTGACTCTGCTAGGAATTAATATTAGATTTTATGATGACAGATGAAAGCTACTGATAATATACGCCAAATCTACATTAGGAATGGCTAGTAGTCTGACCATGTCAAATTTATACGTGGCGTCGGCTTTTGAAAAGCTATAACTTTTTTTTGTTGTTCATACAGGGGTAATCATTCCCATTTTATTAAGCATAGAGAATAGAGGGTGATTTTTAGAGTCAGCAAACATTGAATGAAAATAACCCACAGAAAAATATTGTTTTATCATACAAATATATGATTTCTTCCAAAGATTAATTTAAATACAATTTCTGGCATATAGCCCCGCGATTTGCACGTCTTTGACTTAATCTAGAAGTCAAATTTTTACAAACTCTGCACTTCAAATTAGGTTTATTTAGGCAATAAGACAACAGTGTTGTCTTCCAAACGGTTTATTGGATCTGGTCTATCAGCGTCGACATTGGACCTTACATATTCTCAAGGAAAATGTTCTAATGCAGTTAAATCGCACAAATGAGGTGGTCAGCTGACAGGTCGATTCGTGAAATTATTTGTTGACCAAATATTTCTCTCAGTAAATTGATTATATCATTTGTAATGTGAAAACGCTGCTAAGGTGTCAGTCTCTTCATGAAGAATGGGCCAAAAAAATAAACTCATAATAACTAATAGTTGCCAAATCTGCAATTAAAGAACATAGAATCATCAATTTAAAGTTCGCCGCTTCTAAACTCACACACGCACACACACACACACACATATATATATATATATATATATATATAGTCTGTTTATTATACAAACAGTATTTGGTTACATACGTGAATACATGTTTCAGCGGAACCTCAATTCAAAGAGATCATAAGGCCAAAAAAGGGGACGATATTTTGTATAATAAACAGACTATATACAAACTCTGTTCTCCATTGAGCACTTTTTAATAATTACGTATGTTTCATTGCATTTACGTCTAGGAAACCAATCTATACAATCATTACACACACACACACACACTCACACACACACACACATGCACACACACACATATATATATATATATATATATATATAGTCATTCTAATACAGTACTGTTTCGCCGTATCACTGCTCATCAGTGCAGCTAGACAGGCAACTACCTCAAGCCAGGATCGAAACCCGAGCGCCCAAATGATAGTTAAGGCTTCCCAGCATTACGCTATATGGCTGTTGCTGTGCGAGTAGTGAGTTAACGATATTTCAACATCGTCCAAATGCCTAGGCTTGATTTGTTTCCACAAAGAGCATCACTTAATACACTAATGGCGATTTGGTATATCACTTCCCAATGCTCAACCCAAGATAGGGAGCATTATAGTTATCCACATACAGTTCTGTTTCGCTGTATCACAGCTCATCAGCACGACTTGACAGACAGCTACTTCTAGCCAGGATCGAAACCTGACCGCCCAAACAACAGTCAAGGCTTCTCACCATTACGCTATATGGCTGCCGTTGCGCGGTTAGTTAATTTTGATATCGTCCAAATGCCTAAGTTTGATTTATTTACAAAAAGAGCATCGTTTGATTTTAATATTCGATTGTAAGTTGGATTCCAAAGTATTTCATACGTATTTCATTTTAAATTGAAATTTAGTCAACGCTTCTAATATGGAAAAAAAAAAACTACCCTGATATTCAAATCGCGTTGCCAGACGCATTCTTCTGGCATTTCAAAAACAACACTGCACTCGTCATTCACTTTTTCTTCAATTTAACATTATGGTGAGAAAAAAAATAGAAAATAAAATCCTACAAAGGAGTATAACTCCGAAATATATAAATTTTAAACAATTAATACTTTTTTTAAAATATTGCGTTGTAATTTAGCTTCAAACGTATTTCATATGTATTTCATTTTAAATTCAAATTCAGTCAACGCTTCTAACACGGAAAAACTACATATATATATATATATATATATATATATATATATATATATATATATATATATATATATATGAGCAAACAGTTAATAAAACATGTTAAAAACACTTTAAAATGAGGTTTTATTTTTACCTGGAGTTCACCACTTACTAAGGCCCAATGGCCACTCAGGGATAAGGGTTATTGTGTATACAGTAATCAAAGGGACAGTGTAGCAATAGTATTGGAGAATTTGTGAGGTGTCATTACTTGGTGGGGGGCGGTTCATCAGGAATTTGTTTGTGTTGGACTTGAAGACATCCAGGTTGAAGTCGGGAGGGAAACAGGCAAGCGGAACAGAGTTCCACAGCCGTGCAGTTCTAAGTTTTGATTTAGGCACAGATAGGGAGTGCGGAAAATTATTGACGGTGGTTTCAGCAAGTCGGGTGTTTTTTGAAAAAGATTGGCGAGGGGGGACCAGAGAATGGAGCTCAGACGAGCACCTGCCATGGAAATAACGATAGAACATATTTAATCTGAAAAGGAAACACTAGATAAGTGGATAATCCTTAATCTGCAGAGTTTCGAAGAAATACTTTCCTTCTCATCAGAGGGTAGGAATTAGCAAAACGCGGGATCGGATTTTGCATGCAAAAGTATTTGATGAAACAACAAGTAAGTCAAAGATCTTACTTGAAAACAAAAAAAGTGAAGCAGAGGGAATATGGTGAAGAAAAAGGTGATTACACGTGAATGGATAGTCTTTTTATTTTATTTTATTTTATATATATATATATATATATATATATATATATATATATATATATAAATGTATTGCTTTCCTTCAGAGTAAATCTTACTTTTCAAGATGCTCCACAGATTTTTGATAGGATTTAAATCTGGATTACAGATTGATCATTGCATTAGTTTCCCATGTTTGGCAAAAACATTCTCCAAATATGCAGTGGTTTTTCTTGCAGCATGAGATGGTGCATTATCATGCATGAATACCATCTTTTTTCTGGAGTGACAAATTACTTACAATGGGGTTCCATCATCTTTTGAAACTAAATAGAGGCAACGTGTATCAAAGACGAAACCAGACATAAGGTCACACGAGCTTAACAGTAAGTGTGTCATTTTCAAAAAAAAAAATCACTTTGATTTATAATTTTAGAGACATTAAATAAACAACATGTAACAAAATCTGTTTGTTTTTGTTTTCTTGTTGAAGTGCAGGGGGTACGAGTGTAGAGATAATCGGTAATTGGGCCACAGGTCATCAAAGGTTAAGAAACACTGAACTAGGTGGTTGTAAGTTCAATTCCTAACTTGTCTAACCACACTTAAGAGCTATGATACAGCCAAACAGTTTAGATTTGGATAACTATATATCTATACTCCTATATATATATATATATATATATATATATATATATATATATATATATATATATATATATATATATAAAATAAAAATTACAATTAGATTTACCAAAATGATCCAAGATGGTAGAATTAAAGTATAATATAAATATTAAAGAATTAATATTTATAAAGTTATTTCAGCCAGATGTAAAAGCTCGATAAAACTAAATAGGAGATAGAGCTTATAATAGGAGCAAACAGTTAATAAAACATGTTAAAAAACACTATATATATATATATATATATATATATATATATATATATATATATATATTGTATATTGATATTCATATTAAAAAACCCTTTTTTATATTTATTTAAAAAGAAAATATAACTTTGTTATATATGGGTCGTGGAATTGCATTCACTAGCAAAACGTCGAGCTAATTTACATATTCTTTTAAACATTAATTTTATTTAATTACCTATTAATTTTTCGGTTTTCTTATGGGATGGTCATCATTAGTTAACTATTACGTGTAATTATATTCAGGCAGATATTCTACATGATTTATACTTGCATAATATTTGCATAAAAAGGTTATAGTAAACACAAACCTCTTTCTATATATATTTATGCATGCATATATATATTTGTTTTAAAAAAAAATTACCTACAAAACTCCTCTATCAGTTTTTGGTCTCCACACATGCAAAAGTATAAAAATTAAAAAAAGAAATGGAATTTGCCAGGTGAAGATCGAGCATTACGAATATGCATGCGTAACGTAATAGCTATTGGCTCATGTTTTAATTTTTAGCCTTGCAGCAAACATGTGTTCGTACTGCATGCATTTACGTCAAAGGAAAAAATAAATCGTAATTTAAACGTTTTGGTTTTATTCTCGCTGGTGGTGCAGAAGTCATTTTTTTTTTTTTTACTTTTTAAATCATTACGATATATTGGGTCCAATACAATATAATAATAAATACGAAATCTGCATTAATAAAAATATCATATTTAAGCGTATTTTACGACTGATCAAGGCTGAGCATCCTGCTAGTATATATAATATATATATATATATATATATATATATATATATATATATATATATATATATAATATGGCAATTAAGCTACACAGAATATTCCACGTTTCATCCACGCGAGGATTCATCATTTCCTTTTTTTATGATTGTAATGTTGGGTATGGGACAGCCAAACCAGCTGCCAATATTGCTCTGCTTTTTATTGAAACCAACCGAGAGCTCTTTTTAATATCCTCGCTGTTTCCTCAAGTGCAATTGTCTGAATCTCTTTTGCACTTGGTTCACCATGAATATTTAGGACTTCAGGTTCTTCTTCATAAGCCATGTGGCACCTATAATAACTGGTATGATTGATTAGGTATATTTGTGATTTGTAATATAAAGTGCACGAGTAAACTGCGGTAGAGATCCCTAGGTGCAAGAAAGCCTTTTACTCCAATAGTTTCTTCCCCCAGAACTTCAAGTCTTTGGAACTCCCTTCTGGAATTCTGCTTTTCCAACTGTACTGATATGCAGAAGTTCAAGTGTAATGTGAACAAACATCTTTCTACTCAACTCCCTTCATAATGTCCCCGCAAAGTATGTCACTGATGGTAGCCCCCTACTTCAAAGTTGCACTGTGCCTTGTTTGGGGTGAAAATTGAAGAAGAAGAAGAAGAATAATAATAATAATAATAATAATAATAATAATAATAATAATAATAATAATAATAATAATAATAATAATAATAATAATAATAATAATTTGCTGTTTTTTTTATTCCATGAATTTTTATAATCATCAAAAAATCAATTCATCAAAAGGCACTCAGTGTATTTTGTAAATGTATATATTTTTTTATACGCACACACATAAATATATATATTCTTTGCAAATGTATACATTTATATGTCATCTTTTACATGCATACACACACACACACACACACACATATTATGTGTTTAAAACATATAAAGGTACGTATGTATCCCCCCCTCTCTCTTTCTCTGTATGTGTGAGGGTGTGTTGTATTGGTTTTCATGTGATATCTCTTAGGTCTGTAAGTATTGATCAGTTGAGAATCTGTCTCCACCGCCACCCTCTCCGTCTCGCTTTATTTCCGGGACTCAAAGTCAGACCGCAGTGAAGCAAAATGATCGCAACGTCACTCAAATATATGACAAGCCGCTAGCAAAAACATTTCCAATTTTTCGTCGCAACCAATGAAATAACAAGCAAAAAAGAACAGAATAATAAAAAAGTAGTTTATAACATAACTACTTACATAAAAAAATATCTTTAATCAATTAGATAAAATATTGGATCCATGGATACCGTTAATTACTTATATTTTTGAACAGTTATGGGATTTGGACAATTCTGTTTCTTGCCTCTTTGTGTGTATGTGTGCTTGTATGCGTTTTTTGGTTTTTGGTTTTGTTTTATATCTATTTTCTGTATGTATGCATTTTTTAATTTTTTATTTATTTTTTATTTATTTATTTTGCTCACGTTCATCCCTAACAAGACTTATCGCCACTTGGATGTAAGGGGCTACTATTTGGGATCATGCCTAGAAAAGATTAACAAGACGTTGGTTTACATTACATTTAAATATATATCATATATATATCATTATATATATCATATCTGTATATCAGTACAAATCAGGGAAGCAGGTAGCAGGAAGGGAATTCCAAGAAAACTATTAAAGTAGAAAGCTTTCTGGGATTTAGGGACCTCAACAGTGAATGGGGTGGGATTTTGTTGCTAAGCGGGTTTGTTGGGTTAGGGTATGTCGAGGAGGCAAATATGCAACAAATTCATCGGAACACATTAGACTAAAATATTTGTAAAACAAAGCACAGAGATGCAAAATTGTAGCGATGGGACAGGGGTTGGAGCTTAGTTGTATGTGTGTAGTATTTTTCCTTTTTCCATACGTGCGTGTTTTTGTGCACGTGTGCGTTTGGTCAACATACGGCATAATCACGCTGACACATCGGTTTTCGTTAGATGACCAAAGTTAAGCACCATTGAGTTTGGTTAGTACTAAAATGGGTGACCGTTTGAGAATAGCAGGTTCTGTATTTTCTTTCTGTTTACTAGACTTCTCTTTGCCACTGAAATCAAGCAGTGCTGAGTCAGGAGAGGAATGGTTAAGGACTGTGCAACTTTTGCTTCACATTTCAACACGGGTCATCTATCCTCCCTATCGTATGATCAGATTGTCATCGTCGTTCCAACAGATGAACATCGTGTTTTGCCTTCTGTGCTTATATGTTTTTTTACTAGTGTGTGTACGAGGTGCCTTCAAGAAGTTTCCAGACTTTTTTTTGTACAGGCATTTAAAATTATCATAGACTCTTGAACATTCAGTATATTATTGCTATACATCTTACGAGATGACTGACCAATTTTTATGGCTTCAGGTTAAAATAAACAGCTACAGCAGGAACTGGAATGCACGCTACTAAAGCTTGATTATCACAGCTGGTGAATTTCAAAAATGCAATCTGAACGTGAGGGCACTTTAGAAGAACGATATGCAATAATATTCTGTTTTAAACTTGGAAAAATGCCACTGAAACTTATAGAATGCTCCAGACTGCTTTTGGACCATCTTGCATGAATCAAGCACTAGTTTTTGTGTAGCATAAAAGGAAGGTAAGGAGTCTGTGAAGGATGATGAGAGTCAAAACACTAGAGTTAATTGGCCAAATAATGAATTTCATGGATAAGGACCATAGTGTGTCTATAGTGACAATAAGTATGCAGTTTGATGTCAGTGTGGGAACTGTACACACAATTATTCTCAAGAAACGGATGATTTCCACGAAGTTTGTCCCAAGGATTCTCAAGAAAGACATTACCATGGGTATGAAGACAGATCGTCACGCTCCCTCTAGTCCAGACCTTGCTTCCTGTGACTTTTGGTTATTCAATAAACTAATAGTCAAGATCAAAGTGTAGTATCTGTTCTTCAGATGCTGCACTTCAATTTCTTGTTCTCTGTCAGTGGAGGAGAAATCCTTCACGACTGAGACAATTTTTTATTTTTGTTCCTTTTCTCCACATTAAAAACGACCCTGGTGTCTAACTCTGTCCCGTGGGGAGGCATTGTAAATAGGAAATAGAAACTCATAGAAAACCTTAGAGGTTGTCGTTATGAAACAATAGAGCAGATGAAAGCGGCTGTGACAAGGGTCATTGACACACTCACACAAGCGGACTTCCATGAGGCCTTTCAGAAGTTGTTGGAATGGTACAAGTGCATTACAGCCAAAGGAGATTACTTCGAAGGGGACTAGAATTTCATGTGTGTACTATCAATAAAAGTGCCCATATGAAAAAGTCTGGAAACTTATTGAAGGCACCTCATATAGTTTATAGCAGGTGTTTTCTCGTCGACCTGTGTGCATGTTTGTTTGTTTTTTGTTTTTTTTTTTGTTTTTTTTTACACTTTCACCCCACGTTGCCACTTTGATGTAGGGGACTACTATCAGGGACCTAAGTTGCAGGGGTACTATGTAGGGAGTTTAGCAGCGAGATGTCTGTTTACATTACACTTGAACTTCTGCATGTCAGTACAGTTGAGGAAGCAAGAAACCGGAAGAGAATTCCAAAGTCCTGCAGTTCTAGGGAAGAAGCTATTAGAGTAAAAGGCTTTCTTACATCTAGGGATCTCTACTGTGTAGAGGTGGGACTTTGCTGCTTGTCGGGTTTGTCGGGGATATTTACGTCAAGGGGGTACGAGGACTTGTAGTTCGTAAGAGCATCCACCATTAAAATACTTGTAAAACAGACACAGGGATGCAACATTACGTCGGTGGGACAAGGACTAAAGTTTAGATGACAGTTCGGGACCTATTAGGTTGCCTAGAGAGACTAGTAGTAGATGCACCAGCCAGAATGTGACAGCAGTACTCCATGCATGGGCGAATGATGGCTTTGTAGAGGTACAGGATACTTTCAGGTGTAAGTAACTTCCTAGCACGATAGAGAGAGCCCACCTTCTTTGCAGCAGCCTTAGCAATAATCTCGATGTATCTATTCCAACTCCTGTTTCCTGTGAACGTTAAGCCAAGGAGCTTGAACGAAGTGCTCTCATGTAAAGTATCTTGGTGGTTGGTAAGGTTTCATGTAATTATTAAAGGAAACGAGCTTTGTCCTGGCAGCGTTGAATGTTACCATCCATTTATGACCCCATTCCACTACAGACTGAAGGTCTTCCACTCGGGTTTCGGCCATTACCTTAGATATGTGCTCATTAGTTTTCCTCACGTGCCTGCTATAGAGCGTGGTATCGTCGGCAAATATACCCATCTCAGAGACAATTTTATCAGGTAAGTCATTTATGAATATCAGAAATAACAAAGGTACAAGAATCGATCCTTGAAGCACACCCGCATTTATATCAAATTTTTTGGACGAACGCCCATCGAGGAAACCTGGATTCTTCTTTCATTTAAGAAGGATCTAATTATGCTAAGCATTCTTCCAGTAATACCATAGGATTTAATTTTCACCAGAAAACCATGGTGCTATACTCTGTCAAAAGCCTTTGATATATCAAGGGCTACTGCCCTCCCTTCTCCTACCTTATCTAGTGCTTGATATGTGTTCTCTGCATGCGTGTGTGTATTTTCTATGACTATGTGTGTTCGTTATTGTTGTTTTTTTTTCTTATGTATCTGTTTTTTGGGGTTTTTTTTTTTGTGTGTGTGTGTGTGTGTGTGTGTGTGTGTGTGTGTGTGTGTGTGTGTGTGTGTGTGTGTGTGTGTGTGTGACGGAGTTATATATGTGTGTTTTTTTCCCCTTTATATACGTTTTGTATGTGTGGAGATTTCTTTCGAAGACTGAACAACTGATAAAAAAGTTAATAATGAAAATAAAAATGGAAATAAATTTAAAAAATAAATTAATAATTCCAGTCAAAATTCCCATTTTTTCCAAATAAAGCTCAAAGCCAAATAATGTTCATGATTTCTTTTAATAAACAACAGAAAAAGAGAAATCAATTTCTCCCCTTCCCCTTTTTTTTTTCTTTATATTTTTTTCCTCTTAATTTTCAATATTTTACTTAATTCTTTTGTTCTCCCCATCTTAATAACACCTTTTCCATTAACTATTACATATCTGAAGAAAATATAAATCATACCGAAATATTAAATTCACACGAAAAGGTTTTTGATTCATACAGCATGAAGTTTTATATAAAAAAAAAAAAATTGAATTATGCTTTCCTTTGATTTACTTAGTGAAAAGCAAATAAAAGTATACATTAAATGGATATCAGATGCATTTAAGTTTTTCAGTCTGACTGTAGAAATTTATGCCCCGACGAAGCCTCCTCGAGAATATCAGTGATGTTTTGTATATCATAAAATATATGAGTAAACCTACCGACTAGCAACTAGATGGTTGTAGGTTCGATTCTTGGCCTCGGATAATGCTAATTTAGCAACACTGAGGAACTGTGATACAACGAAATAGTCTGTCTGAAAATGAATATATATATATATATATATATATATATATATAACTACTTAATTTACTCACATAAAATTAATATACGAAAGTATAGACTTATGCGTAAACTTTAAGTATTTACTTCGAAAGTGCTCAATACGTAGCTAGTTATATAACTATAATAAAATTAAAAATAGAAGAAAAAGAACTATAGTTTGGTATACGGCCCCATACAATCAAATGTTAAAAACAAAACTTGGCAAGAAATTTCTAGATCTTATTGAAAAACACTTTCCCGCAACCAACCCCTTACACAAAATTTTCAATAAAAATACCTTAAAGTTATCCTACAGTTGTTGCGAAAATTTAGAGATGATAATTAAAGCACATAATAAAATATTTAATAAAAACAATGTAAACAACAACAAAATAAACAATAAAAAAAGTAGACACCATGACCAAAATAAAACTAACACTAGCAGAAATAGAAATAATAATAATAATAATAATAATAATAATAATAATAATAAAGGTTTGTATTACTGTACACATAGATTCGAAAAACTTGTCAAAAAACAAATATATAACAAATAAATGTTATCAAAGGCAAGATAAGTGACTTTTCTACCAAACTGGATATATTTTTCGTGTTTTTATTCAATGTAACATGTTTATTCAGCTCGAAAACCATACAGTGTTTACCGATGTATTGGAACATTCAAGATTCTCTCTTTAACACGGTAAGTTCGGGAAAAGGTGTTATAAATAAAAAGCCGGATAAAATACTGTTAAAAACTCGCTCAATGTATGTTACCATGACATAGGTTGACATATAGTCAGCGTGTTTTTAATAGTATTTTGTATAGTTTTTTTTTTATTTATAACACCTTTTCCAAAACTTACGGTGTTAAAGAGGGTGTGAGACGCCATCTTGAATTTTCGAATACATCGGTAAACACTGTACGTTTTTCGAGCTGAATAAATATGTTACATTGAATAAAAACACAAAAAATATATCCAGTTTGGCAGAAAAGTCACTTATCTTGCCTTTGATAACATTTATTTGTTATATATTTGTTTTTTGACAACTTTTTCGAATCTATGTGTACAGTAATACAAACCCAATAATAATAATAATAATAATAATAATAATAATAATAATAATAATAATAAAAACAACCCCGGACAAGAACAACCATACTATAAATAAAAATACTATATATATATATAGAGAGAGATTAAAACAAAAAAAAACATTTTAATGTCGCTAGACAATCATGACTATGTTTCCATCAAATTAATTGTAAATAACTGAAGAAATTCGTTTACACAGGCACATTTTTAAAGCAGTTATGTTTTTCTTTGTTCGATCTTAGATCAAGTTTATTATTATTTTCTGGAGATGGGGCTTCCTACTAAATGCCAGATATTCGTCAACTATTTCAGACACACAAGGCTTTTAAGACTTTTCCTATCCCTTTAAGTGCAATTGTTTGTATCTCTCTTACACTAGGTTCACCGGGTATATTTGCCAGGAAGTTTTTAAAATTCTATTTAATGAGTTCGGTTGCTTCTATCAGTTTCTTTTCATGTTGTACATAAGATCTTGCGACACGAGACTCTTTTTTAAAAAGATCAACTAGCTGAAGATACAGCGAAACAATCTGTTGATGACTATATATATATATATATATATATATATATATATATATATATATATATATATAAGTACATGCAATATTGGCGGAAAACAAGATAGGAGAGACATAGTTTTGAAAGCTGGTTTATCATAATCTTTTTGTGGGTTTCCGATTACTTTTGAGTGTATTTGAAAGATTGAAGCCTAAATTTTATTTCCTCAAAAAATAATTTGTACACGTGAAAAAAAAAGTTATAATGAGAAATGTTTTCATGGCGACATTCGGGAACTGATAAATTCAGCTAAATTTTGAAATTAAATAAATTCATTGTAAAAATCCTTTGAAAGATAAATATGCGTTTTCAAACATAATTAGCAGGGTCTTAAGATATTGAGCAATCTTTTTAACAAAAAAAAAATTGTTTGTACGAAAAATAGCTTAATTAGCCCCCCCCCCCCCCAAAGTAAGAGATTCTAGCTTTGCTTAAGCAAAAACAAACGCAGTCGTCTAAGAATGGATTCTACGGAAGCCCAAAATGTCAGAAAGACAAAAGGCTGCCTGAAAATGACGTCAGGTTGTTGAAGGGAAGTAAGAAGTGCTGATTTATTTTTATTTTTTCACCCAGTCGTGTATCTGTACATTTATATCATGAACATTTGTATAATTTTTACGATTTTTTAATTTAATTATTTTTCTGTGTTCCTCCTTTAAAAAATTTTTTTTTTCCAGATTATATAAAAATTATGTTACGCCAAAGTTTCACGTTCATTCAAGCAAGGAAAATATTAGAATCTGACAGATAAAAATTACGCGAAATCTAAAAAAAAGATGTAGAAATACTTCTTGCAATTATAATTTTTTTTGTGTGCGAAAATATTAAATAAACAATAATTAATTCAATGATAATATCGGTAGTTCGAAAAATTTAATTTTTTTTTTTAAATTATATTGAATTGATTGAACTTTAGGGGCTTTTTTCGTAATATTCCTGAAAAAAATAATTTTTCTTTTTTTTTTTTTGTTGTATTTTATGATGCTTTATTTTCATAAAGAAAAACAAAAATAAATTAATTAGTTTTTTTTTTTTTTTTTTTTTTACTTTACTACTGATAACCATAATTGATGATAAAATTACAACTTAATAACTAGGACTGTGACAACAGCATATTTTTTTTTTTTTTTTTTTTTTGCATCTTGGGTATATATCCATTAATGTCATATGCTTTTATATAGGCAGATGTGGTTCTCGGTTGATTAGTTGTGTCTAACTGCGTTGGATATATACTCGAGAGTCAAAAGAATTAAAAAAAATATGCTGTTGTCACAGGCTTACTAATAACATAGAAATGCGATGTAAATTTATTTTATTTGTGTAAAAAAAAGATTAAAAACACAAATGTGGCAACTGTCAGTCCTTTAGTATTGACGATGCCTCGGTTCAGTTTCGAAAGTCAAAGGATACCCCCTGTAGGGGCAGCTGCGCGTGTAATTGTAAGGCAAGAGTTGCGCAATTCCCAACCACATCTTTCCTGAATTGGCACTATTTGAGTCCAGTAGCAAGGAGAAGTCCGGGATGACTGAAAACAATGCCGAGATAAGCGGAGAGCACATACAGTACCTAGAAGTCCCAAATGGTCATCCATGTAGTATTGACCAGATTCAACGTTGCTTAACTTCGGTGATCCAGCGGGAACCGGTGTGTCAACGTGATTATGCCCTATCTAGTATTGACAACCCTCACAAAAGCTGTGAAAAAAAAAGAACTTAGTTTTTCAGTAATTAGTGGACTCAAGGATTTTCTCAACCTCATGTGACGTACACTTTGGCGTCGACTTTGCTTTGATTCTGAATCTTCTGTCAGATTCAAAGAGTTTATTCTTTGCAAAAACAAGTTGTAGATACATAACAGGTGGAGGGGGGGGTAAAGATAAGAAATTATGAAAGAGAATAATAAAAATGATTCTTGAATATTAATATTATTGAAACCATTTTGGCAGTTAAGTTTGTGTTCTTTTCACAGACAAAACAGATATTTATTTATTTTATTTATTTATTTATTATTTATTTATTTTATTTATTTATTATTTATTTATTTTTTTATGTATTTCACGGACTATTATCCTCCAGTTGTTGTTCCACAACGTTTCGGCCAATGATTCCCCTGGCCTTCGTCAGATGGTAAACCGTGACGGGATAGGAATGTTGAGTTTCATAACTGTATCCTCAGTAATTACTGCCTTCCATAGTTGTGGTTGTCTCACCATGTTTTGGTTAAGTAATCCTCTGGCCTGCTTTGGGTAAGATTGGAACTGCTATCTTAAGAAAATGCTCACCTGCAACTGTAGAGAGTCAAGGTCTCTGTTCACTGCCCCATATGCCTCGAAGGTGAGCATTGTCTGAAGATAGCGGTTTCAATCCTACCCAAAGCAGGCCAAAGGCTTAGTTAGCCAAAAACGTGGTGAGACGACAACTATGGAAGACAGTAATTACTGAGGATACTGTTAAGAGACTCAGCATTCCTATCTCATTGCGGATTAACACCTGACGAAGAATTAGTTAGTCGAAACGTTGTGAAACAGCAACTAGAAGATGAGGAAAATAGTCAGCAAATAAATAAATAAAAAATTACGTAAATGAAAACAAATAAATAATTACATAAATAAATACATAAATAAAAACAAATAAATAATTACATAAATAAATAAATACATAAATAAAAACAAATAAATAATTACATAAATAAATAAATACATAAATAAAAACAAATAAATAATTACATAAACAAAAAATACATAAATAAAAAAATAAATACATAAATAAATAAAAATAAATAAATAATTACATAAATAAATAAAAAATACATAAATAAATACATAAATAAAAAATAAATAAATGCATAAATAAATAAAAAATACATAAATAAATATATGAATAAATAATTACATAAATAAATAAATACATAAATGAATAGAAAATACACAAAAAAATAAATACATAAATAAATAATAAATAAATAAATATTTACATAAATAAATAAAAAATACATAAATAAAAATAAATAAATAGATACATAAGTAAATACATAAATAAAAAGATACACAAATAAAAAATAAATACATAAATAAATTAAAAAAATATATAAACAAAACATAAATAAATAAATAAAAAATATATAAACAAAACATAAATAAATACATGAATAAATAAAAAATATATAAATAAATACATAAATAAATACATGAATAAATAAAAATGCATAAATAAAAACACAAATAAAAATAAATAAATACATAAATAAATAAAAACATACATAAATAAATACATAAATAAATACATAACTAAATAAAAAATAAAGAAAAATACATAAACAAATAAATACATAAATAAAAAATAATTACATAAATAAATAAAAAATACATAAATTAAAAAGAAATAAATAAATACAAAAATAAATAAATACATAAATAAATAAATAACAACTTATATAAATATATAAAGAAACAATTTTCGAAAGAAATTTAAAATCTTTTTTCTGGATTAAAAAGTAATTACTTGCTTTTTATTAATTTTTGTTTCGGTAAAATTTTACTTCCCACCTTTACAATCACCTTTAAAATAATAACTTCAGGTATGCTGAACACGAATATCGGATTTAAATTTTCCGCAAACAAATATTTTTTCCTGATATTAAACCAAAAATATGCGCGCTCTTGCGCGTACAACAATGGTCATCACTTATAACATAAGGAATTACATTGCTTAATATCCGGAATACTATTTTTTTGCTGAAAATTTAAATGCGGTATTCATTAAGATGGAAATTAAGTAAAAAATTACCTTTATTTCATAAGTATATTCTGTTATTATATAAAACTTTTATTGCAGTTGTTGTAGTTGTAAGCAACCACCCCTAAACAAAAGTGACATTCTACTTTTTTAGGTGATTACGTATGAACACCCTAAAGAACTTGATGGAAATTTATATGTAAATTTAATGTCACATTAGCCCTACATCTCTAAGCCATTCTAGTGTTTTAGGGCAGTTAATGAAATAAATTTGTGATCGGAGATATATTCTGTGGATTTTTGTTTGTTTTGACAGGGTATGCCGACTTTTTTAAGCAATTACGTGTGGTTTTATGATTTTCCAGTCAGACTTAGGGTTAGTGGTAAAAAAATTAAATTTATACATGAAAATAATCTCTCAATTTAAACTCTAAAATAATTCTTCTTGTTTTTTTTTTTTTTTTTTTTTTTCATGTTTTCAAGGCGTTCACACACAATCACCTAAAAGTAGAATCTCATTTTGGAGAGGGAGTGATTTAGTTACGGGTATTATTAATAATTATATGTAATCCTGTTTACTTATCTTCCCATGGTGGCAGATTTAAATGTTGCTCACCAAGGAGGGGCGCAATTGATTGGGAGAAAAAAAAACATTTAAATGGCTCAGTTTTGAAGGATTTCTCCTTCACTGATCGAGGACAAGAGTCAAGCATCTGAACAGATACTACACTTTGAATTAGTTATTCACTGCAAAAGTGTGAGAAAGTGAGGAACGTTGTTTATCCCCTATTTTACACTATATTGCCCTTAGCTAGAATTATTTTAGTAACCACAATACCACATTTACTCTAGGGTAATCCTATTTAAAATTTTTTTTTTTTTCTTACACAGTTATCACCACTTATCAAGGCCCGGAAGCCACTCAGGGATAAGGGTTATTGCGAGTACATTACGTTAGTGTGGAGATTTGATGAAGTGTTTACTTAAGGGGGCGGTTCATTAGGAATTTGTTAACATTGGACTTGAAGACATCCAAGTTGTAGTCCGGTGGAAAGTAGGCAGACGGAACAGAGTTCCACAGGCGTGCAGTTCTAAGAAAGAAGCTTTGTTCATGGAATCCACGTTTTGATCTAGGCACAGATAAAGAGTGGGGGAAATTTTTCACAGTGGATTCGGCTAGACAGGTGTTTTTTGTGAAAGATTGGCGAGGGGGGACCAGAGATTGGAGTTCAGACGAGAACCTTCCATGGAAATAACGATAAAAGAAGGATAGGCTCGCAACGTCTCTTCTGTGGGAGAGAGGTTGCAGGGTAGAGAAAAGGGCATCCCTCACTAAGCCACGAAGTCTATTTTGTACTCTGTCAAGACAGGATAGGCTGTTTTTAGCAGCTCCTGCCCAGATATGGCAACAGTATTCCATCCTTGGACGTACTTGGCTTTTATATAGATAAATATTGCCAATATGTTGAAGATGTATGTATAACTTATGCATACATCTTCAACATATTGGAAGGTCGAGAAGAAAGTTATTTCGGAATTTATAATTTTGATTTCAAATGATGTATTTTCAGATAAGTTTTCGTTATAACACCTTTACTTTATATATAATTTTAAAGAGCGTTTTTCGCTCTATCTAATCGTTTAAATTACAATCGTTTTAAAACAATTGTGTCTTTTTTTAAGAACGATGAAAAAAAGCAAATTGGCACAATTTTCTTATTTTCATTCAAGCTAGTCCGAAAAGCTGCTGAAACAGCTTGCGATATCAAAAAAAAGTGTTTGGCCAGGAACAACTACTGAACGCACAGCACAATGGTGGTTTAAGAAATTTTATGGCAGCGATGAGAGTCTTGAAGCTGATGAGCATAGTGGTTGACCATCGGATGTTGATGACAACGATCAATTAAGAGCCTTAGTTGAAGCCAATCCATGCACAACTGTTTGAGAACTTGTTTCTGAATTAGGCATAACGTATACAACGATTTCTAACCACTTGAGATTGGAAAGACTAAAAAAACTTGATAAATGGTTTCCTCATGAATTAAATGACTACCAAAAGAAACGCCATTACGAAGTGTCATCTTTCCTTTCTTTTAAGCAGAATATTATTGTGTGGAATTTTTAATTTTGTATTTTAAATGATGTATTTTCAAATAAGTTTTCGTTAAAATACCTTTACTTTATATATCATAATAAAGAACGCTTTTTTTCTCTATCTAATCGTTTAAATTACAATCGTTTTCAAACAATTATGTCTTCTTTTCAAAACAGTGAATACAAGATGGAAAAAAAAATCAAATTCGCACAATTTTCTTATTTCAATTCAAGCTAGGCCAAAAAACTGCTGAAGCAGCGCGCGATATCAACGAAATGTTTGCCCCAGGAATCACTACTGAGCATGCAGCACAATAGTGGTTTAAGAAATTTTATGGCGGCGACAAGTCTTGAAGATGATGAGTGTAATGGTCGGTCATCGGATGTGGACAATGATCAATTAAGAGCCTTAGTCGAAGCCAATCCATGCACAACTGCTTGAGAACTTGCTTCTGAATTAGACGTAACGTATACGACGATTTCCAATCACTTGGAAAGGCAAAAAAACTTGATATGTGGGTGCCTCACGAATTGAAACACTGTTATGAAGTCTCATCTTCCCTTCTTTTATGCAACAAGTTACAACCCGTTTCTCAACTGGGTTGTAACTTGCGATGAAAGGTGGGTTCTTTACAAGAACCAGTGATGTTCAGCTCAGTGGTTAGACAGCGACGAAGCTCAACAATACTTCCCGAAGCTCGAGTTGCACCAAAAGAAGGTCATGCCGACTGTTTTGAGGTCTACGATCGGTCTCATCCATTACAGTTTGTTGAATGTAGGCGAAACCATTATGGCATTATGGCAGAAAAGTACTGTCAACAAATGGATGAAATGCATCAGAAACTTTGACAACAACACCCAGCATTAGTGAACAGAAAACGCCCAATTCTCCTCCATGACAATGCCCGATCACACATTGTTAAACCGACCCTGCAGAATTTGAACAAATTAGCCTACGAAACTCTGCCTCATCTGCCATAATCTGCAGACCTCTCACCTAATGACTACCACTTTTTCAAGCATCTCGACAACTTTCTGCATGAGAAATGCTTCAAAATCTTAAGCGATATCAAAAACACTTTCAGTGACTTCATCGCCACCAGAACGCAAGATTTTTACGTTACACTTGTTTTGCGTTGGCAAAAGTCTGCTGATTTTGATTAGACTTATTTCGATCAATAAATGTTTGAGCCGAGATATGTTCATTTGAATTTAAAAGTTACCGCAAGAACTTTCCTGTCAACCTAATTTTTTCTTTTTTTAATTCAGAAAATGTATTTTCTATAAGATGGTCGAAAAATATCAATAAATTGTTTTCGACAATACATTTATTCAGTGTCAAATATCCAATCAATAAACGTTCATACAAAAAAAAATTGTAGCCACAAACACCCCGGAAAAAATCACGAAAACACCCAGGATAAGGGGAAAAAATCAGCTTGCTCAAATTTCTTATCATAAGATTATTTTGGGCCAAATTTCCCGGTGGTAAATTTGTTGTAAAAACCTTCAAAACATTGTTAAAAAGTTCCAATCACATGAAAGGGATATTGATTTATCTATTAGTTTCTCAATGTGCATTTTTTTTATATGAGTCATCGTTGGAATTAAAAATAATAATAATAAACGTAACCGATTTTTGTACAGATTTTGTTCCAGTGAAAAATTACACACATCTAAAAAACAAACAAACAAACAAACATATATCTAAAAAACAAAAAAACAAACAAAAAAAAAATACAAGGCATAAACTAATGTTATTATTTTTTAAATAACTTAGGTATATTTATATTTAGACCCCGGTGTTCCTTTTATGAAAAAAAAAAAAAAAAAGACAACCTTGATATAAGTAATTCTCCAAATACAAGAAAAAAATATAAACGAACTGAAATGAGCCCAAAAACTCCAAAACATTGGATTAATCAATCCTCATCTTTAAAATTCAGAAACATAATTTAATGGTCGAGTTGTGATGTAAATATACATTTCGACATCTCAGAGAATCATCATATTCGATTTAACATCCGTTTTACATGCTGGCATGTGTTGGACGGCTTTTAGAAATTGATTTCTAACCTATCTCTATGGAATGCTTCAAACTGCTTTTGGACCATTTTGCATAAATCAAGCATTAGTTTTTGAGTGTCATAAGAGATTCAAGAAAGGCAGAAAGTCTGTGACGGATGACGAGAGATGTGGTAGGAGAAGGAAGTCAGAACACCAGAATTGATTGGCCAAATAAAGAATTTCATGAATAAGGACCGTCGTGTGTCTATAGTGACAATAAGTGCATAGTTTGATGTCAGTGTGGGAACTGTACACACAATTATTTGTGAGAAACAGAAGATGCAGAAGATTTGCGTGAAGTTTGTCCCAAGAGAGCTCAGAGACGATCAAAAAGAAAGACATTCTCATGACAGCAGGGAGATTGTCGAGCTGATCAATTCAGATCCTATAGTTCTTGATGCTTAAGGGAGTTCAGGAAGAGCAAATCAATACAAAACTTATAATGACTCCTTTTTTTCACAGCATGGGCATGATCTACATCGCACTGAGTTCCCACTGGACAAACAGTCAACAAGGAATGCTGAGATTTTAAGGGAATTCAGGAAGAGGTTCCGTCGAAAGAGGCCAGCACTCTTCAAATTGGGTCAATGGTATTTCCAATATGAGAATGCATCAGTCCACATCTCCATTCTTGTCTCAGACTATTTGACCAAGATGGACATCAAGATAGTTCCTCACCTTCCCTATAGTCCAGACCTTGGTCTTTGTAATTTTTGGTTATTTTCTAATCTCAAGGTTTTCCTCAGAGGCTGTCGTTATAAGACATTTGAGGGGATGAAAGAGGCTATAATCGGGGGTCATTGACATGCTCACACGAGAGAACTTCCATGAGGCCTTCTAGAAGTTGTTGGAGTGTTAGAACAAGTGCATTGCAGTCGGAGGAGATTACTTCAAAGGGGATTAGAATGTTTATACTATTAATAGAGTGCCCATACGAAAGAAGCCTGAAAACTTATTGAAGGCCACTTGTGTATATATATATATATATATATATATATATATAAAATAAAAATAAAAATTATAATTACCTTTCACCAGACTTTCCATTCACGTGTAATCACCTTTTTCTTCACCATATTCCCTGTGCTTCACTTTCTGTTATCAAGTAAGATCTTTGATTTACTTGTAGTTTCATCAAATACTTTTGTATGCAAAATCCGATCCCGCATTTTGCTAATTCCTACCCTCCACGGATTAAGGACTATCCACTTATCAAGTGTTTCCTTTTCAGATTAAATATGTTTTTAACTGTTTTTTAAAGTGTTTTTTAACATGTTTTATTAACTTTTTGTTCTTATATATATATATATATATATATATATATATATATATATATATATATATATCTTGTGGACTAGTGCATTTGCACAAATCTTCTGCATCTTCAGTTCCTTGCGAATGATTGTCTGTACAGTTCCCAGACTGAAATCAAACTGTGCACTTATTGTCTTTATAGACACAATTCTTTATTTGACCAATCAAATCTTGTGTTCTGCCTTCCTTGCTCCTCCCACACATCTCATCCTCCCTCACAGACACCCTGACTTCTTTGAATCTCTTATGCCACTCAAAAACAGATGCTTGATTCATGCAAGATGGTCCAAAAGCAGTCTGATAGATTCCATACGTTTCGGTGGCATTTTTTCCAAGTTTAAAATAGAATTTCATTGTACATCGTTCTTCTCAAGTGTCCTCATATGCAGATTGATGTTTTGAAACTCATCAGCTGTGACAAATTTTAATAGAGTGTATTCCAATTTCTAGCTGTTTATTTGAACCTGAAATCATAAAAATTGGTCAGTCATGTTCACAGGGAACATGAGTTGAAACAAATGCATTGAGAGCATTGCCAAGGCCGAAGGGCTTTCTCTACCATGCTAGAAAGCTACTTACACCTGAAAGTATCTTGTACCTGTATAAGGCCAGCATTCGATCATGTAAGGAGTATTGTTGTTGCTGGGGCATCTGCTACTAGTCTCTCACTATCGGACAGGGTTCAAAAGAGAGTCGCCATCTGATAGGTCCTGAACTGTCATCTAGGCTCCAGCCTCTGCCCCATCGACGAGATGTTGAATCCCTCTGCCTGTTCTACAAGTATTTTAATGGTGAATGCTCTGACGAACTACAAGCACTTGTACGCCCTCGACTCAAGCAGCTAAATCCCACCCCTACACAGTAGAGATCCTCAGATGTAAGAAAAATTTCTACTTCAATAGTTTATTCCCCAGAACTACTAGATTCAGCTTTCCCAACTGTACTGACATGCAGAAGTTCAAGTGCAATGTGAACAGACATCTTGCTGCTCATCATCCTACATAGTATCCCTGCAACTTATGTCTCCGATAGTAGCCCACTACGTAAAAGTGGCACTGCACCTTGTTTGGGGTGAAAATTGAATAATATCATACTGAATTTTTAAAAGTCTATGACAAGTTTAAATGTCTGTACAAAAATAGTCTGGGAAACCTATGGTAGGCACCGCATGTGTGTGTGTATGTGTGTATATATATATATATATATATATATATATAGTAAGTTATAAAAATATTATGCATTTCATCCACACTGGGATTCGTTAGGCTTATGCGAAGAGTTATTGTAGTCTCACGTTTTTATAGATGCATGTTCTATTGAATTTTTAGTCAGCAAATCAGCTTCCTAGTTTCCACCGCACCCTTCCTAATCAGCCAAAGAGCGGTGGAAACTAGGAAGCCGATTGGCGAACTAAAAAATTCAATAGAACATGCGTATATAAAAACGTGAATAAGCCTGACGAATCCTAGTGTGGATGAAACGTGGAATATTCTGTGTAGCTTAATTTACATATATATCTTTATAACTTACTACCTAGCTCTACCTACGCATTGAGCACTATTGAAGTAAATACTTAGTTTACGCATAAAATTATACTTTCGTATATTAATTTATGTGATTAAATGAAGTAGTCATATATATATATGTGTGCTTGTGTGTGTGCATACGTATATATATATATATATATATATATATATGTACACACATACAAACACACAGACATACAGGCACACACACACACACATATATATATATATATATATATATATATATATATATATATATATATATATATAGTAAGTTATAAAATATATATGGCAATTAAGCTATACAGAATATTCCGCGTTTCATCCACGCTAGGATTCATCACGCTTATATGTATATTATGGCAGTGTAGTTTAGTTTCCTAGAAGTACATCCACTGAAGCAACATGTGTCTACCAAAAAGTGCTCAATAAGTTAACAGATCATGTATATTAAATTTATTTATACAAACATTGATGGCTACATATGTGCATACATGTTTCTGTAATCACCTGTTATTGGGGACATTACGTCTTCAGACCAAGAATTTTTTCGAGTTTTTGAGGGAAATTCTTGACCTGAACACGTAGTCTCCCCAATAACGGGTGATTACAGAAACATGTATGCACATATGTAGCCATCAATGTTTGTATAAATAAATTAAATATATATATATATGTGTGTTGTGTGTGTATGTGTGTGTGTATATGCATATATATATATGCATACATATGCACACACACATACGCACATATATCTATATATATAAAAATGTAATTCTTGGTTCGTTCAACATTGATAAAACCATATTTCTACATTACCAATTTAATTGAATTTTTCAAAAAATCTATCTGTAAAGTCAATGAATGTTTGCATGTTATTAAAATAATTTAACATTGCGAATTATAAAAATATTAATTAAAATATAAATATTTTTCGTAAGTCGTTTCTGCGAGACTGCCTGCTTTTATTTCCAGTAACATTCCGTTTCAACTACTCTCGGATTACAAGATAAGTAAAAAAAAAAAAAAAAGGTACTCATGCAGAGAGTGATCCGTGCTGAAATAATAATAACGTTATTATTTAAAAAGCCATTCTTAACATGGAGAAGGAAGGGTGTTTTGTACCTGTTCTGTACTTTAACCTTACAACTGAATGAAAAACATATCATAAAACTTTAATTAAACGTGTAAATACGATTTTTAAAAAAAAGCGCGGATCACTCTCTGCATTAGCACAAAAAAAATCCCATATTTTTTAAAATTTAAATTCATTCTTACCAATTTTTTGATTTTAAATTCCTTTATTTATTTTAAGGCTTTTCACTCATGAAACACTACGTTTTAATTGTTTAGTTTCTTTCACGGCATTGTTTACATAAAAATGTTTGTTTTAACTTTTTCTAAACTGTTTCATTTTTACGACATGCCTCAGCATATTATAAACACCCTAACCTCCCGGCTTTCAAATTAAACACGCCCTTCCACAAACCTCGAAAGTTGGGCGGGGGGGGGGGCGGTGTTCATTCCGAAAGCCATTTTAACATGGCGAGGTTAGGGTGTTTATAATATGCTGGGGCGAGTCGTAAAATTAACGAAGTTGCTATCTATTATTTATTGCAAAAATTGCTTGAAATTTATTTATTTGACAAAAAAAAATTACATTTTGGTACTCCTTGGGTGTTGAGTTCCATGGCGCCTGGCAGAAAAGAATAATAGTCGCTCCCTTAGTCCCCCACCCCACCCCGCACATAACATATTTTATTTACTGACGTTGCCGTAACTAAACGATTATTTGTCACATTTACAAACATTTATTTATTTATTTATTTTGAAAAAAGTTTTACTCTTTATGAATATTAAAAGAAAAATGTTACTAAACATTTATTAATAATTTCTCACTTTTACAAACATTTGATTTTAAATTTCTTTTTAGATGACGATTTTTATCGACTTTTTTTTAATAGTATTTGCGGATGGGTATGTTGACAACAAATATCAGTTAAAATTTGTAAATATCCCCCCCCCCATTGTGTTTATTCCGAAATCCGCTGTTACATGGAGATGGTGTTTATTCTGAAAGCCGTTCTTAACATTTGTGGAGGTGGACCTAATATAAAAAATCATTAAATAAATAAATAAAATAACTAAATCATTTACTGATAATTTCTCACTTTTACAAATATTTTTAATTTACATGCGCGGATGAACAAATTGTTGAATAGTGCGAAAACAAAACGTTTTTGTCATAAACTTCGAGTTTGCAAAATTTAACTGATATTTGTTGTCAGCATACCCATCCACAATTACTATTAAAAAAAAGACGATAAAAGTCGTCATTTAAAAAGAAATTTAAAAACAAATGTTTGTAAAAATGAGAAATTATTAATAAATGTTTAGCAACTTATTTTTTCTTTTAATATTCATAAGGAGTAAAACTTTTTTCAAAATAAATAAATAAATGTTTGTAAAAGTGACAAATAAGCGTTTAGTTACAACGGCAACATCAGTAAATAAAAAATGTTACGTGCGCATGTGTCAGGCTTGACTAGGAGGGAGGGACTAAGGGAGCGACTATTATTTTTTCTGCTGGTCGCCATGGAACTCAACGCCCAAGGAGTACCAAACTTTTTTTCCAATATTCATGAAAAGAGTTAAGCCAACGTAAATAAATAAATGTTTGTAAAAGTCACAAATTCAGGTTTAGTTACTTTTTTATTCATGAAAAGAGTTAAGCCAACGTAAATAAATAATGTTTGTAAAGGTGCGAAAGGCAAAGTAAATGAATAAATGATAAATGTTACGTGCGCATGCGTTAGCCTTGACTAGGGGGGGGAGCTAAGGGAGCGACCATTAAATAATTCTGCTGGTCGCCATGGATCTCAACGCCCAAGGAGTACCAAACGTTTTACTCTTTATGAATATTAAAAGAAAAAAATTACTAAACATTTATTAATAATTTCTTACTTTACAAACATTTGTAATTCATGTATTTACTTACGTTGGCTTAACTCTTTTCATGAATATTAAAAAAACAAACTAAACCATGTATTGATAATTTCTCACTTTTACAGACTTTTTTAATTTACATGAGTGGATAATTTTTGGGGTAAATATTTACATTTAGGTCCACCTCCACAATTTCCTTTTTTAAATGACGACTTTTATTGATAAATAAATTTACTTCTTCGCAACTTTTATTGATAAATAAATCTACTTCTTTGCAACGGGTACTGAACCCATCCTTTTTTTTTTAATAGTATTTTCGGGTGGGTATGCTGACAACAAATATCAGTAAAATTTTGCAAATAGTTTTTCACCCCCCCTCCAAAGATGGTGTTTATTCCGGAAGCTGTTCTTAAGATGAGGAGGTTGGGGGTGATTATAAGGTAGACCTAATCTAAAAAAAAAAATACCAAGTTTTTTAAATGATTAAAATAATTTCTCACTTTTACAAACATTTTTACATGCGCACATAAGCAACTATTTTTTTATTAACTTTTTTTTTACTTTTTTATTTAAAAATTAGTAAATTTCAAAGAATAGAATAATAAATCATATATCATTAATATGTGTTTTTGGTTTTGTGTTGAATGAAACTTTTTTTGTTTTTTCATTACAACAATATTGAACCAATTTAAATCTTCCGGCATGCGTTTAAGGGTTACGAAATTATCAATAAATCGTTTAGTTACTAAGCCAACGTCAGTAAATAAAAAAATGTTACGTGCGCATGCATTACCCTTGACTAAGTGGGGGGCTAAAAGAGCGACCATTAATAATTATGCTGGTCGCCATGGCACTCAACGCCCAAGGAGTACATAAAGTGGCACTTATGCACTTATGTTCTCATGCTATTTTTTAAAATAGTATTTTCATGTTAAATTCAAATTTTACAATATCTTTTTCTTTTATTAATTTGTTAGGTGAAAGTACAGATAACCCGGTCAGTTTCTAATGTGTGGAAAATCTAGCTCCCCCACAAAAAAGGGTACTTTGGATAGTAACAAAAAATTAAAATTGCCTCAGTCTCGAAAGATTTCTTCTTTACTGAACGAGGAAAAAAACGGTGAAGTGTAGTTCACCTTCTGTTTCTCTCCCCCTCTCTCTTCCTCTCTTAATATCTCTCTCTATCAATCTCTCCCTTTCCCTCTCTCAATCTATCTTTCTCTCTATATCACCCTCTCCATCTCTCTTTGAGGCCCTTTCTCTCTCTAACTCCTTCTATCTCTCTCTCCTTTCCTCTGTCTCGCCCTCTCTGTTTCTAACTCCCCCTCTCTCTGTCTATCTATCAATCCATTTATCTCTCTCTATCTCCTTCTCTATTTTCCTTTCACTTTCTCTTTTCTATCTATATATCTTCCTCTCTATCTGTCCATTTCTAATCCCTCATCCTATTTTAGTCTCCTAAATTAATTACAGTGAATAAGGCATTGTCAAAACATGGATAAATCCTATTTTAGTCACCTAATTTACTGACTGTGAGAATAGAAGTTATTTGGAAATTACTGCTACCTTGAACAGCACCAGAAGTAATTGGTAAAACCTTTCTAATTAAATTGATTTTGGCAGCAATTCGGTAACAAAATGACATAGCCTTAGCCCTTGCTGCATGAGGAATACCTGCGACCTTGCTGCTAAGTAGAAGAATTATTTATTCTACTTTAAAACATTCAATTTTTCAAAAATCTCATGTTCGACATCTCCAAAACATTCAATATGGGGAAAAATATTGGAGAAATGCAAACTTATTGCCTAGGATGAATGCACAATGGTACGCAAAAAATCACTTGAGGCTCTTGGTCGATTCTTGCAAGATTTGCGTGGCAATGTCAGATCATTTGGGAATGCAGTAATATTGCTTGCAGGAGATTTCAGACAAATGTTACCTGTTATTCTTCAATCAACACCAGCAGATGATATTAAATGCTTGCCTCAAATACTCTACTTTTTTCTTCCATGTGAAGACATTAAACTTAACTCAAAATATGCATTTCCAGTTGCAGACTGTTTGATCCACACAAAAATTTTTTGCATCACTGAAATTGGGTACGGAAAAGTGCCAGCTGATCAGAGTTAAGGGCAAAATTCTTTGACTTTTAACTTCTGTAATTTTATTACATCAAAAGAAGAGTTAGTTTAAAAGGTTTTTGCAGATATTCAAATCATAAGAATTCCACTTGACTGAGTGAACGAGCTATTCTTGCAGGTCAATACAAAGACGCCCATGAACTTAATGCTATTATTTAATGTGAGGTAGTCAAATACAAATCCATCGACACTGTTGTGAAAGCAGATAAAGTGGTTAATTATCCAAGAGCTATATTTGCCAGGGATGCCACCGCATGTATTGCAACTGAAATTTGGCATATTAATTATCATGTTGTGAAATATAAACGAATCCAAGCTTTGCAATGGCACATAGCTTGCAGTAAAAAAAAAAATTAACAAACAATATAATAGAAACAACAATCTTAACAGGACATTTCACAGATGAATATATCTTCATTCCATGCATTCCTATGATTCCACTGGATACATCATTACACTTTAAGAAATTGCATTTTCCAATTTTATTGTCCTTTGCAATAACCATCAACAAAGCACAGGGAACAATCTTTACAATTGTAGGGCTTATAATTACACACTGACTGTTTTTTCACATGGACAATTTATGTTACGTATTCAAGAGTCACCAAACCAGAAAATCTCTATATCAGCTAAGAAAATGGAACAACAAAAACTGTGTACCCATACGAAATGGAAAATTAAATCTATAAGACACATGCTTTTTCTCATTTTGGAACTTTTTCCATTGCGCCAATTTGAGCCACAGCAACGCGTGGCAGGGTACAGCTAGTATATATATATATATATATATATATATATATATATATATATATATATGCGGGTTTTTTTTTATATTCAAAAGTAATGGACTAATGAATTCAACGAGGTTGTTAGATAGTGCTCAATAAAAAGAGCTGATAATACTTGTTTATTGTTATATAAACATGTTCACATCCCGCTGCTACAAATAGCCACTTGTTTCAATCAAACAACAGATATCATCAGGCAGCGACTTGACTATTCAAAAGTTCAATGAATAAACTTATTCAATGAATAAACCTTATTCATTGAACTTTTGAATAGTCAAGTCGCTGCCTGATGATATCTGTTGTTTGATTGAAACAAGTGGCTATTTGTAGCAGCGGGATGTGAACATGTTTATATAACAATAAACAAGTATATATATATATGTATATATATATATATATATATATATATATATATATATAAATGTATATATATATATATATATATATATATATATATATATATATATATATATATATATATCAGACTTAGAGTTAAAAATGTACAATCACATACAACGAGAAATATAATATAGGATATATACATGAGAGAGAGTGCGTTACTTTTATAATTGTAAAGCTAATACAATAAATGCTATTTATATTTCCAAGCGAGATCTCCTCAAGACACTGACTTGAATGCTTTGATAATAAGATTTTTATAAACTCTATCCGACTTTTTATTTTATTTTCGTCTTTAACTGGAGATGAGCAGGAATGCGCTCGCGTGCATAAATAGTTGTGCGTAAACAAGTACGTAGATCAATAGATGAATGATTGAAAACGGGTTATTTTTGAAAAATGCCCTCACAAGATATATAGCATGATGCAAAATTGAAGGGCTGCCTTTCGCACGCACATTCCATATTTTCATTTCAAAGCACACACACACACACACACACACACACATAAATATATATATATATATATATATATATACACACACACATATATATACACACACGCATACACACATATTTATACACACACGCACATATATACACACATATTTATATACACACGCACATATATATATAAAACACACACACACACATATATATACACACACACACACACACGCAAACACAGATATATATAACTAGCTAATGGAAACATGCTCATGACTGTGTAGCATCATATTGCTGCTTATGTAAAGACAAATAAAGAATTCCTGTAATTGTAGGAGCAACTGGGCTCATAAAAAAAAAATCTTAACACCCACATGGCAACTATCCACGGGGAACCAATTGCAAGGGAGAGTCAAACACTTGAACATAGCTTAATATCAACACGCAAACAAACAAAATGCAAAACACACGCATACATACATATGCATGTATACACCTTCATACATAAATCAGAACCGACACATTGAAGCACACACACGAACGTCCACACACACAGGCACAAAATTCCCCTCATCTCTAATGTAACACATCGAACAATATCAGCCAAACTTTATTATTATACCACCAATACTAAGAAATGCCAAAGATCACAGTGTAGTATCTGTTCTGATGCTACACTTCACCTTTATTGTCCTCGGTCAGTGAAGGAGAAATCCTTCATGTCTGAGACAATTTTTATTTTTGTGCCCATCCAAACTGTCTCTTTTTGGGGCGCTGGATTTTTCCAACATTAAAAACGAACCTTGTGTCTAACTCTGCCCTCGTGGTGAGGCAAATAAATAGAAACAATAAGAAACACTTTATCTTTATTCATGAATATCGTTTTATTTTATCAACAAATGTTTTTAATCAATATCATATAATACGAATAAATGGATTGTTGTTGGTTTGCGTTCTTTCATATATAGGAGCATGAACCGTGAACACTCCAGAAAATTCTAACTCAAACTTCACAGGGGAATAACAGTATCCAAAATGTTATAATTATTCATATAATTAGTTATTAAATTATAATCATTAAATTATAATTATTTTTTAATACAAAATATTATAAACCTATTAACAGACTAAAACGAAATTTTAAATAGAAAGAAATTAAGATGTAAAAATCAAAATTAAATTATCGCCCCATTAGCCTCCTCCAACTTTTTGCCAAAATATTTGAGACAATAATTAGCCAAGCTCTAGTCAATCACCTTACAGATGCTAAACTTCTGACTGACCAGCAATATGGATTTAGACAAGCCCGTTCAACAGCAGACATCCTAAATGTAATCTCAGAACGTATATACCAGTCACTGGACAAAGCAGGGAGGGCAGAGCGGTGGCTCTAGATATATCTAAGGCTTTTGACAGGGTATGGCATGAAGGTCTTCTCAGGAAAATCAGATCATATAGTATCACTGGAAGAATACATGACATAATTAAATCATTCTTAGATAAGAGAAAAATCCAGGTTGTCCTCGACGGTCGTACATCTAAACAATACGAGTGCCTCAGGGGTTTATCCTGGTACCTCTGTTATTCCTAATATTCATAAATGATCTCCCTGACAAAATTGCCTGTGAGATGGATATATATGCTGACGACACCACACTCTATAATAGACACAACAGGAAAACAAATGAACACATATCTAAAGAAATGGCAAAAGCACTAGAGCATGACCTCCGATCTGTAGTGGAATGGGGACATAAATGGATGGTCACATTCAATGCTGCCAACACAAAAGTCGTTTCCTTCAATAATTACAAGAAACCTCTACCACCAATAGCAATGGCCAATGACTCTTTATCTGAAAGTATATCCTTTAAACTCCTCGGCCTAACGCTCTCAGGAAACATGCGTTGGAACAATTACATAGCTAGGATCGCTGCGAATAAGGTAGGTTCTCTCTACCGTGCTAGAAAGATACTAACGCCCGAAAGTATCCTATACCTCTATAAGGCCACTATTCGCACATGTATGGAGTATTGTTGTCATATTTGGGCTGGTGCATCTACCACTAGTCTCTCGCTCCTAAACAAGGTTCAAAAGAGAGTCGCCAATCTGATAGGTCCTGAACTATCATCTAAACTTCAGCCCCTGTCCCATCGACGAAATGTTGCATCCCTCTGCCTTTTCTACAAGTACTTTAACGGTGAATGCTCTGACAAACTGCAAGCACTTGTGCTCCCTCGACATAAATACCCCCGGCAAACCCGACAAGCAGCTAAATCCCACCCCTTCACAGTAGAGATCCCTAGATATAAGACAGCCTTCTACTCCAGTAGTTTCTTCCCTAGGACAGCTAAACTTTGGAATTCCCTGCCGGGTCCCTGCTTCCCCAACTGTACTGACATGCAGAAGTTCAAGTGCAATGTGAACCAACATCTTGCTGCCCAACTCCCTACACAGTACCCCTGATGCCGATGTCCCTGATAGTAGCCCCCTACAACATAGTTACAATAACATTTTTTTTACACCCTGGGAAAAATACTTATCCTCTAAATGGCTTTTCCAAAACATCCATTTTTACAAAACTTCTGAAAAGGACGTTTAGAAAGACACAACAAGATCGTCCAAAACGCGTAAAAATTATTTCAAAATTGTCTTTCGATAATTTGAAAAATGGAAATATCAAATATAAAACAAGTATAAAAAAAACAGAACAATTAAAGAATAGATACCCCGTAGCAGAAGCAAATGTTTTGTAAGTATATATTTTTTCTTTACATCTTAAAAAGTTTTATAAATATATTTTTTAAAAATCTTGCTCGCGAACATTCGACCATGTCTGCTATTTGACGTGTTTACAAACAATCAACGACAATGTCAAGGTCGAAAAACCGGTGTCACTTGAAATGTTCGCCAGTATTCGTCTTTTGCTATGGGGTATCTATTCTTTACTGGTCCTGTTTTTTATACTTGTTTTATATTTGATATTTCCATTTTTGAAGTTTAATGGTTAAAGTTAAATTCTGTAAATCAAAATATAAACACATAAATTCGAGTTAAGAATTTATTGTTTGACACAAGGAATATATAGAGAGGAGTTATATTTAGTTCCTTAATCCATGGATTTTCAATACTGGCTTATATCATCAGAGGAAATGAAATGCGGTTAGCAAAATGTTCAGCTGTGAATAAACACGTATTTTGCTTTTCAGCACATATATTGAAAATATTGTTTGAATTGTTAATAATAGTTATAGGAAAAGGAATTTCATACAGCATGGGCAGTTCATTATCAGAATGAATTCAATATTTTCCGGGATATTACTGCCAGGTCGGAGGAATAGTGGTCTTTAATCTGTGACTTATCTCACTATATATATATATATATATATATATATAGTAAGTTATAAAATATATATGGCGATTAAACAACACTGAATATTCCGCGTTTCATCCACTCTAGGACTCTTCAGGCTTATGCGCGAATTTTGTGGTTGTTTGTCGTTTTTATATGCGCATCTTCTAATGAGATTTTAGTTAGCCAATCAGCTTTCTAGTATCTAAAATCTCAATAGAAGATGCGCATATAAAAACGACAAACAATCACAGAATTCGCGCATAATCCTGAAGAGTCCGAGAGTGGATGAAACGCAAAATATTCAGTGTAGCTTAATCGCCATATATAGTTTATAACTTACTAACTAGCTCTACCTACGTATTGAGCACTTTTGAAGTAACTACTTAAAGTTTACGCATAAATTTATACTTTCGTATATTAATTTTATGTGAGTGAATTAAGTAGTTATATATATATATATATATATACATATATATATATATATATATATATATGTATATATATATATATATATATATATATATATATATATATATATATATACATATATAATCTTATTAATATTTTTAACCAAAAATGTTAATATATTAAAAATATAAAAAAATTCGATAACATTCTGTTATACCGACCTTCCTTGAACAGAGGAATTTACACCGATTAGCACTATAAATAGCCGAGTGGCCAGCAGATATACAAGCTTTCCTATCTTCGTACATTATTGTTAATACACTTGTTCCTTAACCGAACCTCGACTTGATTGTTCTTATTTTCACTGTTGCTCCACGAGACAACACATTCATATAGCAATAAAAATTGAAGTCAAAATTAATTGACTCAGTTATTAAGCTTCATGATTATCGGTTTTTATAATCAAGCATGCAAATAATAATAATGGTAAAATAAACAAAATAATCACTAATTATAGGAGTGAATAGTAAACGTTAGAATAACTAACAAATATCCATTGGAAGGCGATAGCTTAATTTATGAAATTATATACAAACGTGAAGTTAAGGTGGGTAATAATAAAAAGGTGTACCTAGGCGGGACGGAATATTTTTTAAGGACAGATACGGAAACCATGTTGCATCATTTAAAATTGGACCTGAGAATGAACCAAATAGGAATGTGAATATATATATATATATATATATATATATATATATATATATATATATATATATATATATATAACTACTTCATTTACTCACATAAACCTAATATACGAAATTTGTAAACTTTAAGTATTTACTTCAAAAGTGCTCAATACGTAGGTAGAGCTAGTTAGTAATTTATAAAATATATATGGCGATTAAGCTACACTGAATATTCTGCGTTTCATCCACTATAGGATTCGTCAGGCTTATGAGCGAATTCTGTGGTTGCTTCTTGTTTTTATATATGTTGAGGATTTCTAGTTAGCCAACCAGCTTTCTAGTATCCACCGCGCCCCTTCCTATCAGCCAATGGGCATGCATTTTATCGAACAAAGGATCTGTTTTAGAACTAGGTTAGTGGTTTAAGGTAGACGTTTTCCTTCCTTTTTTTTTTATATATATATAAATATACCTATGTGTACACACACACATGCATATATATATATATATATATATATATATATATATATATATATATATATATGTGTGTGTGTGTGTGTGATCGTTTATGTATATTCATGTTTATTTAATTTATTTATTTGTTTGTTTTCTATTGTTATTGTTAGTTTTAAAGCTATTTTGTATCGCTATCCTAGAGTAAGTTTTATTTTGTGAACACAGTTGTTTGCTATTTCTCGTCTACAGTTTAATAGATTTTGAGATTCTTTAAAGTACAGGATAGAAAATTTTTCATGGAGGCATAATTTACATGGGTCGTCTAAATGTCTGCACGTGGTAGCTTGTCTACTTATTTTCCATTCGACTACCGGCGAATGTCCGCTTTCTTTGAGTTCCCAGTATTTATTCGCTAGTGTTGTTTTTATACGGTGTTTTTTATTTTTGAATGTGCTTTTGTGGTCATAGTATCGGGTTTTGAAATCTAAGGAAGTCATGCCTTTGTAATATTTCTTGTTATTCGGGTTTTCTTTCGCAAATATTGTTGCTTGATAAACTATGCTTTTTGTTAGGCATTTATTTTGGACTGGGCAAAGTG
The DNA here is from genome assembly GCF_053919585.1 of Euprymna scolopes. Classification (NCBI taxonomy): domain Eukaryota; kingdom Metazoa; phylum Mollusca; class Cephalopoda; order Sepiida; family Sepiolidae; genus Euprymna; species Euprymna scolopes. Next base: position 112,043,456 of record NC_136502.1, read on the forward strand.
TGCGGTGTCTACAATTGCATTTATCTTGTTCGTTATTAGTATTTTTATTTATGGTATGGTTGTTCTTATAAAAAAAAAAGACATATATATATATATATATATATATATATATATATATATATATATATACACACACACTAGCAAAAAAAAAGAAGGAAAACGTCTACCTTAAACCACTAACCTAGTTCTAAAACAGATCCTTTGTTCGATAAAATGCATGCCCATTGGCTGATAGGAAGGGGCGCGGTAGATACTAGAAAGCTGATTGGCGAACTAGAAATCCTCAACATATATAAAAACAAGAAGCAACCACAGAATTCGCTCATAAGCCTGACGAATCCTATAGTGGATGAAACGCAGAATATTCAGTGTAGCTTAATCGCCATATATATTTTATAAATTACTATATATATATATATATATATATATATATATATATATATATATATATATATAATATAATATAATATAATATAATATAACGCTGAATGTTTGTGTGTGTGTGGTCACGAATAGGCTCCTATATGGTTGACTATTTAAAAAAACCGATTACATATAATGATAGAAGATGTATCGAGACACAACAGGAATGGGTATGTTTGATCTGGCAGAACGGTGATTCATTAAAATTGTGGAGTCTGCGTTCGCGCCTGATCCACAAAGTATGGAAATAAAAACTTTAAAAATTAAAAAAAAAAACGTTTACAAGTGTTTTTGATATAGATGTACATAATAAATAATACTTTGATAAGTATGTTTTAACTTAAATAGGGATGGTATAATAAAATTGTGGCGTTTGCGTTCGCGTTCGCGCCTGGCCTCCATAGAATGGAAATAGGCACAAACTTTAATAAAGACTTTTCATATCTATCTGCGTAAGTATACTTTGATAATTATGTTTCAGTTTGAAGAAATATGGTATAATAAAATTATAGGGTGTTCGTTCGCGCCTGTCCTCCATAGAATGGAAATATGTCACAAAGTTTAACAAGGTTTTTTAATATAGATCCACAGAATATTGTAAGAAGTTTTTCAGTGTGGACAGGTATGGTATAATAAATTATGGGGTTTATCTATTTTATTTTTACTTTCATCGTATTTTGCTTTGGTTTTGATACCCCCAAATTCGAAGCTATCTCTTTACAATCCTTCCTTTTCATAACCTATCATACGTTCATAAATCAGAGACCATTTTCTGTAGGCTGTTTTTGAATCCAGTCAACGACGGGTACTTTTGCTAGTGTATATATATATATATATATATATATATATATATATATATATATATATATATATATGTGTGTGTGTGTGTGTGTCTTGCAATCACTGAACAAACTTGCTTTCTCGAACTAACAATAGTCCGACGTTTTCGGGGATCATTAGTTGTTTACTATGAAACACTTTCGCGGATTTAAAAACAAAACATTATATTAAATTATGGTTCCTCGGAAGTGGTTGCTCAAACACCACCTCCCCTAAATATGAGAATAAAAGATGCTCCGAATGATGGGTCCAGTTTTTTTTTCTCCATAACCTAGTTATGTTATCAAAAATTTTTTTTCCCTTCCTGCGTCATTCCTCTTTGTCTCCAATAAAGAACCAATTTCTTTTTTTTTTTTAATTTTTTTTTACAAATCTATCGCATTTATATAATTCGGACGAATCCACTATACATAATTATCACCCCCTTCTTTGTTAATAATGTTCTGTTTATATATTTACATTCTTATTTGCTAATAATCTCTTTATATATATTAGTTTATTTTAAAAAAATATATAAAAAATTAAAAATATTATAAATATATACATGATATTTTTTTTTATATACATGACTAATGTAGTTTTGGATGTAATTTTCTTTGATTAGTTTTATACGATTTTAAAGCATTCAAGGACGTCCCCCAATATGAAAGGGTGAATGCGGTATTATGGTGAAAGAAGATACTAGCTGGGAGAAACTTTTGACTTTGTTTAGTTCTGGAGTGACAAGGATGACCAACGACCCCCAAAATCCCCCCTTTTGAGTTGGCCATGTGCCTAAGTTTTTTGTTCATCGTTGATTTTGACTGTATTTTTTAACATGAATAAAAGATTTAATATCTCAAAGTGTAGTATCTGTTCTTCAGATGCTGCACTTTAATTTCTTGTTCTCTTTCGGTGGAGGAGAAATCTTTCACGACTGAGACAATTTTTATTTTTGTTCCTTTTCTCCACATTAAAAAACGACCCTGGTGTCTAACTCTGTCCCGTGGGGAGACATTGTAAATAGGAACAAACAAAACATTTATTTAACTGCTTAAATATTTTACTTTCAGCACCACCTTGTTTAAGCATCCTCATCACTAAGCTAGACTGGGGGTATAAAAATATGAATTTTAAAGTAGCGCGAACTATTCGTAAAAATTCAGACAAATTGTGCTATTTTTATGCGGCATGCGAATTATTTGAAAGAGGAAGGAGTTTCTTTTATCAAACATTCTATAGATAAGTTTTCCCCACTCTTTATCTGTGCCTAAATCCAAACGTAGATTCCATGAGCAAAACTTCTTTCTTAGAACTGCACGCCAGTGGAACTCTCTGCCGCTTGCCTGTTTCCCACCTGACTACAACTTGGACGTCTTCAAGTCCAACATAAACAAGCTCCCGACAAACCGCCCCCTTAAGTAAGACACTCTATCAAAACCCCCAATACTAATGATTACTACAATACTATCTCATTGATTACTGTACACGCAATTACCCTTATCCCTGAGTGGCCTTCGGGCCGTAATAAGTGGTGACCCCCATGTAAAAAAAAAAAGTATCCCATCCTCAATCCTTATATCTAAATCCAGTAATGTTGCATTTGTTCCTCTGTGTTCACAATTTAATTCTAACTCCTTTGGATAGATCAGATGTTTATTTTATTTTTTCAAATTCTTCGTTATCATCTATACATATAAGGCCGTCGATGAATCTCATACAACCGTGATATATATACTTTTAATTTGTTTTAAATAAGCATATATATATATATATATATATATATATATATATATATATATATATATATATATATGTCGCTACACATTCATGAGCATGTTTCTGTCAGTCAGTTATAAGAACTAGAGATTTCTTCGGGCGACATTACTAATACAAAAGTAGAGTCCGTAATCATCTCTGAAAAATATTAACCTGGAAGTATGTGTGTGTGTGTGTGTGTGTGTATGTGTGTGTGTGTGTGTGTGTGTGTGTGTGTGTGCGCGCGCGCGTGTGTGTTTTGGGGGAAAATTTGCTTATTCAATTATAATCCTCTGTGTTCACAATTTAATTCTAACTCCTTTGGATAGATCAGATGTTTATTTATTTATTTTCTTTTTTTTTTTTTTAAATTCTTCTTTATCATCTATACATATAAGGCCGTCGATGAATATTATACAATGATGATATATATATATATATATATATATATATATATATATATATATATATATATATATATATACTTTTTATTTGTTTTAAATAAGCATATATTTGCCACTATACATTCATGAACATGTTTCGGTCAGTCAGTTACAAGAACTAGAGATCTTTCGGGCGATATTGCTAATACAAGAGTAGAATCCGTAATTGTTATACCGGCATTTTTATGAATAAGGGAAATTACACCGGTTCTCACTATAAATATAGTGCCAGTAATGTCTACACCGGTGAGAAGGAGCGACAGTACTCCACTGCCTAGCTGGGCGTTAGTCAGTTATGCCAGTATTCCTACCTTTGTACCTGTGATGTTAATACACATCGTTTGTTAAACCAACCTCGACTTGATTTTCTTTTTTTGTTATTGTGTTACGGCAAAACAGTAATTACCTCTGCAAAATATTAATCTGGAATTATATATATATATATATATATATATATATATATATATATATATATATGTGTGTGTGTGTGTGTGTGTGTGTGTGTGTGTTTTGGTGAAAATACGCATACTCAATTATATTTCACCATTTATTTATACCAATCCTTTGATTTATGAATAACTCCAGCATCTATGTCTCAAATTTCAAGATGTTGTTCATCTTACCATTTATTTTTTGAAGCACTTTAAAATGTTCAATTCTTGACAGCACCTGTTTCGTAGCGAAGAATCATTCATCTTTGAATTCGAAATTGACATAACCAAAAGAAAACAATTGCAACTGCACTTCAGATTTTCGGATTTTGTAATCATGGCCATGTTCCTTTATTTTCTTTTAAAGTTGATGAGTTCTTATTCGTCTGATGAGTTAAGGGCGGAATAAATTCAAACATTGACATAATTACATGAATGATTCGGTGCTACAAAACAGTTGTCGTCAAGAATTAAACATTTTAACATGCTTAAAGAAATAAACGGTAAGATGGTCAACATCTTGAAATTTGGAATATTGATTTTTTTGTCATGTACACACACACACACACACACACACACATATATATATATATATTTATATATATATATATATATATATATATATATATATATTTATATATATTAAATTCAAAATGGAATAATGTAAGAAAACTATAAGTTATTTGCAGCTTCTTTTCCAATTTTTGGATTTTTTAATCATGTCCAAACACGTTTTATTTCCTTTTGGTGGATTGATTGTTGCTATTTCTTCTAGTGAGTTAAGGGCAAAATGGATTCACTGATGATATAATAATTAAGTGATTGATTTTATGCCACGAAACAGATACTGTCAAGAATTGTAAAAGTCAACTGAATTAAAGGAATAAATTGTGAGACGGTCAACATCATGAAATACGGAATGTAGACTTTTGTGATTCATTCATTATATGCTCTGTAATCACATTGAGCTTTTTAAATAATGATTGGTATGTATATAAAAAGCAAATATAAGTGAATAAAGAATATTTCCACAGAATATATATATATATATATATATATATATATATATATATATATATATATATATATATATATATATATATATATATATTTAAAGTGATGGTTGTG
>NC_136502.1:112050957-112055957 GCF_053919585.1 Euprymna scolopes
AATTTTAACAGACATATTTTATCCAGAAAAATATTGACTGCGTTCATCTCTTTTAAAACATATTAACGACTATATGACGTTATTAAAAATCTCCCTCTCTTTAACAACGCAAGCCCCACCGCCTCCTTTTTTGAATTTCCAACGTCTTTTTCATTTCTGAAATAGAACAGCGTCAAACTTTTCAGAAAGATTTTCAAATATTTGGATGGATGTTTCTGTTTTCTTAATCTCATTCATCCAGAGAAAGTCTCGAAATAAAGACGAAAAACTGATGAACACATAATTCGATTGTTTATATATATATATATATATATATATATATATATATATATATATATATATATATATATATATATATATATATATATAAGTGTATACATATTTATATATATGCATATATAAGTGTATACATATATATATGCATATATATAAGTATATATATATGCATATATATAAGTATATATATGCATATATATAAGTATATATATGCATATATATAAGTATATATATGCATATAAGTATATGTATATGCACATATATTCATATATATGTTTATATATATTAATATATATAAGTATATGCATATATGCATGTGCATATAAGTATGTATATATATGTATATATATGCATATATTTATACACACATATATATAGTCATATAAAGATATAAAGTGTACACATACAAAAAAATTATAATTCATAATAATTTATAAGTGAATCCTAAAGATGGAGACATTTATAAACATATACACATCCTTTCATATTTATCTACTATATAATAAAATGATTGTAGAAATTCCCCCCCTTAACCAAAATACCGTAAGTTTGCAACAACGTATACCATATACAAATTTATTATGTTTAGATTATTAGCCACTATCTTATCTAACTTTAAAACGCCATTTTAGACGCATTTGGCCGTTATAATAAAATCCTATATTACATCCTAGGAGCAACATCATCACAAGCGCTACATCTTTTGATGAGATAGTTCCTATTTTTCCCTCTAATGTAGTTCTCTTATCGCCCTTACTCATAACCATCATCATCATCGGCGGTCACTCGTGTCCGAGTAAGACTGTCCTCCGTTGTGGCTTCTGTGGGTCCTCATAACCAGGACTGTATACACACCTCATAACTATTTTTCCCGGCACCCATTGTATCTGCTTCATACATTCATATGTATCCCATTATCCTCCCAGTTACTGATTACAAAACAATAATTTTTCCCTCAGAAATTTCCGGCTTTTCTCATTAGCTGAGAATTTACAGGTCCATTATTTGAGAATAAACAACTTATTCAAAAAACATACGTATCAGATATTCACAAACATTGCGTATCTATCTATACGAAGCATTCTATTTATAAATATTAAACTAACTACAAAAAATCTTATCCGCTCATAATCGTCATTTTAATATACCCTTACTATTACCTACACAGACATTGTCACCACGAAACTAACCCCATTAAAATAAAACAAACATCCCTGATACAAACATAATATTTACGGTTAACATTGTTTTTTTTTTCATCAGTTCTCCATACCAAACAGTTCACGATGCTATTTTTTGTTTTTATTTCAGTTTATTTCTGTGTGTGCGTCCGTGTGTTTTTGCGCGCGCGCGTGTGTGTGTGTGTGTGTGAACGTGTTTGGATTTTATGTGTGTGCATTGTGTTTTTTTTCGTGATTGTGTTTGTTTGCATGTGTGTGTGCATGTGTGTTTTTTGTGCGTGTGGGTGTTTTTTAGAGTGAGCTTCAGTGTGTGTTTGCATTTGTGTTTGTGTGTGTGTTTTTATGTTTCTTTGTGTGCGCGTGTGTGTTTTTTGTGTGTGCATGTTTTTTTCAGTGTCTGTGTTTTTTGTGTTTGGGCTTCCGTGTGTATTTGTGTATTTTCGTGTGTGTTGTGTGTTGTGTGTGTGTGTGTGTGTGTGTGTGTGTGTGTGTGTGTGTGTGTGTGTGTGTGTGTGTGGTGTATGTGTGCGCGCGTGCGTGCATGTGCGTGTGTCTCTGAGATACAAAATCAATCTAATACTTGTGTCAACCAGACTCAGACACGGTAACGCATGGCTGGGCGGATACTGCTAGTATATATATATATATACATATATATATACATACATATATATATATATATATATATATATATATATATATATATATATATATATATATATATATAAAGGGAAAATTATCCCAAACTCGCATTTAGGTAAAAATGCACTTTCTTAAATAATTGAATTCATTCAAAAACATATCGCAAAAAAATAAAACAAAAAACAAATAACATCTACATAAATCGCGATATATCCAAACAGTCGGCGAGATGGACAAGCGGATGAAGAGGTCAAGCTCATTACCGTGTGGTCCCGATTTCGAATCTCACTAGATTTAGACACTCTGATGAGTCGTAGACGACGAAACATGTGTCTGTGGATAACTATATTAAAAAAAAAACGATATATATACCGCTTGCCATGTGGGGGTACCAAACTGATTAAAGGGAAAATTATTCCCAACTCGCATTTAGGTAAATATATATATATATATATATATATATATATATATATATATATATATATATATATATATATATATATATATATATATATAGAGAGAGAGAGAGAGAGAGAGAGAGAGAGAGAGAGAGAGAAAGCAAAAAAATAATATGATTTATTGAAAAATAATTTACTTTTGCTCCAAGAGTTATAACATTAACAATCAGTTAGTGTACGATCATTTTGGAGACAACGTAATTTTTTTTTTAATAAAGTTTCATCATCAGGACCGGAACTAGAATTCAAATAAAAAATTTAAATATGATCAACACTAAAACTGAATATATCAAAAGATTACAGACAAGTCAAGATTATAAGTTAAAAATAGGTAAATATAATTTACTCAGAGGAATGCTACATATCAGGCAATAGAAATACCATTTAAAGATAAAGTTGGAACGATTTTATAGGCTCTAATACCATAATAAAGTGAAAAGTAAGATGTGGAATGGCTGTAGAATTAAGTTTCTATCATTTATAATAATAATAATAATAATAATAATAATAATAATAATAATAATAATAATAATAATAATAATAATAATAATAATAATAATAAATAATAGAAATAGTAATAATAAGAATAACAATAATAATGATAATTAATAATAAATTAATAATCATAATAATTAACAATAAAAAATAATAATTAAATAATAATAATAAAATAATAATAATTAATAATAATAAATTATAATCATAATAATTAACAATAAATAATAATAATTAATAATAAAATGATTATAATAATAGTAATTAATAATAATAATAATAATAATAATAATAATAATAATAATAAATCAACAACAAGATAAAAAATACGATATAACACTGATGATAATTATAAAATTAATTAATGTAGTATAATACAAATAAGCTTTAGTAATATATATAACAATGGAGGAGAAATCCTTCATGACTGGGACGATTTTAATTTTTGTTCCTATCCAAAGTGCCCGTTTGGGGGGGAGTTTAATTTTCTCCACATTAAAAACTGACCTTGAATCTAACTCTGCCCTCGTGGGGAGACAGTATATAACATTTGTTGTTGGCGTTTTTAGCGATATTTACAACTTCGAGGTGCTGTTGTTTTTTTTTTAATTTATTTCCGCTACCTTAGCAGTTTTTTTTTTAAGAGTTATAGCTGTTGTTATTTATATTTATATATGAATTTGTCGCTTTTATTTTTTATGGGCCGAATTTATTTACTAATTTATTTTATAAATTATTATTACGGGCATAAAACTATACCTCTGGAGATGCAGGTTTCTAGCGTGTAAGCCGTCGTTAGCATAGGTTAAGATCGAACTCATGACACTAGTATACACTGTACAAACATGCCACGATAGATTACTACTTGAATGCATTAATTTTTATTGCTTTTAAATTTAAGATTTGTCGGCGTTTTTTATCGATATTAACAACTTCGAGACGCTTAAAACTAGAAACATGCATGTCCATAGTTATACTTTTATGCACGGAATAATATTTAATAATAAAATAAATAAATAAATTCCATAAAAAATAAGGACGATTCATTCATATATGTATAACAAGAAAATCTTTAAATAAAAAAAAAAACCCTAATGTAGCAGAAATAAATAAAAAATAACAGCGTCTCGAAGGTGTTAACATACATAGTTGCATATATATATATATATATATATATATATATATATATATATATATATATATATATATATACATAAAAATATATATATATATATATATATACATAAAAATAATAGGGAATATATATATATATATATATATATATATATATATATATATATATATATATATATATATATATATATATATATATATATATATATATACAGCAGCATTTTAGCCCGGCGTTGCCCGGGTGTTTGGAATTGTATGTTGAGCAAAAAAAAAAAGCTGTCATTTTTTTAAAACTTTGACTCCTACTATGACCCCTTAACATTTATTGTTTGGGGCGCAAATCCAGTTATTAAGTTTGATCCATGTCCAAGGAACCTATGTCTAAAATTTCAATTGTTTGTACCCAAAATTGTCGGAGGAGTTTGGTAGAGTTCTCAAAGATCAAATCATTGAACTTTGACCCCTTAACAGAGAAATTTCTGGCCGTAAACGGATTGCAAAGATTTTCCCAAATCTCAGTAACCTGTATATCAAATTTCAAGTGTGTACATCCAAAATTGTCGGAGGAGTTTGGTAGAGTTCTCACAGGTCAAATCGTTGAACTTTGACCCCTTAACAGCGAAATTTCGGGCTGAAAAACCGACCACAAAGATTTTGCCACATCTCAGTACCCGGTATATCAAATTTCAAGTCTGTAGACTTAAAATTGCCAGAGTTATTGGGTAGGGAAATGTACACAGACAGACAGATACACAGATACTTAGACACACAGACAGACACACAGACAGGTTCACTTATATATATATATATATAT
>NC_136502.1:112060957-112065957 GCF_053919585.1 Euprymna scolopes
TGCGATATAACTGTAAGGACATCTGCTGTAGATCTAGCAGAACGGAAACCATATTGAGTGTCACTAAGAAGGTTATTTTTGTTGAGATGTTTGATTACTTCTGTATTTAATACAGATTCTAGCAACTTACTCATGACGCACAGGAGACTTATTGGCCTGTACTGAGAGGGGGATGAGCGATCACCTGAATTCTTAAATACAGGGCATACTGATGAGATTTTCCAGGGAGATGGGAAACTATTCTCCTTAAGACAACGTTTAAACAGTTTTGTAAGTATGGGCGCTAGTTCAGGTTGAAGTTTTTTGAGTACTATAATTGGAATACCATCAGGGCCAGTTGCTTTACTGGAATCAAGGTTTTTGATTAGCTTGGCAACATCACGTACAGATATACGTATATCACATAGCGTGTTTTCTGATACAAGAGGAAATATTGGGGGTTGGCGGTCTTGGTCGCAAAGGGTAGAATTAGCTGCAAAGTTCTTGACAAAGAGTTTTTTATATATATATACATTTATATATATATATATTTATTTTATATATATTTATTTACAGATCGATAAATATATATACTGTTATATATACATTTATATATATATATAGATATATTTATTTATATATACATCTAAATATGTATATATATATATATTTATATATGTTTATTCATATATATATATTTATATATATATTTATATATGTATGCATGTATGTGTATATATATTTTGCGGTAGAGAGGGCTCCCGTAAACCGTGGTGAAGTCAACCTTTCTAGGAGAAGCAAATATCTGATTAAAAAAGACCATAAAGCGGAAGACCAGTACCCGCATTAAGCTGGTCTGCAGTTTAATTTGTTGCTGGCTATCTTGCTCTTGCTTGTTGCTGGATCTCAACATTTTGAACCGAGAGAGAGACTTAGCTGTCGTACAAAGCTAAGACTCTGTAACATCATATTTGTATAGATACTCCCTCAGGCATTTGGGCTCATGGATTTTAAATGTTATAGGGAGTGGCACTCGTCTGACAAGACGTTGCAATCATCATGTGTGTATATATATATATATATATATATATATATATATATATATATAATAATGTAACAAATGAAGGTGTTAAGAGGTTTATACAAAAGTGCTCTATATCGAAGTAAGATAAGATACCGGATTTTTTTCTAAAATAATTAACCGATAATTATTAATTGTACAACACATTTATTGTAGCCTTTATTCAGTTATTTTATTATATTATCATTTAATTATATGTAAATAAATGATAAGAGTGGAAGCTCCTGATGAAAATTCAAAAACATTTAATTTTCCTGCAATTTCATGCATAGTTATTGTAAATTAACGATTATAGCCGGTCGAGAATTTCGAACCCGGCTATGAAGCTATCTCTGACTTCATTTCTAAGGAACAACCCAAACGGCCAACTTTAAATAATTGTTCTAATTTAAACATTTTTTTTTTTAATGTCGAGACTTCCGTCCATACTGATCTAATGATTACAACATCATGATCTGGGCATGTGAGCTTATAAGTGAGCAACTTTCATTTCAACTGTAAAGTGCTCAACAATAAGAACCGAGCTATTAAAGGGGCTGACGTAATTATTTACTATAATAATTTCTAAATATCTACAGACACTGGTGCTACATCATTTCGGGGATCATCAGTAGTTACAAGAACAAACAGCAGAAAACTTAGCCCAGTCTCATTATAAATTCATTCCAACCCAATAGGGCGTTTTCAGATGAGGGGATTAGTCGATATTTGAAAAGGCCCTATTTAATTGAAATAAATTTATAATTCAATCCAGCAATGTTGATGGTTGTATTTTTCTGTAACATTTGCTCTATCCTTTAGTGTAACACACACACACACACACACACACACACACACACACACACACACACACACACACACACACACAAGCACACACACACACATATACACACATACATAACACACGTTCTATATGCTTATTTATACAGACATTATTAGCTACATATATGCATACATGTTTCTACAGTACTTATTTTCAGAGAAAACTACGTCATAAGGTAAAAAATATAATTTCGCATGGTCTTTCTTACAAAAGATACTGTATGTAGCTAAAAATGTATAAATAAACATATTATAAACAGGCTCTATTCACGCATTTGAACACTTTGATAAACATGGGATTTTTAATGGATTTATATCTAGGAAACTAAAACTATACAACTATTGTGTGTGTGTGTGTGTGTGTGTGTGTGTGTGTGTGTGTGTGTGTGTGTGTGTGTGTGTGTGTGTGTGTGTGTGTGTGTGTGTGAAAGGGTACCAAGACATAAACACATATACATGTACATATTTGTATATATATAAAAGTGAGAACGTGTATGTGTGGGGACACTTCTTAACCTATATACTCAACAAATTTTTTTTTCTACAGACTTGAAATTTGGTATTTAGGGTATTCATACCCGTGGAAAACTTTTTAACCGGTTTTCAACCGGAAAAGGGTTGCTAAGGGGTAAAAATTGAAAAATTGTTATGTATGGGAAGTCATTGAACTTTTATCTGTTTGTCAACTGTTTCATAAATGCGCATGCGTGAATCGTTCACACGGCAGAATACTTGTGTTAAGAATAAGTAGGTTTCCAAACTCTTTTTAAAGATCCTGTCAAGCTGGTCTAATGGTTATCGTACGTGACTCACTGTCGTTAGGTTTTGGTTTCGATCTCCGCTCGAGATTCTTTTTTTTTTTTTTTTTTTTTTACTTACAAGAAGTGAACTGTTTAGAAAAAAACATAATACTCGCATGCACATGTTTCAGTTTCTTTCTGTTTTTTTTTTTACTTCATATTTTTTAAAGAAATTTAACATTACGTTTAATACCTACTGTATTTCTCTTTATAATAAATAAGAATTCGGCATTAATTAAATTATATTATTTATACGTATTTTACGACCGGGCAACGCCGGGCAACCTGCTAGCTTATATACAGAGTATCCCAATAAAATGTATGCGCATTGAAATGACCATTAAACCAACATTTATTAATTAAAAGAAAAGTTTCATACATTAAAACACTGTGAAAAAATATAGAAATGAATAAATTAACAAAAGTGTTACATTTATTGGCCATGGTGGTTCATGAACGGCTGATAATGCTCACTGATTTAATACAAAATGTTCCTAATCAACCCAATTGGTATGTTGATACATCTTCTTTCAATGCCTGCCTTCAATAACTCATTATAGCTGGTTTTATGATGTGAACGTTGTGTTTACACCCCACCCGCCCCCAAAAATGCACGGGGGTCAAATCCCGTGAGCGGGGACAGTACTCGATACTTCCTCTTTTGTCCTACCCATTTGTTTCGCAGGTGACTATAAAGATTTCTTACATCATCGTGATAGTGGGGGGGGGGGGGAGTTGCTCCATCCGTGTGAAAGTGTTATTCTTTATTTTTAAGCATCTCTTGGAAATATGGACTAGCGTATTCATGTAGCAAGTTGAGATAATTTAAAGGGTGTATACATTTTATTGGGACACCCTGTGTATAGATTGCAAAACTATGAGAATAGTTATGTTTTAGTTTTTTTTAACTCTACTGAGAGAAGGTGCAGTAATAGCAGGATTTTCAAATATGATACTATTTGAGGTATCGTATATATTCCCCAATCTATAATGAACACCAACGTGTATTTATTGGTGTCTATAACTATCTATTCAGTCATCCAAACTTAGCAAGTAAAAAAAAAAAAAAAAACTGTCGCAGAAAATATTTCAAGAGTTTAGGCAAGGGAAGAAGGCAAATAGCAAACCTGACAATCCCCCCTTCATAGCCTAAAATGAACTCGGAAAGAAACTGTCACTCTATTTCCAAAATGAGACGTTTTCTTTCTTTTTCCTGTCTTCTTTCTATGCGATTGTGTGTGTGTGTGTGTGTCGGCACTAACCCTATTCGAGTTTAACCGACTTCCTCCGAAGGAGGAAGTTTCATGGGAGCATGAAATTCACAAGCGGTCCCCAGCCGCATGTATAGCCCTGTCAGGGGAGATAACGACGTTAAGTTTTTGCAACTCTTGCAAGGAGGTGTCGACGTCCTCCTACATACAGCACCTGGAATTGCCAAATTGATCATTCAATTTTAACAATGACCAGAGTCAACGTTGCTTAACTTATGTGATCTGACGGGAACCAGTGTGTCAACGTGATTATGCCGTATTTCTATGCGATTGATACTTTTTGTTTTTTAAAACTTTCCAGTCTGAGACGTTTTCCTCTTTTTTTATTTCATCATCGATTGAGATGTTATTTTGCATAAATATTGATATTAGTGCGAATACTGACGAACCATAACTGTTTTTTTCTGACGAAGAATGTATACTAGTATTGAGTTGCCGACTATCAATCGGATGATCGTGGATTTGATCCTGGCTGAAGCGAAACTATCTGTAGATGATTATAAACACACACACACACACACACACACACACACACACACACACACACACATATATATATATATATATATATATATATATATATATATATATATATATATATAGTTTTCCAGAGGCACGTGTTCCATTGTCTCTAGGAAACAGAGAGTGTTTTCACAATGAAATTAGAAACCCGACCACCTGATCACTAACTTTGATCATCAGTTAGACATTTTCCCAATATATGTGTGTGTGTGTGTGTGTGTGTGTGTGTGTGTGTGTGTGTGTGTGTGTGTGTGCGTGTGTTACGGAAGATCAGAACAATACCGGTACCGTCGGTTTCAAATCCAAATAAAGGGAACCAATATCTGGGATACAAGGTCGGACACTCTTCAGCCCTTTGTCTCTCCCTGCTTTTATTTTTTTCTTAATAATCGACCACACGGCACACTGCTGGGGTTCTCTTCCACTAGTCTTACACGCATATGCACACACACACACACACACACACACACACACACACACACACACACATAATATTTTTTTATTTCTATGAATAGTGAAGTTTAG
>NC_136502.1:112070957-112075957 GCF_053919585.1 Euprymna scolopes
GGTATTCTACGCCCCCCCCCCATATTTCATATTACGAAAACTAAACAAAATAAATGTTGGTCGATAAAATGTTCAACATTTTTTAAAGCTGAAAAGATCAAATAATTTGAAAAATAGTTATTTATATATAAAATCCCGTTATTTATTTCACTTACCTTAAAGTTGCAATTAAAATTGGACATAAAATCAATAATATGATGTTAAAAAATAAATAAATAAACACTTTTTTCTTGATAATTTTTTCTTTTCTCGGCAATATAATTATTTGAATTACAACAAGAAAACATAAATCTAAAAAATAATTACTTTTAAAAGCTTTAAATCATATTAAATTCAAATATTACACGGTATAAAGTTTAAACAAAGATTTTTTTTATAACAGGTTTCCAACATTAAAAAAAAATATATTCATATAATAGAATCTATGACTCTTGAGATAATGCAAATTACAAATTCAAAATAGACCTAAAAAATTCGTTTTGATTTAATTATTTAAAACGATAGAGGGTGATCCTTATTTTTTTCCAAAAAAGGTACGGAGGCCTGTAAGCAACACTATCTTTAGATACATAAGTGTCAACAGAAGACGTTGAAATTTTATTAACTCTTGTCCGTGTAGTTCGTTAAAGATCTATTTGTTTTACAATGTAAATATGAAAATCCGATAGCAAAAAAAAAACAAAAAACATTACTTTCATTAACACTTATAGCGCCAATGCTCCTCTATAGAAATTGATTCAGAAAATAGTAAGCACACGAAATGATGACATTGTTGGTATTGTGTATGTTGAATTCTTTATATATATATATATATATATATATATATATATATATATATAAAATGTGTGCATATATGTGTGTGTGTGTGTGTATATATGTGTGTGTGCGTATATATATATATATATATATATATATATATATATATATATATATATATATATATATATATATATATACGTGTGTAAGCGCGTAACATTAGTGTCTGGAGATATAAAAATAATTTATTTAAAAATATTGTAGTTAAAAAAACTTTAAAAATTAAAGTTATAAATAAAAGTTATAAATGCTCAGAATAATGAAATAAAATAAATCTACTGCTATGTAAATCCAGTGATTTTCGGTCTTACAAAATATTATTAAATGTAATCTATATATATAAAAGCGAAAATGTGTGCATGTATGTTCGTTTTTTTGTGTATGTCCAAGAAAGGCTTTTTTCAGAGAAGCGCTCGGTCGGCTCACAACTTCTTAAAACTTTTTATATCACATATAAATCATAATATCTCCGAGTTAACAACGGATCTCGCCTGTCTATTTAATTGGCTCCACTTCGGGAAGATAAATATTCAACAGTTTTCGCTCGCCGCATGTGGATTAGGCTTTTTGCTATAATAAAAGCGACACTAATTCTGGCGGCATTTTTCCGGTCGCCATCGCCGGAAATGTCCGAAAGCAATCAGCTTTGATCAATGTGGAAATATTTTCCTTATATCAGACAATTGCTATTCAAATTGGACAAGGGGAAGCTGCCCCCCCCAACATCTTGGGAAAATATAAATAAAAACCCCGCAGTCAAAGTTGACCTCATTAAGACATTTAAACCTGCACCTGCAACTTCTAAGTAATTAAATAAATTCAAACAGGTTTCTGTTAGTATGTCGCGGTTGTCCAATGGTTAACGTCGCATGTTTTTTTTTCACACTTTAATTTCCAACTTTGTTTCTAGGGTTCGGGTTCGATCCTCATACTCACCTACTAAAACTTTTTTTTTAGTTTACCCCCCCCCCCCCGGGAGTTTTGATTTACCTCCAAACACCCGGGCAACGCCGGGTATCCCCCGCTAGTATTTTATATAAGACAATCCCAGCCAAATAAAATTGCTCAATATACAAGATAGAGGAAATGAATCAGAATGTATATATTTAAATTTTATGATTTGAAAAAGTTAATCTTCAAATGCGGAATTTTTTATTGTTTGAAAACAAAGAATACAATTGAATAAATCTATTTCCTGCCTTTTATTTTCTTATAATTCTATACTAATTTTGACATGCATATGACTAAAACCTTGACCTATATAGTTTGAATCTGCATGTCTAGACTTTTGTCACGTGGCAGCTATCACAATTTTCTTTTTCTTTCTTCTTCTCTTCAAACTATCATTCACCCCTACTTCCTATTGTCTTTTATCATCGAAATTAATTCAGAATGTAGAATAGAAATTAAATTTGAGATTGATTTTAGGCGTAGTAAGTATAAATATTTTCACTTACGCGGTTTTATAAATATGTTCACCAAAACTGAATTTGATTTTTTAATGACTATTATGCTTTGATAAACCATTTTGCCTCCGGATATATTCTTATACAAATTATATATTCAACACTTGGATTTACCACTTGGATTTAATTTTTGAATCTTATATAAACAAAATCTTTGCCGAATATCTTATATAACCAGCAGTGAAACGAAAGGAATATATTTGCATGTGATTGCAACCTAATACCTTGGAAGGACTATCCCTTATCTGCCTCAATATCCAATTCCCTTATTCTATGTATCTAAAATGTTTTAAAAACTTTAATTTTTTTATGTTTATTGTTTTTAGCAAATAAGGTGCAAACCAATAAAAATATTTGCTAATATTTTTCATCTGAGGAGATGAATAAACATCGAAAACTCATGGGTTAAGGAAATAGATTTATTCAATTGTATTCTTTGTTTTCAAACAATAAAAAAATTGTATATTTTTTTCAAATCATTAAATTTAAATACATAAATTTTGATTATATATATATATATATATATATATATATATATATATATATATATATAGAGAGAGAGAGAGAGAGAGAGAGAGAGAGATAGATAGATAGATAGATAGATAGATAGATAGATATACGAGCAAACAATTAATAAAACATGTTAAAAAAACACTTTGAAATGAGTTAAAAACATTTAATCTGAAAAGGAAACATTAGATGAGTAGATAGTCCGTAATCCGCGGAGTTTCGAAGAAATACTTTCCTTCTCATCAGAGGGTAGGAATATTTGTCTCAGTAGTAGAGCGAAAAGCATATCTTATTTTACATATATTTGGATTTTACCGTCACTGGATTATTTATCTTCCACCAAACTATCCATTCATGTGTAATCACCTTTTTCTTTGCCATATTCCCTCTGCTTCACTTTTTTTGTTTTCAAGTAAGATCTTTGACTTACTTGTTGTTTCATCAAATACTTTTGCATGCAAAATCCGATCCCGCATTTTTCTAATTCCTACCCTCTGATGAGAAGGAAAGTATTTCTTCGAAACTCCGCGGATTAAGGACTATCTATTTATCTAGTGTTTCCTTTTCAGATTAAATATGTTTTTAACTCTTTTTCAAAGTGTTTAACATGTTTTATTAACTGTTTGCTCGTATTATAAGCTCTATCTCCTATTTGGTTTTATCGAGCTTTTACATCTGGCTGAGATAACTTTATAAATATTAATTCTTTAATATTTATAATATACTTTAATTTTACCATCTTGGATCATTTTGGTAAATTTAATTGTAGTTTTTATTATATATATATATATATATATATATATATATATATATATATATATATATATATATATATATATAATATATAATATATATATAAAGTAGTAGCGTTCATGTGTGCCTGTGTGTACAACTCTTCTACAGCTCACATCACTGGACCAATCATCACCAAACATGGCATAATGATGGTCCTCCACCTAGAGATGGTGCACACGATTTTCCAAAGCAAATGTCAAAGGTCACGGTCACAGCTTATGTATATATCCTCTTACAGCCACATCTACGAACCGGTCATGATTAAACCTGACATGATGATGGTTTCCGACCTAGAGATGGTGCACACTATTTTTCAATGTCAAGTTCAAATGTTATGGTCGAGACTTTGCTGTTCATTCGGGTATAGCAAAGTCCCACGCGAAGAACGACTATCTTTGCTAGTAGATTATATATTTTTTAAATAAAATCTTTAGAACAATCTAATAATAATAATAATAATAATAATAATAATAATAATAATAATAATAATAATAATAATAATAATAATAAAAAAAAAAAAAAGAAAGGAAAATATACTGAAACAACAATTTTTATCATTAAATCAATTTTTTGATCTTATCAAACGTGTCACTCGTAAATTTGCGGTAATGTTACCGACTAGAGTCAGTTGGAGGGTCATGTGGGGTGAGGTGGGTTGATAAAGAATTTTCTTTGATCGTTAATAATCAATTCTGGTTAATTTCGTTTCGGAGAAATACCTATTGTCACCCATTCTGGAATTAAATTCTACGAACAAAGACCACGTGATGCCCTGCATCACGCTGCAGCTGTCGCCATGGTTGAGTGGACCCCGAAATTGTTTACACGAATCAAGACGCTGATTTCAAACGATTAAACAAGGTTCATTTTCATGTTTCTGAAATGCGTCCAAGCATCCAAGAAAAGAGGCTCTGTCGGTCTATGTCACTGTGTCACGCTTTATTTTGGAATTAGCATTAAACTCGCTAAACGTACGGATTGAGTGAACGCATTCTATTTGTAGATGCGCGTCTAGACATATCTACATAAGACGATATTTCTCTGTCGGTTGGTCTGTCATGTTTAAGTTCAAAATTAGCATATAATCACTACGTCACGCCTTAGTTTGAAACAGCATTTTCATTTTACGTTTCCGAACTTTTGAGATGATGAGTGATTATTCGCATTATCTGATTTCTTCGGGCTATTGTTCTCATCTTAAGTGTTATTTTCACAACAATTCAGCCGATATAACCTCCGACCTTCTTTAGGTGTATCTTGTTGAACTCAGAAATTTCGAACAAATTCCTCCGCAAGAACCTCTGGCATAGTGGATAATGTACTTGGTAAGCTTCACTTGTAAAGTTACGCCCGTCTGAAGGTTGAAGGTTCAAACCACAGTGCGTCAACACTAAAAACACGACTGCAAATTAC
>NC_136502.1:112078457-112113457 GCF_053919585.1 Euprymna scolopes
TTGTCACCTTTTATCCTCCTTTTTAATAAATACAACCTCCCGATAGAATAAGTTACTATCTGGAAATCGTGACACACATACGTACGTACGTGCATAAAAGGTACTCTGGTATTAATATATAGATCCTCGATTGGCGTTACCCATTAGTTTAAAAAAAAAAGTTATTCTTTATTCTGCTATTTCTTAATCTTAAGACTCTGCAATATTTTTTCGGTTGTTTAGTCTAACGACTTTAGGAATTCCTTTCTTAGCATTACTTATTTAAATAAACCGTCCCTCCGCCGCCATTTTGGGTTATCACGAAATACGATTTAAACGAAATCTTAAATTGAAACAAATGAAGCATGTGAGTGCACAGTGAACGAGGCAAAAAAAAAAAAAAAAATTGTTAAGTTCAGCATTTGCCCCCCCCCCTCCCCATTTAGCCCGGAAAGACCCCAGGGGACGTCAAATCCTGGTAAAAATGAACAAACGGTGCAGTTTTAGACTTTAACATATGTAAATTTGAGTTCTCCACCATGCAAAAAACAAAAATGAAATGACTAAGTTCATCATTTGCCCCCTCCCTCATTTAGCCCCAAAAGTCCCCAAGGCCTTTACATATTTAACTTTGAGTTCAGCACCATGCAAAACTGCTAAGTAGTCATACACAGAAAATTTTGGACAAATATGGTAAAGTAGTCCCAAAAATGAAGTGTTTTTATTAGCCCTAAAAGAGCCCTAGGACACACACAGATGTTATCGTGAAGTATAGACAAACAAAATTATATAAAAATCAAATAGATGTACCAGCCAAGACATGGCAACAATAATCCATGCATGAACAAACGGTGACTTTGAAAATATATAGGATACTCCGTGGTGTAAGTAATTTTCTAGCACGGAAAGGTAATGTCTTTATTCCGCCTGAATGGATCAGAGGGGATTACAAATTGTATTGTTACGATGATAACTGAACTTATGTATTCATGACCTGAAAGTTTAATCTTTCCCTTGCAGATATTGACAGTGTGAGACTTTAAGAAAGCAACCCCTGTCATGGACATGCATCAGAAGCAGAGATGCGGCATTGAATTTATCTTTGCAGAAAATATTGAACCGATCAACATTCATCAGCACCTGTTGAACGTTTATATAAGACGATGCAGTTGATGTCAGCACAGTTAGGAGATGGGTTTGTCGAATTCAGAGTGGCGACTGAGATGTGAGTGATAAAGAGGCATCAAAAGAGGCAAAAGTGCATTGCGAATGGTAGTGACTATGTAGAAAAATACATTCTGGAGCACAAAATGTTGCTCGTTTTAATGATACCGCTCTTATCTTTGTAGCTCTTCAACGTTTTAGTTTTTTGACTTTAAAAAAAATAGGAAGCCTTACTTTTGGAACGACACTCATATTGTTATTATATTTGGAAAAGAATACAAACTCAATTTATAATCTAGTGGCGATGATTGCTTCTGTTCTCTACAGAAGTCTTTTTACTCTATCGTTTGCATGGAAGGTGTTCGATTGGGTCTGAACTTCTCGTCATCCCCCCCTCCCTGTACGACATTCACAGCAAGAACTTGAATTTCTACCACAACTGCAAAGAACTTGAATTTCTTCCCCTCTGTGCCTAACATCGAATGATATTTCCATTGACAGAGTATTTTTTTCAAGAACTTCCTATCTATGGAATACATTATCATAAGACTGTTTTCCTGTGTGCTACAGCAGGATCATCGTCAAATCTAGTGTTAATAGATATTACGACATAAAACTTCTTCATAACATTTTGCTCTTTCCATTCATCATTTTTAATCCTTTCATAATAATTTTTCATCATTCAACGTATAATCCATCTATCTGATTAAAATTTATACTCGATATATATATATATTGTTGTGGCCTTATTTTAAGGGTTCACAATATCAAACAGGAGAGTCTGTAAAGTCATGTCAACGATTAGGCTGGCATGGAATCTCTGATTAGAGAGTCCAAAATGGCTGCCTTTCTCTCTCTCTCTCTCTCTCTCTCTCTCTCTCTCTCTCTCTCTCTCTCTATATATATATATATATATATATATATATATATATATATATATATATATATATATATATACATGCCTAAAAAGTTAAATTTTTTTTCTTGCTTTGACATTGATATTAAAAGCCTTTTTTTCTATTTAAATATGAAAACAAACTTCTTAATATACTCAGTCATGGATATGCAAGCGACTACATGGAGATGAACTAATTCGCATATTTCTTTGAAAAATTTTATTCATAATTTTATGGTTCCTTATTAGATGATTGGTTTCATTTCATTTTACGTTGAATTCTGTTCATGCACGGTTTTTATATTCTGTATAATTGCGTGGAATTTAGGATGAAAAAAAACGTTCTAACACGGAAATATGTTATATATATATATATATATATATATATATATATATATATATATATATATATATATATATATATATATAAACATGGCAGATTTCCCCCTCTGGACCAAAATACCGTAGGTTTGCAACAACATGTGTCGAGACTATTAGCCATTACATTTTGTAGCTTTACAACTTCATTATAGACATATTGTGGCGTTATAATAAAATTGTTCATTACATCCTAGGAATGACATCATCACTATCGCCATTATCTTTAATAGTTCCTATTTTCCCCTCTGTTTCATAAGTCCTCTTACAGCCCGATTCTTCACCGCATGAATTTATACTTTTTCCTACTTTCTTGTGTCTACACCGCCATTAACTGGTTACTGGATACATACACATGACATACTCTTTCGATTTTTCCACTACACAAATTTTGAGGTCCCCCTCAGTGTATTCCCTGCATTTCGATTTGCTGAACTCTCATTCGAGATTAATGGTATTAGGCTCAAAACCGAACGCTTACTTATATTGCAATATGGCCTCTTCATATTATGTACATATGGAAGAGATACCTTTTGACTTATTACTTATTGCATAAAACACATCGCTTATCCAATGCTGCTGTTCATCAACAACGCATTACACATGTATTTACACATCGCTTAATACCGGTCAGAAACATTTTGGTCAATTACATACTGATTTTTTCTATTTACTTAACAAATCAAACGCCGCCTTCTTCGGCTGGCATGATAACAAAAACTGTTTGAAACAATAAAAACATCATAAACAATTTGCTACACATTATTTATCGGTAAACCTAACAATTATTTACTTGCACAAAAAAAAAAACTGCCTCGAAATTACTTCTTCAACACAAAAAAATAAAAAAAATACTCTTCTGCAAAAACAATGAAAACATTAAAATATACTTATTTGACAACAAAAAAAAAACACTTTCTCTTCGAACACTTTACGGTACGTTTGGCTTCTTTTTTTTTCTTTGTGAATCTTTGTGCGCTTTTTCTACGCTTGTTGCTGTTTTTCCTTCTACACAGTGTTGATGTGTGTGTATGCCATTAAACTAATAAACGTATGCATGTGTACGCTTGTGTTTATACACATAAATGTGCTTGTGTGTGTTTTTGTTCGCTTGTGTGTGTGTGTTTTTGTTTGCTTGTGTGTGTGTTTTTGCTTGCTTGTGTGTGGGTTTTTTTTTGCTTGTGTGTGTTTTTGTTTGCTTGTGTGTGTGTTTTTTTGTTTGCTTGTGTGTGTGTTTTTTTATGTTTTCTTGTGTGTGTGTATTTTTGTTTGCTTGTGTGTTTTTTTTTGTTTGCTTGTGTGTGTGTTTTTGTTTGCTTGTGTGTGTGCTTTTGTTTTCTTGTGTGTGTGTGTTTTTGTTTGCTTGTGTGTTTGTTTTTGTTTGCTTGTGTGTGTGTTTTTTTGTTTGCTTGTGTGTGTGTTTTTTTATGTTTTCTTGTGTGTGTGTATTTTTGTTTGCTTGTGTGTTTTTTTTGTTTGCTTGTGTGTGTGTGTTTTTGTTTGCTTGTGTGTGTGCTTTTGTTTTCTTGTGTGTGTGTGTTTTTGTTTGCTTGTGTGTTTGTTTTTGTTTGCTTGTGTGTGTGTTTTTTTTTTTTTTTTTTTTTCTTCCTTTGAAGATTGTAGCGCTGGGCATGGGGCAGCCAAACCAGCTGCCAACATTGCCCTGCTTTTTATTGAAAGCAACCGAGAGCTCTTTTTAGTATTCTCGCTGTTCGCTTAAGTGCAATTGTCTGGATCTCTTTTGCACTTGGTTCACCAGGAATATTAGTTAAGTAGGACTTCATAAGCCCTGTGGCACCTATAATAACTGGTATGATTGATATCTCCCTAAGATTCCAATTTCTTTTCATATCATACATGAGACCTTGATATTTGGTCTGTTTCTCTCTTTCAGCTCTGTTCAGACCTCCATCATTAGGGACACTCACTTCAACCAAGGTTGCAACTCTTTCTGACTGATTCCATATAACTATGTCAGGTTTGAGTGTGTACCATAAAACTATTAAGCCGCATAAACTTGGGCACGCGTGTGTTTGTGATTGAACTCATACATGTGCGTGTGCGTGCATATTTGTTTTTGTTTGTCTGTGTACGTGTGTGTGTGTGTGTGTGTGTTTGTGTATGGTTTTGTGTATGTGTTTGTGTGCGTGTGTGTGTGTGTTTTCTTTGTACATATGTATTCGTTATGTTTACGTGAAGGTGCATCATTAGAACAGATACTACACTTTCAACCTTGGCCCCAAAATCAACTTATTATTTTATTTACTGTTTCAGTGTTGGGTTATTTCCTTCTTTTTTTTTTTTTTTCGTTTTCTTTTCGGTGCATTTTATCTACGTACGCATGGAAAAATAAATCAGTTAACAATTTTATTTCATTTTATAAGAAAGATAACGAAATATTAATTCGAGCAGGTACGCATGAAAAAAATACTAGAAATAACAATTTTGTTATAGTAAAAATGATAACGAAATAGTAATTCATTTTTTTCTGCTAAATGCGTGACTAAATAAAGAAAAATGCAACAAAAACAACAAAAACAATAAATAAATAAATAATAAAAAATATTATTATTATTATTATTATTATTATTATTATGATAATAATAATAATAATAATAATAATAATAATAATAATAATAATAATAATAATAATAATAATAATAATAATAATAATAATAAAAAATAAAAATAAAAAAAATAATAAAAAAATAAAAATAAAATAAAATAAATAATTAATTTACGTTTCATTTCATTTTGAGTTTCCGGTCCGGTCTTTAAATTTGATGGGTGCGGAGTATTTTTTTTTTTTTTTTTTTTTGCCGTGATTGGACCAGGGTATTCCCGTTGTCACATTTACAAAAAGAAAAAAAAAACAAACAAAAAAAAAAAAACAATCAGACTCAACAATAAAAGTCAAAAATACTATTTTTGAAAACTTTCTTTTTTTTTACACTTATGAGTGTTACGTTTGTAATCGATGAGATTAACGTGATGAAAGAAAAACCAGGTGTCCTGTGTGAATTTCCGGGGAGAGTGGGGGCATTTTCGTAACCGTCGGCATTTTTCCCCCCATTTCCACTAAACCACAGCAATGCATGCTCGGGTACCGCTAGTATATATATAAAAGTGACCATGTCAGCATGTGTGAAAAAAGTCTCTAGCAGACTCCTCTCTGAATATTTGGTCTACAGAGTTGAACTTTGATATATATAGTATATTTGGACCTGTATCACACTTTAGATTTGGGTTTTAGCCGGCAAAAATTAGTGCTAAGTGATCAAAATTGAAAACAAAACAATTGATCTTGGCAGGGTAAGTCGACATTACTTCTGCTGTTACTTTTGTGCATGCGCAAAATTAAACATTCATAACTGAAAGTGACTTCATTTTTAATCTTTCGTATCCATCGGACGGTGGCTCAGATGATAACAATGCTGGAGACATAAATAACGACCAAAGCTGGAGCACTAAACATTCTGGGTTCGATTCCAGTCATATTTTTTTTATAACTTTTCAAATCTTTACTATATATTGGATAATAATCAATAGGGAATTGGCTTTTAATAATAAATAAGAAATCTGTATGAATCTGCATGTAATTTTACGACTTGGCAGTGCCAGGCGGCCTGCTAGTTTTTAACAATATGAAAACAATTATACTTACTTGTACATCTGTATATCTGCTGATTTCATAAAATTTTAGACCTTCAAAATCCGATGTTGAAAATGTTTTATTTTAAGCTTAAACAAGTGAAGCGTTATTATAAATGTTTTTGTCAGATCTCTACGACACGTTGTTCTATTATAGGACAAGGCTATCATATCATGTTTCGAATACGACTTGGATTTATATCTGAGGGCTCTTTTAAGCAGGGATGCCCATTACGTCGATCATGATTATCAGGTCGATTGCAGAGACATTGTGGGTGAATTGCATAGTATTGAAAAGAAAAAATGTTGGCAAACTTCCAGAACCTTGCGGCAGAACTGAAGACACAAGATCAGTCATGTGTACAACTTGAAAGTGCACGCTACATAAAGAAAATTGGCAATTGTCTGTTAGAGTTTGACGCTTTCAAGACTTTGACTTCAAGACTTTGCATTACTCGAGCCAATCGCTATATTCATGCACTACTCTTTCCAAGAAGATGCTGAGGTTGTTTCACTCGCATCAAAAATTGCAACACTGTTTCACCTGAACTCTTCTGGGGGTAAGGGATGAGATTCTAACATAATAAGCCGACATTCAGCTGACGCAGAGATCATGGACAATTCTGGAATTAAGTCCAAATACAGCACCACTATGACTAATGAGCATCTGGAGGTCAACTTGAAGCTGGCTATTAACAACTACTCTCTGTAGTATGCATCTGTGACTGATTCCATCTAAGGCAAGTCATCACTGTAAGGTAATGACAAAAAATATACAGCGTTGCACTGTGCAATATGGGTTGGCGCAATAATGCAAGGTGCATCTGCATGTACTGTCATATAAAAATAATTTACAATATATGTGTTTTGTATTTTTAGTAGAGCATTAAGACTTAGTCATATCATATGTAGCTTTAATGCTGAAAAAGTCTGTTTGCACTTCTGCCTTTAAGGATCGACGTTGTTCCCTTTATGGCAAATGAGCCAACTACATTTTGTTACAGCTTGGTCTTCCAGGGATTGTTTCTAAGTATTTATTAAGTTTTTTTTTTTTTTTTTTTTTTATTATTATTATTATTATTATTATTTATTTATTTATTTATTTATGTATTTATTTATTTATTTATATTTCTTTTTTGTTTTTTAATCATTTTTAGGTCCTTTTAGGTTATTTTTCCCCGTTCAGCTCTATTAAGGCCATCGTCATTTGGAACGCTGACATCAATAATGAGCGCAGTTCTTTTGGGTTTGTTCAATATCACAATGTCTTAATAGCCTTATCTTTTAGGTATCTGCCCCGCCTGTATGTCTTTGTTATCGAATGCTGTCACCTTTCCGTTTGATGTTATCAGATGGTGATTCATGTTTCCAGGTGTCCGACGATCTGTCCAGATACATCTCTCCACAAATCTTTCAGTGGAGGTATTTACATACTTTGTTATGGCCGACAGTATAAAAACTATCTGTCAATAGGATTGGGAATCCAGACATTAGGTGGCTTCGGCTCTCAATCACTCAGTGGCAAAATTTGCACTGGCCATTTGCTTGTAGGCCAGGCATTTTGTGAGTAAACCCTGATCTTGACTGGCTACAATGAGTCTTTCCTCATCAAATGAAGTCTCCGACTCTTGAGCCATTGAAGTGAAGCATTCCTGTCTAAAGACTCCTGGGTAAGCTCCTCCAGGAACTTTCCTGTTCTTTTATGTCGTTTCCAGCCTTGTTTTCTTGTCTATCTCCAGTGTGTGTGTTTTGTAAAGTTTAAAATGATCTAACCTTTAGTGATCGATTTATAAAATCAATATTTACTGACAGATATTGATTTCCGGAAGCTGACGTTTTCAGTTTTAATTGCAGCAGGATTTTGCAGGCAAATATCCAAGCTTTTTATAATCATTTTTGCCATCTACATACAAGGTGGAAAGATAAGTGTCTTTTTCTCTCTTACTTTCCCTCTCTGTACTGCTCTAACCAAGTATGCCGACCTATTCCACAAATCCCAAAACCTCAACATGAAATACCTCCAGAATAAAAACTTGATTAAACCTAGAACCCCATCTTCCAACATAGACCCCTACTACCAGGTCTCCTTCTCCAACATCAGGGGTCTACATTCCAACCTTCCAGAGGTTGAAACCCAATTACAGGAGACGAAACCGAACATATTGTTCTAAGTGAAACTGGAATAGGGCCGACCACTTCCCTAGATGAGTTCATAATTAACGGATACTCTAATTTAACAGCTAAATCAGACACCCAAGATCGCCATGGGCATGGAATATGTGTCTACATTAAGGATGGCTTCCCGTGTGGCAGGGATATCTCTAGAGAAGATCCTAATTTACCCTATATGTGCAGCAAGGTTGTACTTGCTAACACCACTGCATTTATATTTGCCCTCTATAGGCCCCACAACAGTGGAGTTACTATCTTTAAGAGCATATCTGAGAAAATAGACCACATACTGTCTTCACATCCCTCGCCTAACATCCACATCTGTGGTGACTTCAACGTCCATAACGTGGAATGGCTGACCCATTCAAATAAGACAGATGATGAGGGGAGGTTTTGTCATGATTTTGCCATTGCTTATGACCTCACTCAGATTGTTCGTGAACCCACCCGTGTGCCCGATACACCCGGTCAATATGCAAGCCTCCTAGACCTTTTTCTCTAAACTTCCCCTGAGCTATGTTCATGTTCCGTTCATTCTCCTCTAGGATCCTCCGACCACTCCGTCCTATCAGTTAAGATAAAAACGAAATGTAAGAAGCCCCCAGACGTACCCCTCCACCGTACTGTATACCGATACTCTATAGCTGACTGGGATAGCTTCCATACATTCATATCTGATTTACCTCTGCACTCCATGTTTAAAAAGGAAGTGTCCTCTATAGTATCAGATCTGACCGAATGGTTAATTTTAGGCATAGACCAATTCATACCATCTAAAAAATTCCAACAAAAACCTAACAGCCAGCCATGGTTCTCCCCAGAATGTGCTGCTGCTATCGCGCACAGAAATCACTTTTTCCATAGCTATCAACGTAATAGATGCGCTGAGACTAAAGCTGCTTTCAGGACTGCCAGCAACCACTGTAAAAGAGTAATAAAAAATGTAAGAGAGCTATATGCCCAGTCTGTTAAATCCAAGGTAGCTGATCAGCGGCTTGGTTCCCACCAGTTTTGGCAAATAACAAATAGGATCCTGAACAGAAGTGTGTGTTCTATCCCAACCATTATCAATGGACCAGAGGTCATCTCGTCAGCGTCAGATAAGGCCAAACTATTTGCAAAGAACTTTGCAGCTAATTCTACCCTATGCGACGAAGGCCATCAACTTCCCATATTTCCTCCTATAACACAGAACAAGCTAGGTAACATACAAATATCCGTGCATGAGGTCGCCAAGCTAATCAAGAACCTAGATTCCAGTAAAGCAACTGGCCCTGATGGCATCCCAATTATAGTGTTAAAAAAGCTTCAACCAGAACTTGCTCCCATACTTACAAAACTGTTTAAGCGCTGCCTTAAGGAGAAGTGCTTTCCGACTCCCTGGAAGACCTCATCAGTTTGCCCTGTATTTAAGAATTCAGGTGATAAGTCATCTCCCACTCAGTACAGACCAATAAGTCTCCTGTGTGTTATGAGTAAGTTGCTGGAATCCATATTAAATAGAGAAATAGTCAACCACCTCAGCAGGAATAACCTTCTTAGTGACACACAATATGGTTCCGCTCTGCAAGATCTACCGCAGATGTGCTGACGGTTATATCCCACAGGATTAGGGAATCTCTTGACAAAGGCTTCCTTTCTAGGGCAATTGCTCTTGACATATCAAAGGTCTTCGACAAGGTATGGCATAAGGGTCTACTTCACAAGATTTCCAGCTACGGTATAACTGGAAATGTTTTCTCAATCATTAAATCATTTCTCTCCGATAGGCTCATAAGAGTAGTGGTAGATGGACAAAAATCAGAGGCCTGCAATATAAATGCTGGAGTCCCTCAGGGGTCAATCCTAGGCCCAACTCTCTTCCTGATCTACATCAATGACCTCCCTAAACACATACTTAAATCATTCGTTGACATCTATGCTGATGACACGACCATCTACGGCAACACATCAAAGGCTGTAAATGACAAAGTTCTCTCTGATTCTCTCTCCTCTGATCTCGAGCGCGTGGTTCAGTGGGGGAAAATGTGGCTGGTTACCTTTAATGCATCCAAAACCAAACTCCTATCCTTACATCATCAACGCTCTGATCCCCATCTGGCATCAATTGTGATGGATGGCTCTCGTCTGGGTGAGGCCCCGTGTTTTGACAAGCTTCTGGGTTTGACCTTTACTCCTGATCTGAAATGGAACACGTACATCAAGTCTGTTGCCAAGGTCGCTGGAAAGATGGTGGGATCCTTCTACCGCTCCAGAAGATATCTCACTACTGATGCAATTCTCTATCTATATAAAAGCCAAGTACGTCCAAGGATGGAATACTGTTGACATATCTGGGCAGGAGCTGCAAAAAACAGCCTATCCTGCCTTGACAGAGTACAAAATAGACTTTGTGGCTTAGTGGGGATGCCCTTTTCTCTACCCTGCAACCTCTCTCCCACAGAAGAGACATTACGAGCCTATCCTTGTTTTATCATTATTTCCATGGCAGGTGCTCGTCTGAACTCCAATCTCTGGTCCCCCCTCGCAATCTTTCACAAAAAACACCCGTCTAGCCGAATCCACTGTGAAAAATTTCCCCCACTCTTTATCTGTGCCTAGATCAAAACGTGGATTCCACGAACAAAGCTTCTTTCTTAGAACTGCACGCCTGTGGAACTCTGTTCCGTCTGCCTGCTTCCCACCGAACTACAACTTGGATGTGTTCAAGTCCAATGTTAACAAATTCCTAATGAACCGCCCCCTTAAGTAAACACTTCATCAAATCTCCACACTAACGTAATGTACTTGCAATAACCCTTATCCCTGAGTGGCTTCCGGGCCTTGATAAGTGGTGATCACTGTGTAAAAAAAAAAAAGTCTTTTTTAGGGCGACAATTTTATCGTTCCACCCTGTACGCTGTCTCTCCATAAAATTTGACACGTTTTAACTGACTGATAAATCCTTTTACACTTTTTAAAAAACTGAACTGATGATGGAAGTCATACTTAGGATTTATTTTCCTTTATTTAAATGTAAATGCCTTATTGGAAATTGCAAAATGTAACTGAAGAGATTTGAATTAATTTAACATTCAAATTAATCGAAAATTATGAGAAAAAAAAATTGAAAACACTTACCGTATATACTTGTGAATGTCGAATTTCTGAGAGACGATTTTAAGGTTATTTTTTCGTGGTCGAGTTATACATAGATAATATTTTTTTAAATGTTATTAAAGAACGACTCAGTGCTCAATCATAACATAGAAAACGCCATTTTTTGTGCACTCAGTATATACTGGTAATCCTAGTAATTAATCGCACTCCTTCCGAACCCTACTGTGATGTGTTTACCAGCATGTAAGCACAGGCGCAGTTATTCATTGGGCTGCTTAATAATAATTGGAATAGCTCTTGCAATGTTCACTCTCTAGACGTAGCTATAGGCCTAAGTTCGATATGATGTATTTGGTGATGATATGACGGTTTTTTTAGTAGGTTTATGATATGTCGTTCTCCCCCTAGTTCAATAAGTTCTAACAATTTAATGACAACTATTTAATCAAACCATTTAATGGCACTTAATACGTACATTATTATGGTATATTACAGCTTGTGCAATGTATGTATTTACGTTATTATGGTATGTGACATAAATTATGTCTAAAAACTTGCGTAAATGCACGTATTATCGCTTGTGAACGCCGAGAAACAATTTATATGTCTTACAAAAAGAAATGAAAAATAAAAGGAAATTATCTGTGCAAGAGCCATGAGACGGACCATTTAACTTGTCTAGAATCTACAGTCGACTTATACACAGGTAATACCTAAAATGACACATTTTTTGATCTTACAACACCTCCCTGCAAGAACTGCAAAAATCTAATATCATCATCTCCAGTGATAAGGATATGTAAGTGAGTGGGGATCGCCTGTGAATTTAATATTCCCTAAATACTTTCTTTTTTTACTACTGCACTGTACTGGAGCACCACTCACTCTGTGCATGTTGAATCGGCTTCCTCCAAAAGAGGAAGTTTAATAGGAGTATGAAATTCACAAGCAGTCCTCAGTCGCATGTATATTCGCGTAAGAGGAGATGACAAAATTTTTTGCACTCTTGCAAGGTGTCAACGTCCTCCTGCATATAGCGCCTGGTATTCCCAAATGGTCACCAATCTGGTATTGACCAGGCTTAACATTGCTTAACTTCGGTGATTTAACGAGAATCGGTTTGTCAACGTAATTATATTGTATATTTTTTCTTTGGGAAAAGGTGGTTTAACTAGCCCACCTGGAGTAAATTCTGCTGCTTTTATTTTTAATCAAGACTAAAAGCCACTCTAGGATAAAGTTAATGAGATGGAAAATTGTCTGTTAAATGATGACTAGCTATAACAACTGTCAACAATTTTCCTTACTCACTACCTGTGCCTAAATCTAAACAAAAATTCCATGAGCAGAGTTTTTTTCCTTTTCAAAGATCATACTTTCATTGTATTTTTTGACAATTGATCAAGTTTGTCGTTTCTTTTGATGCAGATGTCTGATGTCAGGTTCATAATTTTTAATCAAATGATTTTTTGGTACATTTGATAATTATTTATTTATGTTTTTTTTTTTGTATATTGCCACCAGATGTATGTCTTTGTCAAAATGATTTCTCAATATATATGGCCTAGATATTTAATAGTAAGGAGTTTTTTTTGATTTTTTTTAATAAATCAAAGAAAATTGTTTGTGAGTTTTAATTTTTTTATTTCAATTTACATTTTTTTTTCCATTTAATTTACAAATTCTTAATAATTTTGGTTCTTCATTCTTTTGTTGTGACACATTTATAATTTTGTTTATTTAAAAAAAAAAAAAAATTTCTCACTGAATTTTTTGGAATGGCATAAAATGTCCCAAATATGTATTTGCTTTTTTTTTTTTTTTTCTGTTTAGCTTTTATAATGTTATTCGTTTCTTTACCATTTTTTTAAACGAGTAACCTGAACTTCAGCAATTGTTTTCATTGATTATTCTTGAATTTTATGAATGCATACATGTTACACAAAAGATAATTCCAACATTATAAATATGTGGAACTCTTCACAATGAAGGAGCAAAAGTTTATTCTTTTAAAATTTGTGTTCTTGAGATGAAATTATTCATTTTAGAGTGATAGCTATGTACATCATCGGACTTCTCAGTTTGTGCAAAAAGAATTACAAAAACTTGGTTGAATTTGCTCTGTCGTTTAAATAAGGGTGATTTTGGAGTTTACTGGCGTTAATTCTGGATTTGTTGTTGACGTTGGGCATTACTTTAAAACTTGTTATTTTCTTCTTAATATATGAAGTTATCTTGTTAGATTTTAAACGTTAAAACTAAATAGCAATAGCAACTCGATATTTTATTCTGACTAGCTATATCTTCCTTTTTATCTCTAAAGTATATTCTTTGAAATAAAAAAGTGTAATTCGCTCCAGTTTCTTTCCGAAAATAATTATTCCGTCAAGGAAGATTATTACAATAGAGACAATTTTTAATAATGACCTAAAAGCATGAAAATGTAAAGGGAGATAATTAATGTTTTAATTAAATGGTAATAATATGCATTATTCCCATTACATTTTGAAGTTGTTTTTTTTTTCATCTCTTTGTGACTTACACATTTTTTTTTTTAAACTAAAAGCTTGAACTAAAATGATAATAGTGTATCATGGACTACACCGGGTAAGGGCAATTAGTTTTATATGAAAATTATGATTTATTATTCATTTCTTGTGAAAAGAGTGATTAGCAAATATTAGCTGATGCGGAATGTTAGTGTTATAGTCAAACTGCATTTAACATGATGCAGTCCCTTGTTCACCAAAATTATCAAAGGGTAGATAACTCTAATAAATTCTGACTTGGAAATAAAAACATATTTTTATATGCAACATATAATTATGTTTTCCATCGCTTGCTAAAATGACCGTGATTATGCAATTGTTCTGGGGGTCCAGAAATGGCCCATCAGTCTGATTCGATGTCTAAGATATCTCCTGCAGCTGTGACACCTGCAAAATGATTCTGTGAAATGCTGACTGTGTCCCCTAGTGTTCTTCAATGTGTGCAGATTCAGCAATTTTAGCCCCTTGGTAGCTTGCGGTATGCATGAAACATCTGTCTTGGGTTAGATTTTCACACGAGTTGGAATACAAACTGAACTGTTTGTAGGAGACCTTCAGGCTGTCCTCCTACGGTTCTTTTCATTTGGACAGCCCACTGTAAAAGAGCTGTTTTGGAAGTCTTGAATCTGACATGAAGCATATATGACCCACCCAATGAACGTGACACTGCCGCATGGTGTATACAACATATATTTAAGTTTTATAAGACCGGAAGTAGAGTTATCTACCCTTTTGAAATTTTGAATTTTAATGTCCATTAATATTTTGTTAATTATTATTTTTATTCAATAAAATAATATAAATCATAAATTCAGTAAAAAATAAGTTATTTTTAAGTAATGTCCAGTGGCCATAAGAAGTTCAGTGCTTCTGAAACCAACCGAGTATGGGCCATTTTTTAATGATCTATTTCCAGTTGATTGAGGTTGGGGCTGAAAAGCCCTGTGTAATCCTAGGAGCTCCACCCTCCCAGACCGCTGCCTCCTGTCTTTTTGGGGAAGTAAGCTTATTTCTTACTGCCTGAGGTACCCTTACTGAGGAATGTTGATGAAATTACCCAGGATTTATGGGCACTGGCTTAATTTTCTCCACCTTTCTAACCTTGCGTCATATCCTCCTGCAGAGAGAGGGGAGTAAATAGCAATCCAGAATTTATAGTAGTAAACTACCAAATTATCCAAATAAGATGAAATGGTTCTTTGATATAATTGTGACATGGTTGGATATTGGTGTTTACGTTTGGTTCAAGAGCACAACAAAATCACTGAGCTTCGTATTCACCATTTTAAAAGTTCCTTTTCGAATTTTCAATGGCCACAATAATCAGCCATTTTGTATCTATTACTAAAAGCATAAATAAATAACTGAACTCTGTTCAAATCTTAACTTTTCGAAATTCAAGTGATTTTGAATCCTTAAAACTAACGAATAGAAAATAACTGTTCGCTTCAATTAAAATGTAACTTCAAAATTGAATAATTATGTGTCAGTTGTGCCCCCAGAACAGAGAAAAAACTATTTTCTATCTGCCAATTCAAAATCTTCAAAATTAAATTTGAATTTCGAAACCATTTTTTTTTAAATCTATAAATAATGAATCAAAATTGCCAGTTGTGTAGATCTTGGAAATTCAAAAGTGCTTCTAAAGCTTTCAAACGGATAAATAGAAAATAGTCTTCGGCTTGAATTAAAGTTGAAAGGCAAAAATCAAGTTCGTTATTATGATCCAGTTTGTGCTTCTAAACTCAATATAAACATTAATTTTCAACCGTGCGACCCTGTTGTAACAAAGAACCGATGAAAGTTTAAAGAATATGGTGCTTCTATGGAATAAGAATGAAAATCGAAAGCTGAAAAATGGAATCTCCATTAAAAAACAATGTTATCTAACTTACTTTTATGTTAATTTCAACCAAAGGCAACGTTATCCACTTGTCCTGTTACAATTATTTAAATATTTTTGCATTATTACATTAAACATATACTTTCATGATTTCATGAGGGTCTGCCATTTGCAACAAGATGCAGTGACCTACCATTTATTTTGTTTATTATTTAAGTATAATTTACAAATTTCTACAAAAATTATTTTCATTAATAATTAATTTTCTACTTTATCATTTTTCGTAATTTTGGGATATTTTACTAATTTCGACATAACAATTAAGTAGTTTTTAAAAATTGAAATTCAATATTTCAATTTTCGTTCTTTATCCTGAATAAGCACCAAGAATATTTTAGATGTTGTAAAAAAAAAAAAAAAAGAATGATGCAATTTGGTGGGGTTTCCTTGATTATAAAAGTTTAAATGTTAATTCCCATTTCGGTCACCTAAATTATTTAAGAGTGAAATGGGTAAAGGTATTACACCTAAACAACATTTTTTTTATTGTTCAAATCATGTTTTAGTAAAAAAAAAAATAACATTAAAAATACTAACCTACAAGTTTCATCGTAGACGTAAAACACAGAAATAAAAAAAAACAAAAAAACTCGACCACAAAAATATAGTCGCCATTTTTATAAACACGCCGAGAAAAAGGATAGCTAAAGCAGAACAATTATTATTCATTACCCTGGCCTTATTTACTCGCCTCCCTACGAGGGCAGAGTTAGACACAGAATCAGTTTTTAATGTGGGGAAGATTCAGCTCCTGTGGTATAAAAAATATATAAATAAATAAATAAAAATAAAAATTGCCTCAGTCTAGAAAGATTTATCTTTAACTGACGGATGAAAAAAATTGAGTGCAATTATTAAACTTGTTCTTTCACAAAAAAAGTGTGTACTTGAATTCTTCCATAGCTAGCCCATTTCTCGACTCGTTTATAAAGATGGTGACTATATTTTTCGGATCTTGATTTCATTTTGGCATTTGAAGGGTATGATGAAACTTCATATAACTTATTGTTTCGAATGTATTTTGTTTTAACTAAAATATGAATTTTATGTAAGTTGTTTGGGAACCATGTCAAAACCATGTCAAAACCAAGCTGTCTCAAAATAATTTAAGTGATTAAAGTGGGAATTAACCAAGTTTAGGAACCATAAATGTTTTCCTGGAAAATGTTTGTATCTTATGATAAAAAAAAAAATTTATCCCGAAAAAATATTTTTCAACGTTTCTTTTTGCCAAGCGGCAGCAGTAGGGAGGGTTGTAGTTCGGGGTTGTTTTGTACACGGCCAGTCAGTGTGTGAGGCATGTTTTGTGGTGGCGCACCAGAGTCTGGAGAGGGTAGCCTCAAATCGGTCCACTGGGTGCAGTCGGGAATGTGGCCAAGGTTGGGGGTTGTCAAGCATCGGGAAGTCACTCTGGTGATCTCAGGACAAGCGATTTTTTGTTGTTGATGTTGCTGCTGTTTTTGTTGCTGCTGCTGTTTCTGCTGATGCTTCTGCTGTTGCTGCTGCTTCTGCTGCTGCTGCTGCTGCTGCTGTTGCTGCTGCTGCTGCGGGGGTTTGCCTTTGCAGTTCTGGGTTGTTTCAATCTGTTGAAAGTTTGGGTCAAAGCATTCAGTCGAAAACAAATCTAGAAAAAGGGGAAAAAATTTTTACAAAATAAAAAGATGCAAAAAAAAAAAAAAAAAAATCCCCCATAATATTAAAAAAAAGAAAACATTTTCTAAAATATCAAAATGAAATATCATCGAAAATATATTTTTTTTTAAATTCCCAAAAATATTTTTTTTTAATTTCCTCAAAATATTAAAAAAAAAAATTCCCCCAAAAAATTAAAAAAAAAAAAATTCTCCAA
This sequence comes from Euprymna scolopes, assembly GCF_053919585.1. NCBI lineage: Eukaryota > Metazoa > Mollusca > Cephalopoda > Sepiida > Sepiolidae > Euprymna > Euprymna scolopes. The sequence continues at coordinate 112,096,097 of NC_136502.1, forward strand.
AATATTTTCAAAAAGTCCCCAAACTATTAAAAACTTTCTCAAAAATATTTTTTTTAAATTCCAAAATATTTTTTTTAAATTTCCCCAAAATATTTTTTAATTTTACGAAATATTTGAAAAAATAAATAAAAAATTATCCAAAATATTAAAAAAATATTCCCCCAAATATTTTTTTTTTAATTTTCGAGAATATTAAAAAAAATTCCTCAAAAATGTTTTTAAAAAGTTCTCTAAAATATACATTTTTTTTTAATTTTTCGAAATATTTAAAAAAAAAATTATAAAAAATTCTCCAAAATATTAAAAAAAAAATTCTTCAAATTATTTAAAAAAAACAAAAACAAATTAAAGATGAATAACATTTTTAAACATTATAGAAACTCCCGATATACATAATGCCAAAAATATCCATCAATAAATGCAAAATGTTTCACGCATATTTCTCCATTATTAAAGTAAATTAAGCCAAACTAATAACATCCTATAATAGATTTATATTTTAGGTTCGAGATATTTTCATTATTATTTTTCAATTTTTGAACTAGTCTCCTTATCTTAATTGTTATCACAAAATTTTAACTATTTTGCTCTTTGGCCTTCTTCAGGAGTTTTGGAACCGTCATGAAATTTGAAACTCAACCATTTACTTGAGTCTCCAGGAGTACCTAGGTCGATTTACATTTTGTGACATTCTTTCAATTAAATTCTTTAGTTTCTGCGTTGCTATTATTCAACTTCAAGATAACAAAATATTTAACAAAATTTGGTAAAAAAAAGAAACTAGTTTTAGTCAAATCCTTAAACGAATGTGTTTATTAAATTTGCACAGCTAGCAATGAATATGCTATTTCCAACTTAAGCTATAGTAAGGAATCTAAATGAATAAATGCAAACAGTTTTTAATGCTTTTCTTTTAAAGGCATTCTTTGGTTCCTTTTCTTTTGAAAAAAAAATGTATTTCTCGAAATATTAAGACCTCCACCTTCCCGGTTATATCTAACAGTAAGTTCATATTTACTGATTTGTATTGTGATTAGATTGAAATATAAATGGATATACGAAGTTAAATAAAATAAGAAAACAAATAATTGTCAATTTTTGTTCAAACGTCACGCCAATACAACAGCCGGTTTCCTGCATTTCTTATACTCCTCCATATCTCATATCCTCCAGCAATGCTTCAAGAACAGTCAGGAAAAAGTTCTTTGAATGCCCACTTTGCATAACTATTGTTTAAACAGTTCACAATAAATTAATGTTTGATGTTATGCATTTGGAATCATATTGTCCTATTTTTACTATATAGTAGCAGGGAGACCCGACGTTGCCCGGGATTGAATGATATTCAACGAATGTTTCACATTCCCATATTTTTCTTTTCATTGAAATCAGTTAAAACAACCATTTTTCAATTAAATCGATTGATTGCTTATTCTAGTTTGAGACCCATTGCAGTGCACCAGTAGGAAGCTTCACATGCCTCCCTGCAGTTACTTAATTCAGTTGTTGTCTATATTGCACTGTAGAGAACCTACTGTTGATTTTATAAAATTATTTTTTGCATATGATGACTTAAATTAAAGTTTAAAATGCAAAAGTCAAGTATCATGCTTCAATTGTGCTCTAAATAGAAACATTAATTTCGAATACGCCCCTATCATATAAAAGAACCTACTGTTGATTTTATATGGCCCTACTACTTGTGTGGTGATAATGGCTTGAATTTAATTTTCAACTGAAAAAGTCAAGTATCATGATTCAATTGTGCTTAAAACAGAAACATTCATTTCAAACGCGTCCCTGTCATATCAAAGAACCTAATGTTGATTTTATATATTGGGCCTTTTGACTTGTGCAATGATAAAACTTGTCAAATGCACTTGTGATGTTAGGTTGTGTAAGGTGTTAACTTTGGTCAAAATCGCCTGTCTCTTCATTAATCAGATTATTTCGATTATCGATACTTATCGAAGATATTCTGATACAAAACCTATCTAAGAACACTGCCAGGCTAATAAAGTATCTTCATATGAAATTTCATAAAAATCAGTTCCTTTGTACAAAAGTAGAGTTCATCGTAAAGGAAGCATCGCCTGAAGAGATCTCTAGTTACTTGTAACTGGCTGACAGAAACATGCTCACAAATGTGTAGTGAAATAAAAATGCTTATGTAAAACAAATAAAAAGTATATCTTGCTCTACTTTGGTATTGAGCACTAAAGTATGAACCTTGTTAACAATTCATCGGTTACTTTACCTCTGGGAAATATTAATCGGGAATATATATATATATATATATATATATATATTGTTTTAACAAAATCAAGACATCAAAGAATGGATTGATAGCAACAAATAGTGTATTTCATCGTTAGTTACAATTGTTTCAAGACTATTCGGACAAATTCAAACATTATGTCGTTTGAAAATGTTCATAAGAACAGCCTTTCGTAAGACTTATTGAATAAAAAAACACTTTAACAATGAACAGTATGGAATCCATTTTCATTATAAGGAAAAGCATGAGAAAATATTTTATCTACATCTCATCCTTCCAAAGTTTTTTTTAAAGATTTATATATTTACTTATTTTCATATCTAAATTCCAAAGCTAAATACTTCTCATCAGGTGATGATATAATTAAATTATATGTAATTTTTATTCCTCATCTTTTATTTAATATATTTAATTACTCCTCTTAACAGTGTTGAGCTTTCTCTATCTCGATAAATTTTTGTTATTGATATATTCTTTGCTAGCTTGATTTAATACTAGCAAATGTACTTGTCGATAGTTTCAAACTTCTGGAGTATCAAAGCCACAGCCCCCCCCCCTCAAACGAAATATATTATGTTCCCCATTATAAGTGAGCCCCATTGGGCCCCACCACCATTGGTGTGAGTGAGTGATGTAAACCCTAAAAACCTCCTCCTTTCCATGGTTGGGTTATCATAGAAAGTTCGGTAGCTCTACATCAAACGGTGTGAGCGTGCATAGGGTTCCCATTTAAAAGTGACACTTCTGTTGCCTCCACCCTATTGATGGAGGCTGAGTGGTGGAATCCATCAAAAGCTCTTCCCACCCCATGGTACATATGTAATATGTTATGTATCGCCTTTTTATACACAATTAATTTGTAATATGTTCTGTCTTCCTTTTTTATATATAATAATGTCTATGTGCGTCTTTGCACTAACGTGTGTGCTAATTTTTGTAATCGTCCCTTTAAGGCTCACATCCATCTTTCCGCATGCATCTTTCTTATTCATTTATATACAAGTCTTATATGCAGTTTATATACATTTATACAATCGGGTGTGTATACATGCAGTCAAGCTTATTTAAGGACCCTTAATCTACCTCAGTAGTTCTTAACTGTGTGTGTGTGTGTGTGTGTGTGTGTGTGTGTGTGTGTGCGTGCATAAATTCACGTTAAGAGATCACCATACCTTTTTTGTTATCTTGTGTCTTCTGGGATGCGGTTCTTCTCGTCACTGATTGATGAACTGTAAAAAGCATCTCGTTGCAACACAATACATCGGAGCTGCTTCCCAGCTGACTATAACGTGACTGTTTTCAAGCCTAGTGTAAACCAGTTATTATCGAAATGAATTACTGGTTGAAATAAAGAAAGATCCGGATGGGGGGGGGGAAACATGGAGTTCCGGCTGCCGTGAACAGTTTTCTCACCAGTGAACATGACTCAAGCTTTCTTGCATTTTTTTTTTTTTTCATCAGCGCATCTTTCCTCTGGCCCTCCTGGTCTCCAAACTAACTCAAGTTCGACTGTCTACTCTTCAACACCAATCAGTTGTCTACTCTTTTTTGACTTTTCAAAAATCCCCATGTGCGTTTCTATTTATATCAGGGTGTATGTGTGTGAGGTGGTAAAGACCCCCATTAACCTGCCTGCACCAAAAACACCCCAACTCACTTTTTAGCACTTTTGTCAACGGAAGGCACTAAGTCTGATATGTAACAAGTAAATCACGTTACTAACACACAACAAGTTATCCTGCCATATTTGATCACTTTAAGATTGTAAATCAAACGGTGTGAAGTGACCCACCCTTGCCCTTCCCCGTTGGTGGATGTGACGCATTTTTACTTCTTGATACATCTTCTATCATTGTATGTGGTCAGTTTAGTATAATAGTAAACCATATAGGAGCCTATTCGTGTACAGACAGACAGACAGACAGACAGACAGACAGACACATAGATGTTGAGCTTTATTATGTATATAAGGTTATTTTATGTAAATATTTTAAGTATTTACTTCAACAATGCTCGATAGGTAAGTAGCGCTAGTCAGTACGTTTTGAAAATATACATGGCAATTAAGCTACACAGTATTTTTTGCGTTTCATCCTCATGAGGATTAGTCAGGCTATTGCTATCGCCTGACGAATCCTCACAAGGACTAAATGCAGAAAATTCTGTGTAGGTTAATTGCCATATCTTTTCAAAATGTACTACTCTCTCTCTCTCTCTCTCTCTCTCTCTCATATATATATATATATATATATATATATATATATATATATATTGTTTTGTTTTAAAATATAATTATACACTGACATGTGTTTCGTTGTCTACGACTCATCAGAGTGGTTGAATCTAGCGAGATTCAGAATTGGGACCCCATGGTAATGAGCCTAACCTCTTTATCTGCTGGTCTATCTTGCCAACTCCCCATGTGGGGATACCAAATTGGTTAAAGGGAAAATTATTCTTAACTTGCATTTAGGTAAAAATGCACTTTCGTAAATAATTGAATTCATTCAAAACGTATCGCAAAAACAAAAACAAATAACATATATATATATATATATATATATATATATATATATATATATATATATATATATATATATATATATATATATATATATATATATATATAATCTTGTTATTGAAAATTTATTGCAATTAAAAAAAAAACACATTATGAATCTGAAAGGAAGGTATAGAAAATTTTAATTATCCGACAAGGAGTACAAATAAATAAGTAAATAAGAAAAACCTTATTCCATGGAGTTTCGAAAAATGCAATTCTTCCCGTCAGAAGGAAGAGGTTTGCAAAATATACAATAAATTTTGCTGGTTAATGCATTGAATGAAACTAACAAAATGAAATTAATCATACTTGCATTCAAAAAGTTATTTAATAGTTAGTGACAGTTTATAGGGATTAACTGAGATTAAGAAAGCAGGAAACGGAAAAAGAGAGTAAAATGATAAAAATCCAATGAGAAAGAGGGTAAAAATGTATCAGAGTTACTAGGGTTAGAAATTGGTATAAGTGTGCACATACCAGGTAATTATCCCCCAACACATATTCCTAGACCCCCATCCCATTTCTTTCTTTCTTTATCTAAACTTACCTGAACTTTTAGGAAATCTGAGCCATTATAACTTAACCCCTACCCAATGAACCTTTATATCCGATCAACCTCATACAGACTCCCAAATATTAAATCAACCACATTTTTAGGAACATAATTTACCATACATCTGCCTAACTAATTATACTTATTTATATATTCTACTGTTATTTTACTTTTTATTTCTCTATCTGTATTTATATAATTACTTACTGAATCTTATTGTATATCCTTTGCTATTATTATTATTATTATTATTATTATTATTATTATTATTTTATTTTGTTTATTTATATCCTTCTACATGCATATTGTCATAGTTTCAGATCCTTTTATATTGATTCCATTCATATCTTGCAATTTTTAATTTACTTAATTTCTTAGAAACCTTTTATAGTCAATACATTTAAATAGATAAATGCACTTAAGTTGGATGTAACTAAGCTTGCTTTGAGAGGACGCATCTTATTTATTGCAACCAACGCCCCCCTCCCAAACCGCATAGATCTTTAACGTGTCAAACTCCATATGACATGTATCCAACGACTAACCGCTATAGCTACAGTCCACAAGTTAGCACCACATTATTAACTGCTTTTCTCTCTCCTCCTGTTATTTCTTATTCCTCTCTTTCTCTCCCTCTACCTCCGCCTTCAAAGTTTTACGCCCTTCTTTTTCACCCTCTCTCCCTCTCCTTCTATTCCTATCCGTGTCTCTGGTTGAATATTTTAAACTCCTCCTCGTCCCTTATCACCTTCCAGTGTTTCTTAAATCTTTAAACTTAACTGTTGTCGAATTGGAATTGAAATTCTTTTTCCTTTTTTTTTTTTTTTTTTTTCTTCTTCTAATATCGTTTTTCTAATCATCATAATCATTTCTGTAAAGGCTAGTGAAGTTACTGGGTCGTTGATAGGATTCGGTAACCGAAACATGTGTAACAAAGCAGATAAAACGGTAATGTTATATATATATATATATATATATATATATATATATATATATATAGCTTAATGAGTTAGAAGAAGAGGGTGAGCGCAATTCTATAAGAGGAGACTTATCGTTGCCCGGGTGTTTGGAGGTGTATACTGAACAAAAAAAAAATAAAATAAAAAATAAATAAAAATAATGGCCTTAACATTTATTGTTTTGGGCTAAAATCAAGTTATTAAGTTAGATCCATGTCCAATGAACCTATATCTAAAATTTCAAGTGGTTAGACCCCAAATTGTCGGAGGAGTTTGGTAGAGTTCTCAAAAGTAAAATCGTTGAACTTTCACCCCTAAACAGCCACATTTCTGGCCGAAAATGGATCACATCGATTTTCCCAAATCTCATTACCATGTATATCAAATTTCGAGTCTGTAGACTAAAAATTGACAGAGTTATTACGTAGGGAAATGTACACACACAGACACACACACAGACAGACACTTTCGCTTTTATATATATATATATATGAATATATATATATATATATATATATATATATATATATATATATATATATATATAATACACACACACACACACACACAAACACAAACACTATTACTACTACTGACATGTAAAGCGGAAAGAGCTTTGAACTTCTTAACGGTTTATTTATCTCTCATCACATGTCAAATGTATTGATGGTGATATTAATAGATTGTGTGTACCTATCAATAGTTGATGGTCTGTAATGAGCGCCGGTTTCGTTGCTGTAACCGTTTGGCACGAAAGCTTTCAGGATTGCGCGCGGCGGCGGCAGGCCTTTTACGCGCGCGGACAAAAGAAGCGTCCACGAATAGCATAAATATTTTAGTTTTGCGACTGATTCGTTTTTATTGATGCTGTCTCATAAGATGGATGGTCAAAAGAAGAGCTGATAACGCGATCGAGATGAATGGTGAGAGAGGTGGGGGCGGTGGGATAAAGCGGAGGATGAAAATAGTAGGCGGCGGGTGATAAAACAAAAATACGAAATAGAATGTAGACGGAATGACTTATTTCCTGAAAAGGTACGTAACACTTTGAGGATGGCAGGTGGAGAAAATTAAAATAATACTTACAGAACGTCTATATATTTCCGTCTGCCTGCTTCCCTCCGGACTACAACTTGGATGTCTTCAAGTCTAATGTTAACAAATTCCTAATGAACCGCCCCCCTAATTAAACACTTCATAAAATCTCCTCACTAACGTGATGTACTTGCAATAACCCTTATCCCTGAGTGGCTTCCGGGCCTTGATAAGTGGTGATCACTGTGTAAAAATATATATATATATATATATATATATATATATATATATATATATATATATATATATATATATATATATAATTCCGCTTTAAGCGTTGTTGTCTTAAGAGGTCTCTAGTTACTAAATACTAGAAGACCGAAACATGCTCATGACTGTGTAGCAACAAATTACTGCTTATGTAAAGACAAATTGAAAATGTAACTTGCTCTACTTCCGTATTGAGCACTACGGTATTAACCTCGTTATATTTCACTGGTTACCTTACTTCTGTAAAATAACAACTTCAAACTATATATATATATATATATATATATATATATATATATATATATAGTTTGAAGTTGTTAAAAAGGGAAAAACGTGACGTCTTTGATGTTACGACCACCGTCAAACCGGGGGTGACGTAGGTTTAAATTAAGGCAAGACAATCGAAAAGAGGAGATGACTTTAGAAAATATCGGCGAAAAAAGCGAACCCTCCCTGTAGAAAAGTGCCCAGTTGAGGGTGAAGAAATTAATGTTTTTAGCCAATATTTCGGTATTTGTCATCTTCAAAACAATACTGATCTTGTGTAAATCCGTCGCCTCAGTCGAAAGTTTTAGGCAGACATGCAAACATACATACATACATTTATATATTAGTAGCTCAAATTTTCGACCCGAACTGATTTTTAATAGCTTACACTATCTCTGAATATCCTTTATATAAATTTTCAAATGTTTAGACCAGACATTTTTTGAGTAATTTGGTAAAGACCGCAAAGATCAAATTTTTTAAAACTTTGACCCCTATTATGACCCCTCACCATTTATTGTTTGGGGCTCAAATCAAGTTATTAAGTTAGATCCATGTCCGAGGAACCTATATCTAAAATATCAATTGTTTATATCGAAAATTAGCGGAGGAGTTTGGTAGAGTTCTTAAACGTCAAATCGTTGAACTTTGACCCCTTAACTGCCAAATTTCCGAAAACTGATTACAAAGATTTTCCCAAATCTCAGTACCCTGTATATCAAATTTCGAGTATGTAGACTGAAAAATGACAGAGTTATTGCGTAGGGAAATGTACACAAACAGACAGACACTTTCACTTATATATATATATATATATATATATATATATATATATATATATATATATAATTTGGAAATAGACATTTGTCATTCATTATATATATATATATATATATATATATATATATATAATGAATGACAAATGTCTATTTCCAAATTTAATTATGTTAACCATCTTACAATTTATTCTTAAATTCATGAAATTTGGAATATAGACTTTTGTAAGTAATTCATTATATGCTTTGTGATTACATTGAGTTTCTTAAATAAGGATTGGTAGATATAAAAAGTAAATAGAAGTGAATGAAGAATATGTCCATAGTATATATATATATATATATATATATATATATATATATATATATATATATATATATATTAGTGTTGGGACGATTAATCGGAATCAGGAATCAAGAAAATCGAAACTTTTTAAGGTATCGGAATCAGAAAAAATTGTGCCTACTTTCCGATGCCAAAAACGATTCCTGTAATTGTTTATTCTTTGGATTGTTCATGTTTGAAACATAATTTTGTATTACGCCTACTAAAGTTAAAATGGTAAATGTTTTAAACTACAAACAAAATTAGATCATCGACAGAAGTGTATTTTTACGTTCACAAAAATATATCGAGTGGAGTTTTACGGTGATCTAAAGAAGAAAAAAAAAATCAGGCAAACTCTATAACTAAATATTAAGTAATTTTTAAAGAATCAGAATCGGGAATTTAAAACAGAATCAGTTAGAACTGCACGCCTGTGGAACTCTGTTCCGTCTGCCTGCTTCCCTCCAGACTACAACTTGAATGTCTTCAAGTCCAATGTTAACAAATTCCTAATGAACCGCCCCCTTAATTAAACACTAACGTAATGTACTTGCAATAACCCTTATCACTGAGTGGCTTCCGGGCCTTGATAAGTGGTGATCACTGTGTAAAAAAAAAAAAAAAAGTAATTGTACTAGAATCGGGAAAAATTTTGGAATCGTCCCATCTGACCTATATCTATTTGTTATAAAAATAGAATTAGAAAGATGACTCTCTCTACCTGCCCCATTCCCTTCTTTGTCTCTGGCCTCCGCCCTCAACTATGTCTATATCTCTCTTTCTTCCCCCTTCTCTTTTTTTTTTATATAACCATTTCTACCTCATTTTACTCTTATCTCTCTTTTTTATTTTTCTCTCTTTTTCTCTTACCACCCCTTTTCCTGTACGGCACAATCACGTTGAAACACCGGTTCTCGCCAGATCACCGAAGTTAAGTAACATTGAGCCTGGCCAATAACAGATGGGTGACCATTTGGGAAGGCTAGGCGCTGTATGTACCTTCTGGGAAGATTGGGCGTGGGGCCAACACCCTCACCCTGTACAAAGAACTCCTCGCTACAAAAACATCTACAAAAAAAGTTGTAGAGGGCCTATGCCCCTCCAGGAGCTCAAGGGCTATGGATGGGACCCCTTTTCCTGATTTCATTTGGTATCTTTATTTTAACACTGTCTTTTTCCTTGATCCGTTATTTAAAAAAAACAAAAAAATAACGTTGCATATCTTGACTTCTCCACAACCTGATAATTTTTCTTGAAGCTCCAATTTACCCTTGACATTTTTATTCAAATTTTCGATTTCTCGTGGGTTACCAATGCATTTTCAAAAGACCCATTTCGGATTTTTCTAGTTCTGGATTTTACCATCTTTCCCATTGGATTTTTAACATATCCCTTGTCTCCCTTCTTTCCCGTTTCTTGCTTTCTCAATCCACTTGAATATGACGTTTTTTATGCAAATATGATAAACTTCATATTATTTGTTTCCTGTGATGCATTGACCTGCAAAATTTATTGTATATTTTGAAAACCTCTGATGGTCATGTGGGAAAATGCACCATGCTCGTTTTTGCCCACTTAAAAGACACGCATGTCAGCATTGTTCAAGTCGTGGCTACAAGGGGGGACTTTGTGGTAAAAATAATTGCAACACTCCCGCTGCACAGCCAAGTGGTAAAAACCACAGAAAACCGCCAGGACGTTTCCATAAAGCCACATCGAATTCAATTTTTTGCCACTTTCAACAAAAACTTTGAAGCCAGAGAAAATATATACTTGTTGATATAAACAACAAGCCAGTGAATTTTTAGTTTAATACTGCTACGGATATCACTTTAATTTTACATCCAACGTGGGAATTGTTGGGAAAATTAACTCTTAAGGAAACAACTCATGTTGCTTACGATACAACTAACTGGTGAGTTAACACGCAATGTCTCTTTTAAAGGAAAAAACAATTTTCAGATGTGTAGTATGTTTTTAATGCATCAACCCTGAATTTTCTTGGTTTGGATTTTATTGAAGAATTTCATCTTTTCAATGTTTCCCTAAACTCAATTTTCATTTTTTTCAATATTAATGCTACAGCGAATGCTAAAACATATGTTAAGAACAAGGAAAAGTTCAGCGATTTTTTTCAAGAAAGTCTTGGATGTTGTTCTAAAGTTAAAGCGACTTTAAAACTGAAGACTGATGCAAAGCCAGTCTTCAAACCAAAGTGTCCGGTACCATACGCAGCTTTAGCTACAGTAGAAAAAGAATTGGATCACCTACAACAAGAAGGAGTAATCCAATCTACAAATTACTCATCCTGGACCGCATTTATTATTATTGTGATGAAGGCTAACGGAAAAGTACGCCTATGTGCGGACTTCAACACAAGACTAAATGACAGACTAGAGACACATCAGTATCCTCTACCCATGCCAGAAGATCTGTTCTCAAAACTCAACAGTGGAACTTGTTTTGCAAAACTGGACCTTGCAGATGTATATCTACAAATGGAAGTTGATGAAGATTCTAAAAGTCTTCTCACTATTAACACCCACAAGGGATTATTTCAATTTAACCGCCTTCCATTTGGGGTCAAGTCAGCTCCAGCAAAGTGTCCAGTACCATATGCAGCTTTTAGAAAAAAAATTACATTGCCTAGAAGAAAGAGTAATCCAACCTACAAATTACTCATTCTGGGCAGTACCTATTGCCATTGTGAAGAAGGCTAACGGAAAAGTATGCCCATGCGTGGACTTCAACGCAGGGCTAAATAGTAGACTGGAGACACATCAGTATCCTCTACCCATGCCAGAAGATCTGTTCTCAAAACTCAATGGTGGGACTTGTTTTGCAAAACTGGACCTTGCAGATGCATATCTACAAATGGAAGTTGATGAAGATTCCAATCACATATTTTTCCTGATGAAAGTGAAAAATCTATTGCACATGCATCAAAGTTGTTGACGTCTACTGAACGAAAGTATAGCCAAACTGAGACAGAGTCCCTAGCAATTATCTACGTGGTAAAGAAATTTCACAAAATGCTATATGACTGGCATTTTACTCTCACAAACTTGATAAGTATTTTTGATTCCAGAAAAGGAATTCCAGTTTATACAGCAAACGACTTACAAAGATTGGAAACTATGCTTTTAGATTACGACTTTTGTATAAAGTACCAACAGACAGCAAAATTGGTCAGGCAGATGCGTTATCAAGACTCATCAAAAAGTAGTGGAAGCCACAGTCATCGCTTGAAGTTGTCTCTGCACTTGTTTCTACAGTGAGATCACTGCCTGTCACTTCAGAGATGATCCAAGAGGCTACAGCCGCAGATCCATTATTACAGAAAGTTCGACATTCCGTCTCCAGAACAAAGTTCTCAAGCAATTCCACTATGGACATCATGAATTAATTGGATGGAAACCTTGGCACGCAGCTATGTGCATTTGCTAAACGTGGACAGGCAATTAGAGTAACTTGTAAGGATTTGTGACAAATGTCAACTAGTTGTGAAGTCTCCTCAGAAAACAACATTGCATGCATGGCCTACCCCAGAAACCCCTTAGTCACGACTACACATGGACATTGCAGGACCAATTAATAGACAACATTACTGAATATTGGTTGATGCTTACAGTAAGTTTCCAGAAGTCTTCCAGATGAAGCATACTACATCAAATGAAACTGTAAAGAAACTACAAGAAATTTATACCAGGTTGTGTATTCTTGAAATCTTAGTTTTTGATAATAGTACTACATTTACCTCAACAGAATTTTCTGACTTCTGTAGACAAAACAGTATTCAGCATCTCGGATCTCCACCTTTCTATCCACAATCAAATGGCCGAGCTGAACGCTTTGTGGACACACTTAAAAGAGTACTCTTGAAGTTAAAAGGGAAGGAACTACTCGAGAGATCATAGAAACATTTCTAAGTAGTTTCAGAGCTACCCCAAATCCAAATTGCCCAAATGGAAAGTCTTCTGCTGAAGCACTGATGAACAGAAAAATACGTCTGCCAATGGATACTATTTGTCCATCACCAAATAATCTTCCCAAGATAAACAGGACGATGGAAAACCAATTTAATCGCCATCATGGAGCAAGTTCACATAAATTTCTCCCAGGACAACCTGTTTCGCAAAAGAGTACTTCAATTGTATAGAAAAATGTACACAAGGTCACATAGTAGTTGTTCTGGTAATGTAATCTATGATGTGGATGTACAATGATAAATTTTCGTCAAACATGCAAATCAACTTCGTCACTCATATCTTCACAAGAGACAATCAAATAACACAATCATTCCATTAAATTGTTTTACTGGACACATTTGAATTACCTCAAAATGTTCAATCAACATGCAGTAAACAAAAGTGCAATAGGCTGACATATCCTCATGAGTATGAAATGTGGAAAATTCTGTGTAGCTCAATTGTCAAATATATTTTCAAAACATTGTATATATGTATTATGCATGAGTATATTATATATATGTATTATATACGTAAATTATTTGTGTATATATATATATATATATATATATATATATATATATATATTTTACAAAGGCATCACCACATTATCAAGGCCCAGAGGCCACTCAAGGATAAGGGTTAAAGAGTGTACAGTAGAAATTGGTCAATATAGTAATCATTAGTAATGAAAATTTGTTAAATTTGATAACTTATATGGAACGGCTCATCAAGAACTTATTTACTTTAGACTTGAACACAACCATATTGTAGTCAGCCGGAAAGCAGGAAAACGGAAGACAATTCCACAGGCGTGCAGTTCTAAGAAAGAAGCTTTGTTCATGGAATGAAACTCAACCACTTCATTTCATTTCAATGAGAGTTTTTTTTTAAATTCATTGAATTACAGTTTAATTTATTTGCTCTATCTTGCATATCGAGCAATTCCTGTTTAGATGGGATAACTTATAGAATATTGCTGCCAGTAATACTTTTGTAAACCTACAATCTCACGTTTCCATAACAACTGATTGTTAAATAAAAACTATTCTGAAGTATATATATATATATATATATATATATATATATATATATATATATATATATATATATATAGTTCGGAGTAGTTTTTATTTAACAATCAGTGGTTATGTAAACGTGATATTGTAGGTTTACAAAATATTACTGGCAGTAATATTCTATAAGTTATCCCATCTAAACGAGAATTGCTCGATATGCAAGATAGAGCAAATAAATTAAACTGTAATTCAATGAATTTCAAAAAACTCTTATTGAAATGAAATGAAGTGGTTGAGTTTCATATCAAAGAATTTGTATTATTCTAAGCAAGACAAAGAATGTTTTAGAAAGTTTATCTCCTTAACCTATAGGGTTTCGATGTCTACCATCTCATCAGAGGAGTGAAAATATTAGCAAATAGTTATAAAGGTATGCACCCTATTTGCTAAAGTCAGTGAGACATGGAAAGTCAAAGTGAAAATAAATTTATCAGAAGTTCTGTAGCAGGAGTATTTGTAGAAAAAGTAATATACTATAAAATAAAATACTCCTGCTACAGAACTTCTGATAAATTTATTTTCACTTTGACTTTCCATGTCTCACTGACTTTAGCAAATAGGGTGCATACCTTTATAACTATTTGCTAATATTTTCACTCCTCTGATGAGATGGTAGACATCGAAACCCTATAGGTTAAGGAGATAAACTTTCTAAAACATTCTTTGTCTTGCTTAGAATAATAAAAATTCTTTGATATGAAACTCAACCACTTCATTTCATTTCAATAAGAGTTTTTTGAAATTCATTGAATTACAGTTTAAATATATATATATATATATATAAATTGTTTGTATATGAATATTTCAAAGTTAGTTTGGTTAATTATTCATGATGATGAATCTTTTTTTTTTTAAATGAAGGTCACCACTTATCAAGACCCAGAAGCCACTCGGGAATAAGCGTTATTTTGTGTACAGTAATCAATGGGATAGTGTTGCAGTATTCATTAGTATTGGAGATTTGATATAGTGCCATTACTTAGGGGGGGCGGTTCATCAGGAATTTGTTTATATTGGACTTGAAGACATCCATGTTGAAGTCAGGAGGGAAACACGCAAGCGGTAGGGAGTTCCACAGGCGTGCACTTCTAAGAAAGAAGCTTTGTTCATGGAATTTACGTCTTGATTTAGGCATAGATAAAGAGTGGGGAAAATTTTTGACAGTGGTTTCAGCTAGACGGGTGTTTATCGTGAAAGATTGGCGACGGGGGGACCAGAGATTGGAGCTCAGACGAGCACCTTCAGTGGTGATAATGATAAAACAAAGATAGGGTCACAGCGTCACTTCTGTGGGAGAGAGGTTGCAGGGGGAAAAAAGCATCCCCCCACTAAGCCACGAAGTCTATTTTGTGCTTTGTCAAGGCAGGATAGGCTGTGTTTAGCTGCTCTTACCCAGATGTGGCAGCAGTATTCCATCTTTGGACGTGCTTGGCTTTTATATAGATAGAGAATTGCATCAGTAGTGAGATATCTTCTGGAGCGGTAGAAGGATCCCACCATTTTTCCAGTGACCTTGGCAACAGACTTGATGTACGTGTTCCATTTCAGATCAGGAGTAAAGGTCAAACCCAGAAGCTTGTCAAAACATGGGGCCTCCCCTAGATAAGAGCCATCCATTTCAATTGATGCCAGATGGGGATCAGAGCGTTGATGATGTAAAGATAGGTGCTTGGTTTTAGATGCATTAAAAGTAAAAAAAAGTAACCAGCCACCTCTTCCCCCACTGTACCAGGCGCTCGAGGTCAAAGGAGAGAGAATCAAAGAGAACTTTGTCATTTACGGCCTTTGATGTGTTGCTGTAGATGGTCGTGTCATCGGCATAGATGTCAACGAATGATTTAAGTATGTGTTTTGGGAGATCATTGATGTAGATCAGAAAGAGAGTTGGGCCCAGGATGGACCCCTGAGGGACTCCAGCATTAATACTGCGGGCCTCTGATGGATTCGAAAGTACTCGCGTCTACAGTAACTATGATATGGCATCACCATCAGCCACTTTTTACCTAAGGCAAGAAAATTTATTAGAGGACTGGAAAGGATCCAAACCTGAATAAGTAGACATGAATTGCATGTGTTATTCAACGAAATATATATATATATATATATATATATATATATATATATATATATATATATATATATATATATATATATATATTGGATGTATGAGCATCATTTTTTAGCTAAACAAACATTATTAAAGAAGAAAGAAAGCTTCTGTTAATATGACTAAAATTTGCATTTAATAAGAAAGGGGTTGATATGCCATAAAATCAAGACAGTTGCCCTATCAAGACTTAAGAGTCTAGTCTACTCTACTATTTCATTCAGGTTTGAGTGAGGAGAGGAGAGATGGATTCATACCTTTCCCAAGAGTACTAGTGAGAGTAACTCAACAGCATCAATGGAACTTGAACACTGTTTGCCGAGTCCACAGTCCACGCCTTTAACCATTACACCACTTTCACGGCCACAACTAGACGAGAAAATTATACAAGAAAATTTTACCTACGTTAAATACTATGTTATGTATTAGTATCTGTTTATTTTATTTATTTTTTTCAAAATATTTTTTAATTGCAAAGGCAACCATCTAAATCTAACGTCTTACAGGCTTGCAGGCGCATAAACTCTATAAATACAGTATAAATAAAATATACAGGGGACCCACTTAAAAGTAGCCCGTCCTCTCTAATCTTTCTCTTAACAATCAACTGACACCACAAAACAAAATGCAATCCTTTTTCCGACAAGATGGCACACGTCTCACAGATTACTGACACAAGTTCATGACATGTTTACAGAAGAGAGAACAATAAGCACAGGGTTATGGCCACCACGTTCCCCGGACTATATGATTTTTATCTTTAAAAAAAAAGTTTATGCAAATGTATATATACACATACACACATGTACTTATGCATACATACATACATATATATATATATATATATATATATATATATATATATATATATATATATATATATATATATGTGTGTGTGTGTGTGTGTGTGTGTACTTTTTAAGTCATCATTCGCCTGAAGATTCATGGAAGTCCAAAACGTTTGCGACTATGGCAAATTTCTTTTTACACTCGAACAGAACGTTCGAACATTGACCACATGGAAAAAACGGATCGCAAGAAAAACAATTATCCCTGCTGTTGAATGAAACATGCATATATACATACACATATGTACTTGACCTATATATACATATACGTTCGGAACTTGATGCTGATCCAACTCTCATGGAAACAGTTGACAGCATAAAGCATATCAA
>NC_136502.1:112118457-112150957 GCF_053919585.1 Euprymna scolopes
GTACGACAGCTAAGTCTCTCTCTCGGTTGAAAATGTTGAGATCAATCAACAAGCAAGAGCAAGATAGCCAGCAACTAATTAAACTGCAGACCAGCTTAATGCGGGTACTGGTCTCCCGATTTATGGTTTTTTAAATCAGAGATTTGCTTCTCATAGAAAGGTTGCCTTCACCAGTGCTTACGGGAGCCCTCTCCACCCAATATGTATATATATACATACATATATATACATATATGTATATATACATACATATATATACATATATATATACATACATAAATATACATATATATATACATACATAAATATACATATATATATACATACATAAATATATACATATATATACATAAATATACATATATAGATACATACATATATAGATACATATATATATATACATATATATATATATGTATATATATAGATACATATATATTTATCCATATATATCGATACATATATATTTATACAGACATATATATGCATATATATATACATATATATACATAGATATATATACATATATATATACATATATATACGTACATATATATATACATACATATATATACATACATATATGATGATTGCAACGTCTTGTCAGACAAGTGCTACTCCCTCAGACATTTAAAATCCATGAGCCCAAATGCCTGAGGGAGTATCTATACAAAGATTATGTTACAGTCTTAGCTTTGTACGACAGCTAAGTCTCTCTCTCGATTCAAAATGTTGAGATCCAGCAACAAGCAAGAGCAAGATAGCCAGCAACAAATTAAACTGCAGACCAGCTTAATGCGGGTACTGGTCTCCCGCTTTATGGTTTCTTAAATCAGAGATTTGCTTCTCATAGAAAGGTTGCCTTCACCACGGCTTACGGGAGCCCTCTCCACCCCAATACACATATATATATACACACACACACACACACACACACACACAAATATACACTGTGCTAGTTGGCCGTTGATCCAGAAAAAGAGTTCATTCGCCCTTTGGAAGGTCTTGTTTTTAATCCTTCAGGGAGACTAGCCACCCTCCTCACCAAACAAGTCTGGTGGGGAAACCAGTTTAGTCGCCGGTGACCCGACCATGAGGCAGGTAGTACTGGGTTACATTGTACCAGTAGCATATGACATGACCTGACAATACATATATACATGCATATATACATACATGTATACATTAATATATATATGCATATATATATACACATACATACATATATACATATATATACATATATATGGATATATATACATATATATACATACACATACATATATATAATCTACATATATATACATATACATACATATATATATACATATACATACATATATACATATAATATACATATATATACACATATACATATATATATACATATAATATACATATATATATACATATATACATATAATATACATATATATACATATACATATATACATATATACTTACATATATATATACATATATGTATATATATACATATATGTATATATATACACATATACATATACATATATATACATACATGCACACATTTATATATATACATATATATATATGCACATATATATACATACACATATATATACATATGTATATATATGCATACATTTATATACATGCATATATACGTATATATATACACATATACATATATATATGCATACATATATATATATACATATATATATACATATATATATACACAAATATATAAACACACACACATATATATACACACACATATATATATAAGCACGCACATATATATACACACACGCGCACACACACACACACACACACACACACACACACACACACACACATATATATATATATATATATGATTAGTTTTTTTGGAAAAAGAATTCCAGCAGAGTGCTCAATTAAAAGGAAAATCCAAATTTTAAGAGCGTACTTATATTTTGTGTACAGAAAGTTGTTAGTTGAGACAGGTCATTGGTACCGTCGGTTTCAAGCCCGATAATAAGGCCCGTTTAAGGTATCCTTATCGAGCTCTCTTCAGCCAATATTCGTCTATCTTATAACCGGAAGTGTGAAGTATATATACCTCGCGAGTCCACGTTCAAATCTCGTTTTGTTTAATCCCCCCCTTTTTTTTTTTTTTTTTTTTTTTATCTATCTATATCTATATATATATATATATATATATATATATATATATATATATATATATATATATATATATATATATATATATCGGGTAATGTAATACCTAATTTTCAACTTTGAATTATTTAAATTTAAGATCTAATTTCGAAAAAATGTTTTTTTTAATATATGAATCGATTTTAATTTGAACCCCATTTAATTTTAAAATCTCTTTCCTTATGTATAAAAACTTCAAAATCTGTATTGGTATCGGTTAAAAACTTAAAAATTCGTTTAATTATATCGAACATTTAAAAATTTCCAAAAATACGTTTAAAGTTTTAAAAAATATATTTTTAATTATATCGAATCACGTTTAAAAATTTCGAAATACGTTTAAAAATTATTTTTTAAAAACCCAAATCTTTCAAGGTTTGGGGAAGTGAGTATTTATCTATCCTAAGTGATTTCCCTAGTTTATTAACATTATTATATTTTTCTATATATATATATATATATATATATATATATATAATTTTTCTGTTTGTCCATAAACTCCTTTTAGGTTATTAGAACTTGAAATTTGATAGGAATGTTCGCTTATCTCTACCGGTTGTTTGGAAGGGGGTCATATTCATCATTTTCCTATAATAATCCCCAGGGGAGAATTGAAGCCCCCTCTTAATACACTTTTACTTCTTACTTTTAATAGACCCATTGTTGAATTATGAGCACACATACGCGCGTGTGCGCACACACCCACACAAACACCACCTTCCATTCGAACGAGTGTCTAGCTATTGATTAGTATTGAATATTGTATATACGAGTTTAGTGAGAAATCTTCGATCAAATTTATTGACATTTTACAGTTCACTTATACGCACAAGACATATATCAGAAGTAAATATCTAATTAAAATGTAGGACAAAATGGAAAAACATTTGATGGAATATTGGATAAGCAAGTTAACATACTAGTAGACATCAGAATAGAAACAAATCATTAGAGCTGGATCAAGTTATTTCGGTCGATTCGTTCGACCATATTCATTTGGTAAAATTAGCTTTGTTAAATAGAACTCAACATTTTATGCAGAGAAGCATGGAAGATAGTGCAAGAAGGGAAACTAATGTAAGATGATAAAAATAGATGTCATACTCAGTAGGTGGGGTACGTGATGAAACGAGTGTATGGAGATATTAGGCTGGGAAAATATAGGAGGCAAATGGTGGGGTAGGGCCAGATATATGAGGGAGGAGTGATTGGGGGAATAAGAAAAAGAGGAGGAGATTAGAAATATTTAAAAAAATTGAAAACACGTGGTGGAAAGGAAAATCTCACCCTCTACTTAATTGGCTGAAAAATGTGACACTCACTGTTTGTTTATAAACAAGCGGTTAGAGCACTGTAAAAGTGGTGGACAAATGTTTGTTTAAATAAACATTTGGCGAGATAATTTACGGGCGCCGCTCCCGTTGGTTGATCCATCGATAGAACTGCTGACTGTCAACATGATAGTTCTAGGTTCAATCCTCGGCTTGGGCGAGATGCTAGTCTAGCGGCACTTATGTGTTGTGATACAACGAAACAGGACTGTATGTCGATAACTACAAATATATATATATATATATATATATAAACAGCAAAACAGTACTGTATGTGGATGACTATATATATATATATATATATATATATATATATATATATATATATAAAGATACATATTTTGGCAGTAAGTCATTATTCAAGCACGTCTGATTGATCAAAACAGAGTTCTTTTTTCCGATTTTGTTGGATATCTTTTCAATTCGCTGAGCTGGCTTTTTTTTTTATTTCGGCTGGCAGGTTGTATATTATGGCGGCCAAAAGTTGTTGTTCATCCATATTCTTCTCAAGCGCCCACCTTTATCTTGTATATAATAAAAGAGGCACAGTTTTTCCCCTCTGGACTAAAATCCTGTAGGTTGCAACAGCATATGCCACACAATCTCGCTAGATTCAGCCAATCTGATGAGTCGTAGACAACGAAACACGTGTAGGTGGATAATTATATTTTAAAGACAATTATATTTTAAAAACAGTATATATATATATATATATATATATATATATATATATATATATATATAGAGAGAGAGAGAGAGAGAGAGAGAGAGAGAGAGAGATCAACATTTTATGCAGAGAAGCGTGGAAGATAATCCAAGGAAAGGAGCTGTAGTAAGAAGAGTAGGGGAAAAATATATGTTTGTAGTGGCTACATACTTGGAGAGAAAATAAGGTGGAGCTCTAATAGTGGGGGAGAGTGGGAAAGATATACACAAGAGAGGAATGGGTGGAGGGGGTAAACAAAGAAGAGGAATGATTAGAAGTGTTCATGAAATAGAAAATTTGGCGGGAAGAAAAATACAAATAAACGAGAGCGTGTGGAGACAAGGGAAGTGATTTTTTGATCCACTCCTTCCCAGAGAAATCGACCAAAATTTTTTACTAATTTAAAGCGCCAGTAGAGTAGCCAGAAATAGGCAGCTTTGCCTTGTAAATAATTTGCCTGCTAATGGGGGAATTATTTACTGCTCGCAAATCGATTTTGCTTGCCTTTTCGCAATAATGCTTCAAAGATTAGTTACTTATAAGAGAATTTTGCAGGGTTAGATTCGTTTCGTTTTGTTCCATTTCTTTGAAAATTTTTTTATTTTCATTTTTTGTACAAAAACGAAGCGAAACTTTTTGTGTCGTTTCATTTCATTCATTTTCCGTTCTGCTTCGTACATCAGCAAGTATTTTAAAGATCATATCAAGCTGGTCTAATGTACTTGACTCACTGTCTTTAGATTTTGGTCTCAATCTCAGCTTGAGTATTTTTTTTTTTTTACTTACAATAAAAAAGGCACGTTACTTTTTCTAAACATCAATACATGCCTTAGACGCTAAATATATGTTGCTTCATGTTATATGTGAGAAACTAATAAACCTTATATGTTGTAAAGTTTTGAGCACCGGTTGTGACGTCACCTTTTAAAACTTTCTATAGATTTCTGATTTGTTTTCACCTACATTTTGATATGAAAAAATAAACATCAATTTTTTAACTTGTACTACCAGATAAAGATACTTTCTGACATAAAATTAATTTTTTTTTTCCTTTTACAAAACTCAATCATGCTCTTCAAAGTCAAAAGAAAAACAATAATCTGCCTGTACAAAATACAAACCAAACACCATGGATAAATATTTGTAGATATAAAAAAGCATAAAACTCTTTTCCTAAATGATTAGATTCGACAGTAAATAACCTGAAAAGGTTTCGTATGTCGTAAAACAAAACGACTCTCTTGTAAAAACAATAACTATGAATAAACATTAGAAGATATAAAGGACTTGAAGCGTAAAAGCTTTTTCCCAAAATTACTGGTTTCAGCATTAAATACCTGAAAAAAGTTAATCTATATATATAAAAGCGAAAATGTATGTATGTATGTATGTATGTATGTATGTATGTACGCTTTTCCTCGATATCCACAAAAGGCTTCTTTCAGAGAAGCGCTCGCTCGCTTCACAACTTCTTAAAACATTTTATATCATCTATAAATTGTAATATCTCACACTTAATCACGGAGCTCGCCTGTCCATTTAATTTTATTGACTTTCAAACGTTAATT
Organism: Euprymna scolopes; assembly: GCF_053919585.1. Lineage (NCBI taxonomy): Eukaryota > Metazoa > Mollusca > Cephalopoda > Sepiida > Sepiolidae > Euprymna > Euprymna scolopes. Next base: position 112,124,247 of record NC_136502.1, read on the forward strand.
ATTCGACATTTCCCGCATCAGCATGCGGTACATGTGGTTTTCGGTATAAACAAAAAGCGAAACTCGACTCTAATTACTGCCAGACTGGCCACTGCCCACCCGGCCCTCTGTGGCCCGGGCGACACGATCAAAGTGTAGTATCTGTTCCGGCAGATGCTGCACTTAAGATAATTTGTACCAGTCAATGGAGGGGAAACCCTCTATACTGGGACAATTATTATTTTTGGTAACCAGAGTGCCCCCTTTTTGCCTACTTTTAGGGGAGCTGGTTTTTTACCTCACATTAAAAACGGCCTTGTGCCTAATTTGCTCAGTGGGGGAGCAAATAAATACCATCTGTTCCGACAGATGCTGCACTTAAGATAATTTGTACCAGTCAATGGAGGGGAAACCCTCTATACTGGGACAATTATTATTTTTGGTAACCAGAGTGCCCCCTTTTTGCCTACTTTTAGGGGAGCTGGTTTTTTACCTCACATTAAAAACGGCCTTGTGCCTAATTTGCTCAGTGGGGGAGCAAATAAATACCATCTGTTCCGACAGATGCTGCACTTAAGATAATTTGTACCAGTCGATGGAGGGGAAACCCTCTATACTGGGACAATTATTATTTTTGGTAACCAGAGTGCCCCCTTTTTGCCTACTTTTAGGGGAGCTGGTTTTTACCTCACATTAAAAACGGCCTTGTGCCTAATTTGCTCAGTGGGGGAGCAAATAAATACCATCTGTTCCGACAGATACTGCACTTAAGATAATTTGTACCAGTCGATGGAGGGGAAACCCTCTATACTGGGACAATTATTATTTTTGGTAACCAGAGTGCCCCCTTTTTGCCTACTTTTAGGGGAGCTGGTTTTTACCTCACATTAAAAACGGCCTTGTGCCTAATTTGCTCAGTGGGGGAGCAAATAAATACCATCTGTTCCGACAGATACTGCAAGCAAAGACCAGATGTGGGGGCAACCCCACATACCTGACCTTTAACCAGCTTCCATTTCCCACCTCTCGGGAGCTGGTCCCCTTTTTCCCTTCCCCCTCCCTTCACTCCTCACATTAAAAATTGGTCTTGTGCCTATTTTGCTCGGTGGGGGAGCAAATAAATACCATCTGTTCCGACAGATGCTGCAAGCTATGACTAGCAAAGACCAGATGTGGGGGCAACCCCACATGCCTGACCTTTAACCAGCTCCCATTTCCCACCTCTCGGGAGCTGGTCCCCTTTTCCCTTCCTCCTCCCTTCACTCCTCACATTAAAAATTGGCCTTGTGCTTAATTTGCTCGGTGGGGGAGCAAATAAATACCATCTGTTCCGACAGATGCTGCAAGCTATGACTAGCAAAGATATCTGAACTTGGTCAAGGTAGGGATTACCCTACGACCACAGTTACTATCCAGCTCCCATTTCCCACCTCTCGGGAGGAGGACCCCCTTTCCCTCCCCCCTCCCTCCATCTCCACATTAAAAAACGGCCTCCTGCCTAATTTGCTCAGTGGGGAAGCAAATAAATATCCACTGCCAGATTGGCCCACGCACCCTCCGGGGCCCAGGCGACAAGATCAAAGTGTAGTATCTTGTTCCGACAGATACTGCAAGCAAAGACCAGAGGTGGGGGCAACCCCACATACCTGACCTTTAACCAGCTCCCATTTCCCACCTCTCGGGAGCTGGTCCCCTTTTTCCCTTCCCCCTCCCTTCACTCCTCACATTAAAAAGCGGCCTTGTGCCTAATTTGCTCGGTGGGGGAGCAAATAAATACCCACTGGCCGAAAGCCAGACTGGCCCGCGCGCCCTCCGGTGCTCAGGCGACAAGATCAAAGTGTAGTATCTGTTCCGACAGATGCTGCAAGCTATGACTAGCAAAGACCAGCTATGACTAGCAAAGACCATATGTGGGAGTAACCCCACATATCTGACCTTGGTCACTGAAGGGGCAACCCTTCATACCAACAGTTTCTAATCCAGCTCCCACTTCCCACCTCTCAGGAGCTGGATCCCCCCCTTTCCCTATCTCCACATTAAAAAACGGCCTCCTGCCTAATTTGCTCAGTGGGGAAGCAAATAAATATCCACTGCCAGATTGGCCCGCGCACCCTCCGGGGCCCAGGCGACAAGATCAAAGTGTAGTATCTTGTTCCGACAGATACTGCAAGCAAAGACCAGAGGTGGTGGCAACCCCTCCCATTTCCCACCTCTCGGGAGCTGGTCCCCTTTTTCCCTTCCCCCTCCCTTCACTCCTCACATTAAAAATTGGCCTTGTGCCTAATTTGCTCGGTGGGGGAGCAAATAAATACCCACTGGCCGAAAGCCAGTGGTCTCTAGAGAGCTAAGTAACGTTTGGTCAATGTCGACTTCGTCATATCAGACGGTAGCTTTCATTTCGAGACGAGACGCTCCCCCTAATAAACAGGGAGTGGGTTTTTAAAAAAAACAAACTGATTTATTGACCTCATTAAAAACTGTCCCGCACAAAATGCTAACTGCTGAATACCTATCGCCGTCACGTCAATCAAAAACGCACACCTGTTTTATTTCACACTTTACTATTTTCCAACTGCGCGTCAAGTCTTCGTTTTTTTTTCACGGGCACCTGTTTTTTTTTTCAGATTTTGGGGTTTTTTCACACACACCTACAAACACCCGGGCAACGCTGGGTACCCCTCGCTAGTATTCTGTAAAACAAAACAACCAAACCTAATTTTTTTATTTTTATTTTTTTTTTAATTTTCTTTTTATTACATTTTCACCTCAAATAAGGCACATTGCCACTTTGGTGTGGAGGTAACACCTACTGGGGTACTATGTGGGGAATTAGGCAACAAGATGTCTGTTCACATTACACTTTAACTTCTGCACGTCAGTACAGTTGAGGAAGCAGGGACCTGGAATAGAATTCCAAAGTCTAGTGGTTCTGGGGAAGAAACTACTGGAGTAGAAATATCTTTTACATCTAGGGATCTCTACTGTGTGGGGGTGAGATTTAGCTATCTGTTGGATTTGTCGAGTGTGTTTATGTCGTGGGGGCACAAGTGCTTGCAGTTCGTCAGAATATTCTCCATTAAAATACTTGTAGAACAAGCAGAGGAATGCAACATTTCGTCGATGGGACAGAGGCTAAAGCTTAGATGCCAGTTCAGGGCCTATCAGATTGGCGACTTTCTTTTGAACCTTGTCCAGAAGCGAGAGACTATTAGCAGATGCACTAGCCCAAATATGACAGCAATACTCCATACATGAGCGAATGGCGACCTTATAGGTGTACAGGATACTTTCGGGTGTTAGTAATTTTCTAGCATGGTAGAGAGAGTGTACCTTCTTTACAGCGGCCTGTTCTGTATTAGTAACTAGCCTGGCTGTAAAATATGCATAAATATTAAATTTTAATTCATACAGAAACTGAGACATGTGCATGCGAGTATAATGTTTTTTTTTAAACAGTTCACTTCTTTATATTATTTAATTGGAATTCATTATTGAGATGAGTATTATTTATTAATTTATTTATTTCAGACTATTATTCTCATCTTTCTTAGTTGTTTTTTTTTTTTTTACATAGGCATCACCACATTATCAAGGCCAAGAGGCCACTCAAGGATAAGGGTTAAAGAGTGTACAGTAGAAATTGGACATTATAGTAATCATTAGTAATGAAAATTTGGTAAAGTTGATAACTTATATGGAACGGCTCATCAAGAACTTATTTACGTTAGACTTGAAGACAACCATATTGTAGTCAGCCGGAAAGCAGGAAAACGGAAGACAATTCCACAGGCGTGCAGTTCTAAGAAAAAAGCTTTGTTCATGGAATCTACGTTTAGGTTTAGGCACAGATAAAGAGTGGGGGGAATTATTGATAGTGTTTACAGCTAGACGAGTGTTTCTTGTGAAAGTTTGGCGAGGGGGGGGCCATAGATTGAAGCTCATTCGAACACTGTCCATGAAAATAACGATACATCAGAGACAAACTCGCAACATCTCTTCTGTGAGATAAAGGTTGCAAGGAAGAGAAAAGGACATCTCCTACGAGGCTACGAAGTCTATTTTGAACTCTATCAAGGCAGGCCAAGTCCTTTCTAGCAGCTCCTGCCCAGATGTGGCAACAGTATTCCATCCTTGGACGTACCTGGCTCTTATATAGATAGAGAATAGCATCAGCAGTGAGATATCTACTGGATCGATAGAAAGATCCCACCATTTTTCCAGCGACCTTGGCAACAGATTTGATGTACGTGTTCCATTTAAGATCAGGAGTAATGGTCAAGCCGAGAAGTTTGTCAAAACTTGAGGCCTCCTGAAGACGAGAGCCATTCATTTCAATTGATGTCAGATGTGGATCAGAATGTTGATGATGTAAAGAGAGAAGCTTGGTTTTAGATGCATTAAAAGTGACCAGCCATTCTTTATCCCATTGTACTACGTGCTCAAGATCAGAGGAGAGAGAATTGGAGAGAACTTGGTTGTTGTTTCATAACGTTTCGGGCAACTATTCCTCTGCCCTTCGTCAGGTGGTAACCGTGATGGGATAGGAACTCTGAATCTCCTAACTGCATTCTCAGCAATTACTGCCATCCACGTAAAAATAAAATATATATACCATTCAGTACGGAGCCGACCATGGAAGATCAGATAATAAATAAATGTACATTTATAAGACCAAAATATCCAACCTTGCTTGCCCTTTTGGGGCCCGTGGTGCAGTGGATAGAAACGTTGAATCTCTACAGTTCGAAGTAGGAATTGTCTGAAGATAGCGGTTTCAATCCTACCCAAAGCCGGCCAGAAGCTTACTTGGCCAAAACGTGGTGAGACGACAAAACCTATGGATGGCAGTAATTGCTGAGAATGCAGTTAGGAGATTCAGAGTTCCTATTCCGTCACAGTTACCACCTGATGATAGCCAGAGGAATAGTTGGCCAAAACGCCATGTGTTACATGATAAAGGCTGTCCCCTTTTCATGTAAGTATAAAAATAGAGAGATTTAGTTAAAATGAAAATGAAATAGCATAGGCGAAATTCGAACCTTGTAATTTAGGTCTAGAAATAGATTATAAGTGAGAATTAGAAAATGGAATGTAAAGCAAACGATTGTTTAGAATAGAGATAAAATATTTCAAGAAAAGAATGTGCACTGTCAATTTTGTTATGAAAATTCAATTGAAAGAATGCAGCTACAAGATAATGTTTTTTACATATTGGAAATATAGGTTACTGAGTATAGGTTAAAATTCCTTTTGTAAACAAAGGAAAAGGTTTGGGACACGCATGTCCAGAACACGTGAAAGAAGGCACATGTTTTAACATGTGTATGACGTCATGGAAAATAGAAAGTTCTAGAGATAGTTAGAAAAACTTGAGAGTTAAGAGAGGAGAAACTGGGAGAAACTCAGAGAGGGTCTGAGGATTCGAACGTCTAGAAGCGAGACGGTCACTTTGAAACTTAATATGTGAAGCTTTGAATTCTTGATGATGAAAACCACGGCCGGTCGTGAGAAGAAATAAAACCATCAGGTGTTTTTGTAAACGTCGTCTTTGTGTTGTGATTCCAGCAAAAGGTAAAGTGAATTGTTATTATATGTCTATATGTCTGTGTTATAAAATGTCATGACATACACATCTCATATCTACAATGTGAACTCTACATCTCATATCTACACTAAGACTGTCTGAACACTATCTCCTCACTCAAAGAGCTTCTCATATGAACACTTCTAAGTAATGAACTTTTAATAAATATGAATCATCATAACACGAACAATCTCTTCATAACAGAAACAACGACATTCGTCATAACACGAACACAGAACGCAACGAACCATCTCTCTCAATAGCTCTCTCAACAACATCCCTCTTAATAAAAGACTCTCTCCAAGACACAACAACAAACTCTCTCTAAAACTCTCTTAATAAAACTCTCTCAATAAAACCCCTATATAACACATGAAACAACAGCTAAGAAAGATGAGAATAATAGTCCGCAATAAATAAATTGAGTTCATTTCTTGTAAATAAAAAAAAAATACTCGGGCTGAGATCGAAACCAAAACCTAAAGACAATGAGTCAAGTACGATAATCATTAGACTAACTTTACATGATCTTTAAAAAATGTTTTCAAACCTACTTATTCTTAACTTAAGCTATCTGTCATGTGAACAATTCACGCATGCACATTCGTGAAACAGTTGACAAACTGATAAAAGTCCGAGGATCCCTCCCCATGCACCAATTTTACAATTTTGATCCCTTAGCAACCATTTTTTCCGCATAAAAACCAATTAAAAAGTTTTCCACATGTCTGAATAACCTATATACTAAATTTCAAGTCTATAGATTAAAAATTCGTTGAATATATAGGTTGAGAATTGTCATCACACACACATTCACACTTTTATATATAGATAAATAAAATATTTACTAATTTATAATGATTAGATAAATTTGCTGCTGATAATAAAAATGCTTATTCATATCGTTTGGATTTATCAGACTACTTACTGTTCTCATCTTGAGTGTCATTTTCACAACGTTTCGATCGATGTAATCTCCGACCTTCTTCAGGTATATCTTGTCAAACTCAGCGGAAATTTGAATGGAATTACCTTTTATTTACTTCACAAGGGAAGCATTCTCTCGTTCTGTCAGCCATGACAGAGTAGAGGTCCTAAGTAATTCACAATTGTAAGAGAAAATGGTGTTCATTTTAAAATATTCATAGTCGCAATTGTTTTTTTTTTTTTTTTTTGGTTGCATAAACTGAGAATTGAAACTTCAATGGGTCCCTGCGCAAGATTCCTGAGTTTGACAAGATACATCTGAAGAATGTCGGAGGTTGCATCGACCGAAACATTGTGAAAATAACACTCAAACTGAGAACAATGGACGTTCTTTCGAATGGAACCCTTTATTTATTTCACGGGGGTAGCATGCTCTTGTTCCGTCAGCCATGACTGGATAGAGGTCCGAAGAGTTGTATGAGAAAGATAATGTTCATTTTAATTTACATCTGCTAGCGATAGCAAAGATTGAAATATTCATAGTCGGAGAAAGTCTGTTTCTGAAAATATTTATATCGAATTAGATTTTATTATAGAGAAGAATGTGGTTAAAAGATCCACAATAAGAACTGGCTATTCAGAATAAAATATTGATTTTGTAGAAGAGAACGTGTTGGTGAATAAAGTCGTGAATTTGACTGGCTTTTCTTTATTATAGAGATAAGCTTTATTTAATTCGTTGCGATGTTTTTGTACAATTTATAGTTTCTTTAGCTACGTAAAAGTCAAGAGAAAAAAAAGATGTTTTTTTTTTTTTTGTAATATTGTAGACAAGATTAGAAACGAACAGGAAATTGAGATAGAAAGATGAAAGATGCAAAAAGAAAAAGAAAAGAAAAAAAGAAAAAGAAAAGAAAGACATTGATTTGCTGACCTTTAACGGCATTAGACACTTGAGTCTAAACACTGTCAACATAGAATCAATGATACGAGTAAAAGTTCATAGATTGTGACAGGATTACGGTTCTGAATTTTTTAGATGAGGAGTGATTATTCTTATTATAACATAGCGCGGACGTTTCTCTCTTTTTTCTTTTTTTTTTTTTTTTTCTTAAACTTTTTCTTCTAGGGGATGGGACATCCAACCAGATGTCTGACATTTACTCCTATTTTAGTGAGTCCAACCAAGAGATCTTTTCAGGATTCTAGCCGTCCCTTTCAGTGCAATCGTTTGTATTTCACTTGCACTTGGTTCACCGGGTATGCTTGCTATGTACTTTTTAAAGTTCTTTTTCATAAGTCCAGTTGCTCCTATGATGACTGGTATAATTGAAACGTCTTTTAATTTCCAATTTCGTTTCATATCATACATTGGTCCTTGATACTTTGTTATCTTTTCCCTCTCAACTCTGTTAAGCCCTGTATCATTGGGTACACTGACCTCTATTACGGTCACTTTTTTGTTTGCTCTGTCCCAATCTGTATGTGAATCATCAAGCCGTGTGCGAGATGACGTCACGGCAAGGGAGAAGGAAAAAGATTATAAAAAGAGTTTGTGCGCAGACAGATGATTACATTAGAGAGAGGATAGAAGCTCATGTTAGAGACACGTGCGTGATGTCACAGCCGAAAGAAGGTGGAATAACGGTCTTTTGTTAAAACCTGAAACAGCGAGTTGAATTTCTTTCCTGCGCTTTGTCTTCGTCGCCTTTGTGACAGAGTCTATAACGTGTTGGGCCCCGCGATTCTACATGTTAACACGTGTGTAACGTTTTATTATTATTTGAATTCTTTGGACTACTGTTCCTATCTTGAATGTTATTTTCACAACGTTTCGGTTAATGTAACCTCCAACCTTCTTCGGGTGTACTCTGTTGAACTCGGGAATCTTGATAAGACAGGGTGCGTTTAAAATGAATGTTTCCGTTTAGAGCCCAATTGAACCAAGATACTTGACTTTAGCATTTTTAACTTTAATTCAAGCCATTATATAGAAATAAATTTATAAAATCAACAGTAGGTTCTCTACAGTGCAATGTAGACTACAATGTATTGTGGATTAAGTCATTGTAGGGAAGCATGTGAAGCTTTCTCCCAATGCACCAAGGTGGTTCTCCGATTAGAACAGACAATCAATCGATTTGATTGAAAAACGGGCAATTGCACTGATTTCACATAAATTCAATTCTCATTCAATCCCAGGCAACATTAGGTCTTCTTGCTAATAAAAAGGTAAAATAAAAAATTAGTCTCTTTCTGTGTGATATATCTACACCTCTCAATTTTGTTTCTATAACTATAGCTTAAATAATATTACTACCTCTGTTGATATTCCCTTTTGTTAATAATCCACTGTTCCAATCGTTTTATTTTTCCTTTCTTTACTACCTTCGTCTATGAATAAATAGAGAGAGAGTTATGAAAGCGAGAGTGATAGACATTATATAGAATAAGAAGGAAATAGGTCGAATGAGTCAGTGATGGTGAGAGTGATAGAAAGTTAGCAAAAGTCGATCAGTTTGTGAGCTAATTGCAAATTGCAGTTAATTAAAATAATTTAAAAGTTTTTTTTCAAATATATCTCAATTTCCAAACCGAGAAATATGTTACCATGTATTTTGAGTGATTAAAATATATAGAAAAATAATCATAGTGACACAGTCGTTGATTAACTCACTAATGGTAAATTTAATTTACATCTTCTGGTGATAGCAAAGACTGAAATATTCATATTTAAATGTTAATGCTAATATATATTTGTTAGTATCGCGTGACTGCTCTCCAGATTAAAACTTTTGTGAACTTTCTCCAATGTCCTTTCGGAGCTGGACTTTTGTAAAAGCAACATCGCCTGATGATGTCTTTGGTTGGTTATAACTGGTTGACTGAAACGTGCTCATGTGTGTGTGGCGATGTCTGGGTATTTATGTAAAAATAAATAAAAAATATATCTTGTGGAACAGACAGACAGAAACAGGTTTGGTTGTTTTGTTTTACGGCATATCAACCCTTTTGGGTTATTTCATGCTGAACCCAGTTATCATGGAAATAATATTCATGTTGCATCCAGTAATTTTGTAGAAGGTTTTTATTCTTCAAGCTCTTTGTATAATCAATTGCTTGTTTGTAGTGTTTGGTTTGGTTGTTTTATAGTGGATTTTGTCGTTTTTGTTCCCTGCCCTGCAGAACATCAGTGAGTTTTGCAATGGGAGAGGGAAAAAGGTTACAGTATTAATGTTTGATACATTTTAAGTTAAACCAATCAGAAAGAGAAATGGGAAATGGGAAGAAGGAAGAGGGGGAAAATGTCGGTCGTTGTTTTTGCTTTTTCAGAACACAATTAAGTTTTGCAAAAGTAAGTAGAAAAACAAAAAACATCAATGTTAGATGCATTTCGTCTCAGGAAGCCAATATCCTCAGACAGCCTGATCTGATATCACCAGGCTTTTCTTTTTTTTTGTACTTTATCTTTCATGCGGTTCTGTGCAGATTCCCGAGTTTGATAGAAAGATTCTCGAGTTCGACAAGATATACCTGAAGAAGGTCGGAGGTTACATCTGCTGAATAATACTCAAAATGAGGACACTAGTCCGAATAATCCAAATAATACATTTATACATAATTTTTTTTTAAATACTAATAAATCACCACTTATCAAAGTCGAAAGCCAATCAAGGATAAGAAGAACAAGATTGTTAGTTGGATGATGAACAATACGATGAGAGGATTGAGAATCAATGAATTGATGAAGAAAATTGACAAAATTTGATTACTTAAGAGAATATCTCGACAAGTATTTGTTTACATAGAAATACATTGAATTGAAATAAATATAAAGAAGATATGGTTAAGACTGCTGCAAAGAAGATAGGCTCAATTTGATGGGCTAGAAAACTTGGTTCTTCTTCGTTATTGTAGCAGAATCCGACAGCCGAAAAAATGAGTTTGTATTAAAAAAATACAATGATTACTACTTAATGTTTTATCAATTTCAACAGTAAGCAATGTTATCTATCTATCTATCTATCTATCTATCTATCTATCTATCTATCTATCTATAATAATAATAATTAAAATAATAGTAATAAAAATAATAAAAATACAAAATAATAATAGTAATAATTAAAATAATAGTAATAAAAATAATAAAAATACAAAATAATAATAGTAATAATTAAAATAATAATAATAATAATAATAATAATAATAATAAAAATAATAATGATAATAATAAAAAAATAATAATGATAATTAAAATAATAGTAACAAAAATAATAAAAATACAAAATAATAATAGTAATAATTAAAATAATAATAATAATAAAAATAATAATGATAATAATAAAAATAATAATAATAATAAAAATAATAAAAAAAAATAATAATAGTAATAATAAAAATAATAATAATAATAAAATAATAATAATTAAAATAATAATAAAACAATAATAAAAATAATAATAATAAAAATAATAATAAAAATAATAAATAATAATAATTAAAATAATAATTAAAATAATAATAAACATAATAAAACAATAAAAATAAAAATAATAATAATAAAATATTAATAATAATAAAATAATAATAATAATAATAATAATAATAATAATAATAATAATAATAATAATAATAATAGTAAAAATAATAAAATAAAATAATAACTATGATAATAATGATAATAAAATAATAAAATAATATCTTTTATTTACTTCATGGGGGTAGCGTGATCTTGTTCTGTCAGCCATGACTGGATAGAGGGCCTAAGTAATTCGCAATTGTATTTTTTTGGTTGCCCACACTGAGGATTGAAACTTCAACCTTGAGAAGAATATTACTGTCCTCGGTACTGGCCAATGCATACATGGAATACTTTGAGGAAATGGTATTAGAATTAACACCACTAAAACCAACAATGTGGTTGCGATATGTAGATGACACATTCATACTCTGGCCCCATCAGGAAGATGTTCAAACGTTACTAGACCACGTGAACTCGATCTGCCCAACTATACAGTTCACGATGAAAAAAGAGCATAACAGTAAATTATCGTTCCTAGATGTGTTGATAACCCGTACTGGTCAGGGCTTTATGTCATCTGTATACCGAAAGGCAATTTTCACTGGACTGAATCTAAACTTCAACTCCCAGTATAAAAAAAATAGAAATGCACGAAAGGAGCTGTAAGAGTCTAACGTTGTCTGGAAACCAACACTTTGTAGTCTCATTCGCAAAACAGACCAAGAACTTCAACTCGCTTTTTTTTTCTTTTTTCTTTGTTGTATGATAACATTTATTTCCTCATTCTCTTTACGGCTGTGACATCCCTCACGTGATCGTCTTCTCGAAGTGCTCTTGAACATCATCCACGTCAATAACGTGATCATACTCTCGAACGTACTCTCGAATGTCATCAATGTCTCTAACGTGATCATCTTCCCGAACGTGTTCTCTCTTTTTTATAGCCTTTCTTTTCCTTACTATGACGTCATTTCGCTCACAGCTCGGTATTTGCATATAGCTGTTCACAGTATGTTACAAGAGGAGAGAAGATCCCCCACTAGATTGCTAAGTCAATTTTGTACACTGTCAAGAAAACAAACGTGCAAACAGTACTCAATCATAGGACTATCTGACTACTATTCGTCTATTGCTACTAATTTTTTTGTACAACAAAAAATGAAGCAAGTTGAAGTTCTTTTCTATTCTCTGTCTGCTTTGCGACTGAGGCAACAACGTGTTGGTTCCCAAACAACATTACAATCTCATAGCTCCTTTCATGCCTTTCAAGGCCGGGAGGTCACTCGAGAATAAGGGCCAATGAGATTGTCTATTGGTCGATGAATCACACCTTGATAGGATTGGAAACGATGGGTTAAATACTCTGTATTTGATTATTTAAGTGGGCTTTTTGATAAAAATCTATATAATATTCTGCTAGTTCCTTCCTTTGTTAGTCTTTTTAAAGGCCAATCTGACAACCTTGGACAAGAATATGAGAGTGACCTCCCTTTGATGTAGCATCGTTTACGAATATTATCATGATAATATATGATCATTTTTTTTTTTTTTTGAGTTATCCAAAAAAAAATATCAGCTTTATCAAAACATATTTGTCGATTAATATTTTTTTTCTCAGCCCGTGGAATTTTCACAGGTCATGCTAATTTCTTATTATTGGACTTAAAAACAGCCATGTTGTACTCAGCTGGGAAGCAGCCACGCGGTATTGTATTCTACAGATGCGATGCTCTTGGAACGGAATATTTCGTGATATTTCTGTTTAGTGTAAGTACATAAAGATAGAGGAAAGTAGACGGACGCGCGATAATATTTTATAAGCCTTTCTGGCCATACTGTACAATTGCACCAAAGAAAATATTAATTTTTGCACGCGCCTCTGACGTATCAAAGACCGAGAGAATCTATTCATATGGTATCGTTTCTGCTTGTGTAGGTAAATCCTAATATATCTACTACCTTCTTTGTTCTACCGTCTAAATGAATACTTCAATGGTTCTCATCTCTACCTTTTAATCGGGTGAGAAGGGGAGGTAAGTCGCGATATATACTTGGGTATTACATACATTTTTCATTATTCAGATATATAAATCCAACGCGTGCAATTGTACATAACTTCTTACAAGCGCGTTCCGAGTATACACGCTTCCTGATTACGCGTCACTCCAACCCATTCCAGTCTTTTTATCTCACTCTCTAGATCCGCACATTCCGGATGTACCTCCCATCCCAAAACTAAACTCCAATGTTAACTCCTCCCGTGCCGCCCGACAATTATTGTTTGATGTTCTAAGCGGCTTGCAAGTCTATTGTAGTCAAAAAAGAGCGGAACTCTTTCTTCACGAGTCTTTCTTCTTCTTTTTTTTTTTTTGCAACAACGAGAACGCGTTCCGATACCCCCCCCCCCGTGCGTTTCAGTCGCCCTCTCCAACCCCTGACTTTTCCTCTGAACAAAAACTATCAAAGAGGGTTGTTTTTACGAGCGAACACTTGAAAGAAAACCACGAGACCTAATTAATTAGCAGGAGTGAATTGCTTAAACCTAAGTCTTGTTTTGAAATAAAATCTAAACAACAGATATATATAAAATATAAACAACAGATATATATATATATATATATATATATATATATATATATATATATGTAAAATTTTGAATTAGAATTGGAAATATGGTTCTTTCGTCTATCAATGTTCAATGCATTTCTTTGATCTAAGTATTGCAACTTAGAGGAAACAATGCGTACAAGAATCGACCAAAACAATTATTCTTGTTTATTTGCCAAAAAAAAAAAAAAAGTATTTTTGATTTGTTTAAAAATAGAAGCATTTTATTTAAAACACTGATATATTTTTTTAAAAGCTTAGTTGCCCAGGATAAACTACAGTCTGTATTGAGCTCCCCGGAATCATTTTCTTATTCAGCAAATTTGCCGATTGTTCTGTCTTTCCATAATACATAAAGAGACAGAAACCTCCCTCTCGGGACCAAGATGAAGCTACTAAAACGCGTTAGTCATCTCACGCACGCGAAACATGGACACTGAACGCAGACCTACAAAGGAGGATCCAAGCAGTAGAAATGAGATGCCTCAGAAGGTTCCTTGGCATCTCACACAAGGACCATGTAACCAACAATAAAGTCTGCAGAAATGTCACCAAACAAATGCATCAGTCTAAAAACCCACTGATAACGGTTAAAAGGAGGAAACGTAACACGCTCAGAAGGATTTGCAAAGATTATGCTGCCAGAGGAAAGGAGATGAAGCAGACAGATGGAGAAGGGCCGACAGCATCCTTGATTGTACAGGAAAAAGCTTCGATGTTACCCAGGCACTCGCACACAACCGTACCAAGTGCAGCCAGTTAGTCCACTATTCCTACACAATGCAGCACCCCTACGACCCTGGCGGACACGACATCCATAACAGTAACCGATTTTTAAAAAGTATTTTTAACAATAATTCTTCTGAACAATTAATGACAGCAATAAAGTCGTGTCCATTCGCCGCCATTGCTTTACCATTTGTCATTGACTCCTGAAAACGAAATAAGATTTTGCACATTTCAAGCGATGACTTTGTGTAAATCTTTTTTTTTTTTTTTAAGTGATGAAAGACTTTGTATGGAACCGACCCTACGCTCTAAATAATTGCCTCTAAATAATTCTCAAAAAGAGTAGGAAGTCTACATCTTTGGAAACTACAGTCCCCACATGTGATATACCAGCCTTTTTTTTTTTTTCTTGTGGATGACTTTCATAAACAAAGGCTGATGGGGTCATCTCTCCAAGTGGTTTCACAGCGTCCTCAGACACTAATCTGTGCGTGAATACGGAACCGACCCTACTCTCTAAATGACTGACACCCTGACCTCAAAGGAATAGCAAGTCTACATCTTTGGAAGCTACAGTCCCTACATGTGATATATCAGAGTTGTTATTCTTCTAGATGCCTTAAACAAAAGCTGATCTTTCACGGTGATTTTACCGTGCTCTCAGACACCAATCTATCCATTCCCATATACCAACAACACAGACGCGCATACATACACTCACACATATTGAATCTATTTATTATTATTATTATTATTATTATTATTATTATTATTATTATTATTATCATTATTATTATTACTATTATTATTATTATTATTATTATTATTATTATTATTATTATTATTATTATAGCAAAGCTGAATTAATCAACGTTTGTTTCCGTAAAGCATTTTTTAATATATTTTTAACCACACAAAATACACGTTACGTTGGTTTCGCAATTGAATTATGTCTGGAAAAAAACAACAACAAAAAGCCTTTAATTGCACCATAATTTTTGTTTACTCAAAGTCGCTCATTTTTTATCGTTTCGATCTATTACTCTAGTTCGCTGTTGATTGAACACCCACGCTCTTATTTTATTCCCCCCCTTCTCTCTCTCTCTCTTTCTCTCTCTCTCTCTCTCTCTCTCTCTCTCTCTCTCTCTCTCTCGCAGGCTGCTAAATCCCACCCCCACACTGTGGAGATCCCTAGATGTAAAAGATCTTTCTACTCCAATAGTTTCTTCCCCAGAACCGCTGGACTTTGGAATTCCATTCCAGGTCCCTGCTTCCCCAACAGTACTGACGTGCAGAGGTTCAAGTGTAGCGTGAACCGACATCTTGCTGCCCAAATCCCTACATAGTACCCCGGTAGTTGTTGCCCCTGATAGTAGCCCCCTATACCAAAGTGGCAATTTGCCTTGTTTGGGGTGAAAATGTAATTTAAAAAAAAAAAAATATTACAACTAATCTCTGCTCTGTCGTTATTTTCATGACAGGTGCTTAACCAGGCTTCTATCCATGCCCTCCTTCCCGTAGAACATTCGCAGCCAACACTCGTCTTACTACAACAACTGCTAATAATTTCCCTTACTCTCTATCTGTGCCTAAAGCTAAACAAAAATTGCATGATCAAAGTTTCTTTGCTAGAATTACTCGTCTGTGAAACAAAATACCACAGGGCTGCTTCTCAGGTGACTATAACATGGCCGTTTTAAGTCTAACGTAAACTAGTTCCTGTTAAATAAACAAACACTACCCAATTTCCACCATTACTGATCATCAATTTGGTCTCACTTGCCATCTGACATTCATTAATTTTTATCCTCGGGGGACGTTTGGACCTTGATAAGTGGCGCCACCCCCACCCTAGTAAAAATAAAAACTAACTAAAAAACAGAAGATTAGAATAATTCATTATAATCAATATGAAATATGACCACACGTATTAATACTAGTTAATCCATAGTTGAAGAGGGAGAATGAGATGTAGCAATCAAAAAAGGTTAATTGTAAATTTTGACAATTTTTCTTTCTTTTTTACTTCAACCGGTTTTGCAAACTCACTTTTCTTGGGTTAAACAACTTAACCCAAACTCAATGGATGAGCCAAGAAGTCACATTTTTAATATATATATATATATATATATATATATATATATATATATATATATATATATATATATATGACTTTAGCCTCCCCAAATGATTCTTTTTTTATCTTTGAAGAGTACCATCCACTCCAAAACGCCACACCTACTTCATTTTCTTCCACTTCCGCCTCAATCCCATTTAGAAATAGGCCTGTTTGTTTTCGGTTCTAAACAAACCTGAAAACAGTATCTCTCTCTCTCTCTCTCTCTCTCTCTCTCTCTCTCTCTCTCTCTCTCTCTCTCTCACACACACTCTCTCTCTCTGAAGAGTGATAGCTAATGAATTTAACGAGATTATTAAGAGTTCAATAAAAGAGGAGGAAGACATATTTTTATTAATATAAACAAATTTACATGGTCGCGACACTGGACATGCTAATGTTTCAGACAAATGGTCGGTTAAAACCAGAAATCCTCACCAGGCAACTTAATAAATGGTTGCTTTCCACAGAAGAAACTAGTCCTCTGACTAGGACTACTGGTTTAACTGACCATTTGTCCGAAATATTAGCACGTCCAGTATCGCGACCATGTATATATATAAATATACACTAGCAAAAGTACCCGTCGTTGACTGGGTTCAAAAACAGCCTACAGAAAATGGACTCTGATTTATGAAAGTATGATAGCTTATGAAAAGGAAAGATTGTAAAGAGATAGTTTCGAATTTGGGGGTATCAAAACAAAAGCAAAATATGATGAAAGTAAAAATAAAATAGATAACCCCCATAATTTATTATACCATACCTGTTCACACTGAAACACTTATCACAATATTCTGTGGATCTATATAAAAAAAATCTTGTTAAACTTTATGACATATTTCCATTCTATGGAGGTCAGGTGCAAACGAACACCCCATAATTTTATTATACCATATTTCTTCAAACTGAAACATAATTATCAAAAGATACTTACGCAGATAGATATGAAAAGTCTTTATTAAAGTTTGTGCCTATTTCCATTCTATGGAGGCCAGGCGCGGACGTAGACCCCACAATTTTATTATATCATCCCTATTTAAGTTAAAACATACTTGTCAAAGTATTATTATGTACATATATATCAAAAACACTCATAAATGTTCTTTTAATTTTTTAATTTTTTATTTCCATACTTTGTAGACCAGGCGCGTACGCAGACCCCACAATTTTAATGAATCATCATTATGCCAGATCAAACATACCCATTCCTGTGTCTCGATAAATCTTTTATCATTATATGTGATAAGTTTTCTATAATAGTCAACCATATAGGAGCCTATTCGTGACCAGACACACACACAGACGTTCAGCTTTATATATATATATATATATATATATATATATATATATATATAAAGAGAAAGAGAGATTGCACAAGTAAATAATTTTTTTTTCTTTCTATACGAATTAATTTTTACGATTTAAAAAAATAAAATGAAAGAGAATTTTTATGGTTTGGACATATTTTCTTAAAAAAAAAAAAAAAAAAAAAAAAAACTTTTACAGGTTTATTTTTTTTTATTAATGAAATCCAAAACCAAGATTCCACCTTTTCATCGCCAACGTTCTACTCTGCACTTGACCCCACTTTAAATCAATGGCTCTCATCTTGAGGAAGTATTTTGCGTTGACAAGTTTTTGAAACTGACCTTCACTCCTGACCCGAGATCGGAGATTTACATCAAAACTATTGCCAAGGCCGTTGGAAAATTTCTTGGATCATTCTACTGCACCATAAGGTATCTCATTCCCAACACAATCCTATACCTATACAAAAGCCAAATACGCCCTAAGATGGAGTGCCATTATCACATCTGGAAAGGAGCCACATGGAGCATCCTTTCCTGTTGTGATAAATTTAAATAAATCTTTAAAAAAAACTTTGCAAAGATGAGATATAGGTAAAATATTTTCGCTTGTTTTCTTTTCCTTATAAGGAAATGTTTTCCATAATGTTTTATTGTTAAAGTGTTTTTTATTCAATAACTCTGACGAAAGGCTGTTCTTGTGAAAATTTTCAAACGACATAATGTTTGAATTTGTCCGAATAGTCTTGAAACAAATATAACTAACGTTGAAATACACTATTTGTTGCTATCAATCCATTCTTTGATGTCTTGGTTTTTGTTAAAACAATATATATATAATGCTCAATTATGAAATATAATAATTTTGTAGCTTATAGTTTAAGTCATCTCATTTTGATTTAAAATTTATTGGTATATGAACGATTACCGAATTTTCAATTATATAAACCCAGTACAATCCAGAATACTATAAATAAGAATATATATATATATATATATATATATATATATATATATATATATATATATATATACATCTATAAATATACATATATATAAATATATATATGCATCTATAAATATACATATATATAAATATATATATATATGCATCTATAAATATACATATATATAAATATATATATGCATCTATAAATATACATATATATAAATATATATATATAAATATATATATATAAATATATATATATATAAAATATATATATAAAATATATACATATATAAGTAAATATACATATATAAATATATATGACTAGACAAATATATATATATATATATATATATATATATATATATATATATATATATAATATGGCGAAATTCGAAAGTAAAGAAAAGATTAACAAAGAACTTTTCAAATTCGAAAATGTAGAAATATAAATATCTAAATAGACTCAATATAGTGATAGAGACTAATATATATATATATATATATATATATATATATATATATATATATATATATATATATATATATATATATATATGGCTGAAAAATAAATTTTCAATAAGACAAACCTATCTGGATAAAAGAAGATCTATCGGTTCAGAAGAGCAAACAATAGAATAAGCTAAGCAGATAAAGAGTAAAGTTTTAATTATTTTAATTTTTAATTTTTTTATAAATTAAATAATTTTTTCTTCGTATTCAATTTTCTAATAAATTGTTTTGCATATTCTTTTCGCATTTATTGCTCTTTTCTTTTATTTGTTTCCCGTCATATCGCCTCCCATAAAATAATTTTTTTTCAATTCTAATCTAAAAATTGTTGTTTTTTTTCCGTTTCTCATCTGATTGTTTTTAAAGTCGGTGTTGTCTTTTTATCTTTACATTAGTATAATGCCAGTTTTTTCTTCTTTTTTTTTACGAGAAGCATTTAATTTCGAAATGCCATGGTCCAAAGAGGTTTATCCTTTATTCCTATAATGAAAGAAAGTTCCTATGTAACTTTACTTTTTGCTTGGCCTTCGAGCCAGGATCAAAGTGTAGCATCTGTTCCGGCAGATGCTGCAAGCTATGACTAGCTATGACTAGCAAAGACCGGATGTGGGGGCAACCCCACATGCCTGACCATTAACCAGCTCCCATTTCCCACCTCTCGGGAGCTGGTCCCCTTTTTCCCTTCCCCCTCCCTTCACTCCTCACATTAAAACTCGGCCTTGTGCCTAATTTGCTCGGTGGGGGAGCAAATAAACACCATCTGTTCCGGCAGATGCTGCACTTAAGATGGTTTGTACCGGTCAATGGAGGGGAAGCCCTCTATACTGGGACAATTATTATTTTTGGTAACCAGAGTGACCCCTTTTTGCCTACTTTTAGGGGAGCTGGTTTTTACCTCACATTAAAAACGGCCTTGTGCCTAATTTGCTCAGTGGGGGAGCAAATAAACACCATCTGTTCCGACAGATGCTGCAGGCTATGACTAGCTATGACTAGCAAAGACCAGATGTGGGGGCAACCCCACATGCCTGACCTTTAACCAGCTCCCATTTCCCACCTCTCGGGAGCTGGTCCCCTTTTTCCCTTCCCCCTCCCTTCACTCCTCACATTAAAAATTGGCCTTGTGCCTAATTTACTCGGTGGGGGAGCAAATAAATACCATCTGTTCAGGCAGATACTGCAAGCTATGACTAGCTATGACTAGCAAAGACCAGATGTGGGGGCAACCCCACAGGCCTGACCTTTAATCAGCTCCCATTTCCCACCTCTCGGGAGCTGGTCCCCTTTTTCCCTTCCCCCTCCCTTCACTCCTCACATTAAAAATCGGCCTTGTGCCTAATTTGCTCGGTGGGGGAGCAAATAAATACCATCTGTTCAGGCAGATACTGCAAGCTATGACTAGCTATGACTAGCAAAGACCAGATGTGGGGGCAACCCCACATGCCTGACCTTTAACCAGCTCCCATTTTCCACCTCTCTGGAGCTGGTCCCCTTTTTCCCTTCCCCCTCCCTTCACTCCTCACATTAAAAATCGGCCTTGTGCCTAATTTGCTCGGTGGGGGAGCAAATAAATACCATCTGTTCAGGCAGATACTGCAAGCTATGACTAGCTATGACTAGCAAAGACCAGATGTGGGGGCAACCCCACATGCCTGACCTTTAACCAGCTCCCATTTCCCACCTCTCGGGAGCTGGTCCCCTTTTTCCCTTCCCCCTCCCTTCACTCCTCACATTAAAAATTGGCCTTGTGCCTAATTTGCTCGGTGGGGGAGCAAATAAATACCATCTGTTCAGGCAGATACTGCAAGCCAAGACCATATATGGGGGAAACCCCACATATAAGATCTTGGTCAATGTAGGGGCAACCTTTCATACCAATTGTCACTATCCAGCTCCCCTACTCCCCGGGGAGTTGGTTCCCATTTCCCCTTCACTCCTCATATTAAAAATCGGCCTTGTGCCTAATTTGCTCGGTGGGGGAGCAAATAAATACCTCAAAGTGTAGTATCTGTTCTTCAGATGCTGCACTTCAATTTCTTGTTCTCTGTCAGTGGAGGAGAAATCCTTCACGACTGAGGCAATTTTTATTTTTGTTCCTTTTCTCCACGTTAAAAAACGACCCTGGTGTCTAACCTCTGTCTCGTGGGGAGGCATTGTAAATAGGAACTTTACTTTTTAATCTTATATATATATATATATATATATATTAGTTTACTCAATTAAGGTAAAAAAAAGTTTATCTGCATTAGTATTACATAGTATGTATTATATATAGTATTATGATATCCTTTTTTAGAGAGCTCTATCAACAACCTTGTTGGAATTCAATGATTTTTACTTTTGGATATTATTAACCTGGATTATATAAATGTGTGTGTGTGTGTGTGTGTGTGTGTGTGTGTGTGTGTGTGTGTGTGTGTGTGTGTGTGTGTGCGTGCACGCGCGTTCATTTCGAATTTTACAGTGAAAAAAAATTTCTTTTTATAAAGCATAACAAGGCCCAAATTGTTGGGATGGAGATCGACTATCGTTCCCTCCATCTATTTTCTAAACTAATTTAATTCCCTAAAATATCACATTCACTTTATGGACAATTCTACTTAACATTGTTCCTAATGGGTCTCTCTCTCTCTCTCTCTCTCTCTCTCTCTCTCTCTCTCTCTCTCTCTCTCTCTCTCTCTCTCTCTACATATATATATATATATATATATATATATATATATATATATATATATATGAGGTGTTTGTTTTCAACTAAACACGTATAAGACGTACCATATATCAAATAAAATGGCGTGAACGTTCTTTAAAAATACTTTTGGTATTTGAACTCATCAGAAGAAAAGGAACTTATCAACTTTAAAAGAAAATAAAGGAATATGGGCGTGATTAAAAAATACCCCCCAAAATTGTGATTGTTTTTTTTTTATTTGCTATGTCATATTTTCTGATGAGTTAACGGCGGAATAGTTCAAAAATTGATATAATAATTTTATGAATGATTCTACGCTATGAAACAGGTACTGTCAAAATTGAGCGTTTACACCTACATGTACTTAAAGAAATAAACGGTAAGCTGGTCAACATCCTGAAATTTGGTGTATAGACTTTTGTCATTTATTTGGTTACATTGATCTTCATAAATTAAAGGATTGTTATAAATAAAATGTGAAATATAATTGAATAAACATATTTTCTTATAAACATATATATTTATTGAGGCTCGTTGTTTTTTTTTATGAATAAACAAGCAGCCCGAGCACTGTAAAAGCGGTGGGCGAATGTTTATTTAAATGGACATTTGTCGAGGTCATTTACGAGTACCGATTGCATAAGCCGGTGGGTAGAACTGCCGACTATCAACGCAATGGTTATAGGTTTAATTCCCTGCTAGGAAAGGATGCTAGTCTAGCCGCACTGATGAGTCGTGATACAACGAAACAGTACTGTATGTGGATGATTATATATATTTATATATATATATATTTATATGAATACAAATGTTTATATATATATATATATATATATATACATATTAAGTAATGTGATTTATAATTTAAAATTTAAAAATAAAATTTTAATTAAATTAAAAATCCGTTTCATAAGAAAGAACAACAACAAAATCAATTATCTGTACGATCGTTTCGGAAAACAATGCTTTTTATTGTGGTATACATCAAGTTATGTAGAATAATTATATATAGTTTTTTGGTAAGCAAGGTCTCCTCATCAGCAAATTTTGGAGGGTTTTTATTGAATTTAAAAGACACCATGAATAAACCTAGCATTAAAAGTAAGGCAGATGAATCTTTTAATTTTTCTTTTTTTGAAATCAGGAACTGTGGTTAAAATAGTCATTTAGATGTTTGCTATAGCTTTTTATCTTATTGAATTGTTGTTCCTTCTTATGAAACGGATTTTTAATTTAATTAAAAGGTGATTTTTAAATTTTAAATTATAAATCACATTACTTAATATTGAATTAGCTCTAGGACATTTAACTATCGAGCTTATTATATATCTAAATTACAACGAGCACTTTCTATTTCCTTTATTTTAATTAAACTAGTAATTTCACTGTTACATTAAAATACACTCAGCTCTTTAGACTATTGTTCTAATCTCCTTCAAATATATATATATATATATATATAAAGAAATTAAGGAATCATTTCGGATTACAGTGGGTATAATACTGTAAAATTAAAGTCCATATAAATATTAAAGTCCATATAAATATTAGTATCAATATTTATAAGACAATCCCAACCAGATAAAGAGGCTCAGTATGCGAAATAGAGCAATAGTATAGATGAAAATTTGGAATTAAATTCTGTAAAATTTTGAAAATTTACAAAATTCAATTCCAAATTTTCATTTATACAAATTCGACAAGGAATACAAAGATTTTAATTTTTATCCTATAAAAAATAAATACGTAAATAAGATTTATGTTTGATTTTTTTTAATGGGATTTTACGTTTTTTCTTCTTTCTAAGTGGGCCAATATCTTATTATAATATTTTTATCGTATTAATTTATATTAATTTTATAATTAATTTTCAATAAATAGCGTCTGATTAGTTCTTCCGAAATATTTTTTGTTACAAGTTTATGGAGGTGTTACTTTTAACCCTATCCCATTTTCTTCTGGGCGAAACCATATGCATATGTACATATGAGCATCAAAAAACTTTTTTATTTGATCTGGATCATACCACCATATTTTCATGGCCTTGGGTTATACTAGCGAGCTTCTACTTTTCTTCATTGAGCCTGGACTTCATCTTTGAATATATTTTTAATATTAGCATCTTATATCTTTTCAATTTAGTTTTCAATTTACGTAGTAATCAGCATAATTTATGGACTACATATAAATATTATTTTGCTAACTATATTTCCTCTGGTGATATGAACCATTTATTGAAACTCCATGGAATAAGCAAAAAAAACTTTAAATCTTTGTATATCTTGTCGAACAATAAATTTGTCATCTATAATATAAATCTTGCCTGTCTGTTTAAATGTATGTATGTATGTATGTATGTATGTATGTATGTATGTTTAAAACTTTTGACAGAGGCGACGGATTTTCACTAGAACGGTATCGCTTTGAAGCTCGACCCTCCAGATGACAAATATCGGAAAATTGGTTTAAAACATTTAATTCCTTCACCCTCAAATAGGCAGTTTTCTACAAGGAGGGTCATTTTTTTTTTTTTTTTTTTGCTTTTTTGCTTTTTGAGTCGCCATTTTTCCAAGTCATCGCATCGGTTGGAATGACTTTACTAATTTTAATGTTCCGAACTTCGTGTCGCGTCATGGAGTAGAGTTTAGACGCCAGGTTTTCTTTCACTTTCTTTTCCGCCTTCATGTCACGGGTTCGAGCCTGCCTTCCTATTATCACTTTTTTTTTTTTCTCAACACACAGCTCTAAACACCCGGGCAATGCCGGCCACCCAGGCTAGTAAATTTTTAATTTACAAAATTTAATCTAAAATTTTTATTTGCACAATTGCTTTATATCATATATTGAGCTTTTTATTAGGTGGAGATTATTATTTCAAGAAGTGACCACCTGTGAAACTCTATACCGCGGGTCTACTTTCCAACTTACTACAACATAGTAATTTTAAAGTCCCATGTAAAGAAGTTCTTGTTGAGCCGTCCTCTTAAATAATCAAAATCTTCCCAATTTTCACCACTATCGATCATCACGGTATTGTCTCAACCACTAACTTACACTTGTTGACCCTTGTCTGCGAGTGTCCTTTGAGCTTTGCTAAACAGGGACTCCTTTGTTTAAAAAAATAGTGATCAAATACAAGAAATGTTATTGAAATCAAATAATTCCTTGATTTTTTAATATTACTTGTTTTTTACTAATTGAATCAAAATTATCAAGGCCAGGAGCAATTCGAGGATAAGGATTAAGGAGACCGTCAGTCGATGATAATCGCCACCTCAAAAGGATTAGAAACGAATGGGTGGAATGTGCAGGAAATTAATTCAGAGGAACTAATTATCAAAGAGGATGGATCAACAGGTACTTGTTTACATTAGACTTGAAAATAACTGTTGTAGTTGGTTGGGAAGCAGACTCGAGGTATTTTGTTTTATAGATAGAATAGTTTGTTTATGAAAGTTTTATTTAGTTTTTGGTGTTTTTTGTTTCATTTTTACAAGAGTTGAAGTTCTCAGAAATCAAACGGCCCCTTTCCTAGAGGCTAGCACTTGATCTCTATATGAAATACATAGATATTCGAATTTTCTATTAAAGTTCTCCTTTACTTATTAAACGTTGAATTAGTAAAGAAATTGCGAACATTATTTCCCTCTCCTCAATTGACCATTTGCTTAGTTTTACTGGATTCCAGTACAAAAATCTATCTAGTCTGGTGTAGTATCCAGCTTCGTGTTGTTACTTGAGGTAAGATCACTTGGAGAAGGTGCACCATTCCTTGTAAAAGATAGTGTGAGTTAAGCCATGACAAGGAGGTCTTATTTAATCAGGGTTTACTTCTAGAGAAAAACATCATGATGCTAGGTTTTCCTGACAAACTCCTTTGCAAAATGACCTAAGATACTCGAGGATAGTGTTTAGTAGATATTCAATGTGTGTATGTGTGTGTGTGTGAGAGAGAGAGAGAAATAGAAAGGGAGAGAGAGAGAGAGAGAGAGAGAGAGAGAGAGAGAGAGAGAGAGAGAGAGAGAGAGAGATGGAAGTTCTTTGCTGTCGTTTAAATAATTAAAAAACATTCCAAGTTTATGTATTTGGGCGAACTAATAAACTCCAGCTCCAATTCAATATGGCTTAAGTCATGTTAAACTCTGCTCCAAATACCACATCCTTACAACTGGTTTGAATCGCAACCTGTACAAGAATTTAATATCCGTCTTCATCTTGTTTTCATTATTGGTAACTCGAGTTTAAAATTAGAAAAAAAAACATAGAAATAAATGAGAATAGAGAGAAAAAAAGCCTAAAAATGACGGTTGTTCGAAACACAGTCGATCTACTTTTTTTTGTTGTTTTTTTAGCTATTTGTTACTAGCAGGGAGACTCGATTTTACCCAGGATTGAATGATGATCAACAAATGTTTCACCCCCCCCCCATATTTTATTGTCAGCGAAATTAGTGAAATCGCCAATTTTTCAATCAAATCAAATCTGCTATAGTTGGAGAGCGATCGCGGTGCACCGAAAGAAAAATTCACATCCCTCCCTATAGTGACATATTCCACAATACATTGTAATTTACATTGCATTGTAGAGAAACTACTGTTGATTTTCTAAAATTATTTTATATAATGAATCATGTCGAATTAAAGAATCTGTAATCCTATGGCATTTCAGTATATAATACACACACACACACACACACACACACACACACACACACACACACACACATATATATATATATATATATTAATTTTTTAAATATAATTATCCATTGGCACGTGTTTCA